>NC_133324.1:887387295-887691878 GCF_042186555.1 Aquarana catesbeiana | reverse complement strand
TGTATTTTGGCATGATCTGCCAGTACCCGTCCATTGATCAATGCCTGGCATGTGACCATGGCATTTCTTATCCGCAGCCCAACGTCTGTGCAAATTAGCAGATGTTTTCTATACAGCCTGGCAGGAGGAACAGAGGCTGCTTACAGACTGGCACAGCGGTCTGATCTGTCATTCACAGCTAGGAAGCCATAATCCGAAAAATATAGAAAAGTTGATTGTGGTGTTTTATGCCAAGAACTACTACAGACAGCAATGCTTGTCAGAAGCCATCACAGAGGTTGGCCGTCTGCTCTCTGTGTAAAAAATAAGCACATTAATCACCCTTAGGAATGTGAGGCAGCTGATATGTTAAAATATAGTAATAATAATTAAAGTGGTAATAAAACCAAAAATGTATTATATTGCAGCTTACCAATCATTAGATGTGATGGCTGCATTAGCTTTCTTTTCTTTGGCTTTTTTCCCCTCTCTTTTCACCTGATCATCTGGCCAGTACAGTGGCGGCGCCAGGTGGGTGCTTGGGTGTGCGGAAGCTTCCCCAAAATATCTTCAAGCACCCTCATAGCACCCCCAAAATTTCCACAAAAGTATTACAGTACAGTCACAGGATTTTAAACAAATTATTTGGTACCTGCTGTGAATTCTGTCTGTAAGAGGCGAGGGACTCTTTTGTGAAGTGGAGGGATACAGCCGAATAAGCCGCTAATGATCAGTTAGACCCGGCGGGGGCTGGGTGGTGAGGAGCCTGCATTAGTGGCGGATTGATTCAGTGCTGGTCTCCTGCATTTGCTGCCAAAAGAAGAATTTAGATGGAAGCAGCAGAGAGAGCCGACCCCTGTGCAGTGCCCCAGGAAACCTGGAGGAAGCCGGTATTCTGAGGAGAGAGAGGAGGAGAGAAGCTGTGTTTACTTATATGGTGGGGGAGGAGTGAGGGAGGATAACGGAGCTGCTGCACTTAGTGCATTGAAGTCTACAGGGCTTACTGAGCCTGTCAGTGTCAGAGGACAAGAGGGGGGTGTGTGTCACATGGTGTATGTGTGTCACATGGTGTGTGTCACATGGTGTGCTCCAAGGGGGAAGGCTCAGGAGGAGTGAGGCTGATCACTGCAGGCATTGTTCTGTTTATAATGCAGCTGCTGAGCCTGGAAGGGAGGGGGGCTTTACAGTCCTCTGATCTATAGCAGCTGCTGCATTACACTGATTGAGGGGCCTGATCTGGACTAAGCAGTGGACACTGAGGGAAATCCTCTGATATCAGCCCTCTCATTGGGCTTGGAGACATGTACAGCAATCATTAGAATGCCACACAGATCAGGAGTGCCTGTGCCTGCTACTTATGATGATCAGGTGTCCCCATAACAGTGCACCATTGGACTATGGGGTCACCGTTGTGCTCTGGGCCCTCTAAAAGGGGGCACTCTCTCTAAAATCAATTATGTGTGCCTGAAGGTCCTATTTTATCTATACAATGGGAGAGACGATGAAAAAACACCCACTTTTGGCCACACCCACTTTTGACCATGCCTACAAAAGGGCAACGTGTGCCGCATTAGCACCACCACTTATACTTTCAGCACCCACACAGCACCCCCCAAAAAAAAGTCTGGAGCCGCCCCTGGGCCAGTAACACACTTCCTGTATTAGTGAGGCACAACTCTGGATGAATGAGCACAGGGGGCAGCATTGCCATTCTGGGTGGAGAGTAGAGTTAAAAGTATTAGCAGTTTTAGCAGGGCCGGCTCTACCATAAGGTGGCTGAAGGCGCTGCCATAGGGCACCAGGACGGGGGGGGGGGGCAGTAAAATCCAAATCCCCAGCCACTTGATAGGGATTCGGATTTTTACAGTGCTGCTGACATTTTTTTTTACACACTTTAGTAAAGCCGACTGTTGGCTTTCATGTGGAAGTGATACAAGCGTCTGTGAAGCCACCTATCACCGCCCTCCCCCCGCAGTACCCACCCGCCATGCTGTCCCACCTGCGGGCCCCGGTGCAGTCATGACCGGTTGTCACTGGGAAGGAAGTCGGGAGTTCATTAAACTTCTGTCCGCTCAGCCTCCCTCCTGTACACAGGAAGTGAGGTGTATGATGTCACTTCCTGAATCGGAGCTGTCATTCTCCGGGATCAGTGCTGGGGAAGCAGCTGATGGAACACGGTCGGTGTTCCTTTAGCTGAATTGGATCAGAGAGGAGACATCTACTAGACCCTGGGTGTCTCCATAAAGAGAACCTGTCACCTATATGCTATCACATAGGAGGCTATTGGTCCCCTATGTAATAGCAATGTAAAAATAAATACAAATTAAACCAAAAATGTTTTACGTATTGTTGGAAGGCAACATGGTTTAATATCATATTTCTGGAGTTTCTCTTTAGTTCAATACCAGGTCTGGAATGTAACAAGTTGCACATCAAAGCTTTGTAGCATATCTGAAAGAGGAGATCAGGCCTCCACCAAGGCTGAACAAAAGCTTGGCTCCGGACCATCTGATGTTATAACGCTATGCAAGCGAGCTTCAAAGAGGGCAAAGATCAAAGGACCAACAGAGATTTGAAGATTGACCCGGGATACAGAGATATGATACATGGACAATGCTGCCCATAGAGACCAATACAACAGGACGGACAGAAATATAATATATTTCGAAGTACTGCCCCGGAAATACTTTCATTCGTTAGAAACTTAAATGGGCAGGCAATGGGGTTGGGTCTGAACTGTGTATGATTAAAGTATAAAAAGTGCACACAGGAGGGAGTCGGCCCTTTTCCGCTCTTGATGGCTCTCTTAGCCTCATGGCTCTCTCTCTGTTACCATCTCAAGCCCAGCCGAGGATACTGTATCTATAGGGCAGCTTTGCGATAAGTATATTTGATGTTTCTTGTTGTTATATGCTATGTAATATCTTCCTTTAGTATTTTCATGTTAGCGTTTTCCTATTTTCTTGGGAAATAAATAAGATTTTAAATTAAATTTATTAAGCAGTGTGTTTGTTTTCATAAGTAACCTTATATTATTGTGCTATCAACAGTAACTATCAGAGTTTTATTTAAATTGTTTATTTATATCAGAAAACCGGTTCACCGGGACATACAACAATAGTGTGGTCACATTTAACATCAATAAAGTCAAAGGTTCAAATATATTAATTTCAATATACTGGCATGAAATGATACAAGAGGCATCTCTTTTCTATAAACTTGTATGGCAGGTAAAGGTATAGCAGTATTGGTTGTCTTATTGATTCTATTACATGTAGCCTGACCCAGAACATGCTTTCCACTGGTCCTCTATCTGTCTGTGTGCCTTGTGTTTGATTATGGTATGTCAGGATATCATGCTCCCTTTGTGAGCGGTTCCCTGTTCATTTTATTTTTATTTTTTTAAAAGGAAAGAATACCTGGGGAGGAAGAACAGGTTAGTAGTGGGCGAAGCCACGAACAGAGCAGAAAAAGAAAAAAGGTGGTTAAGGGTTAAGAGGGGGGGGGATGTTTGAGGGGGGGAGGGGGGTGGAGACAAGGGTAGTAATTCACGAGCATGTATGTTGGCTTTCGCCTATCATATGCTATTCCTAAACACATGTTGCAGAATGATATTCACCGACCTCGGAGGGCCTGTCCCTCTTCTGAATATTTAAATTCCATAGTTGCCAAGTTTTGGAGTACGTTTCTTGTCTGTTTTGGCTTGTAAGGATTAAGTCCTCCATCTGGTTTATTTCTTCAACTTTTTGGAGCAAAAAGGCTTTGGTCGTTGTGTGAGGGGACTTCCAATAGAGTGGGATGCAAGCCTTTGCTGCATCTAATAAGTGGCGTATGACTGATTTCTTGTAAATCCGTGCAGGGGTGTCAGTAGCATGCAGAAGGAAATACGCCGGGTCATCCGGTACATTGCGGTCTGTGAATTTTTGGGTTATCTGGCGGACTTCTCTCCAGAAGTTCTGGATCCGGGAGCAGGACCAGAAAATATGGAGGAGTGTGCCTTTTCCCTCTTGGCATCTCCAACAAACATCTGACGCCAAGGGGAAAATCGTTTTAAGTAACGCTGGGGTTCTGTACCATTGAGTAAGGATTTTATAGTTTGTTTACTGAACCTTGGTACATAAAGAGGATTTGTGTGTAAATTTCAGGATGTGTTGTGTTTTGCTGGTTGTAAAATGGCAGTTTAGTTCTCTTTCCCACTTGGTGAGGCTCTGCAATTGACATTCCCCCGGTGGTAACATTAACATGCTATAGGTTAGAGAGAGTGAGTGTAGCAAGGTCCCTGTCCCCGTAAATAGTTCTTCCATAGGCGTGGGGGCTTGGTTGCTATCATTGGGTGGTGGCATGCTGCGTAGGAAGTGGTGGAGCTGCAGTGCTCTCAGAAAATCTAAACGGAACTGTCCTTCTGGGTCAGACAGCTCCGCAGTCTTTCTCCATCTGCCCATAGTGCTGAAGTGTGAGGCTTGATATAATCCCTCTTCCCTCAGCTCCCGAAACCTCCCATCCCGCAGGCCTGGTTCAAATAGAGGGTTACCCAATATGGGCCGTAGTGGTGAGTCACGGGAAAAGAGGGAGGAAGAGTGAACCAGTTGAGCACAAACCCGAGCTGTGTTACCTATTAACGGGTGGCGTTTGAGATCTGTTGGAAGGGCGGCATAGCACCAGGGGGCTCTATGTAGGGGAGTCGCGCTCTGTGCTTGTTCAAGTTGCGTCCATAGTTTGGTATTTGTATGTCGGCACCAGTCGATAAGCCTACCTAGGTGGGTCGCTCTATAGTAGGTCCGGAGTTCTGGCATTGCCAGGCCTCCATTGAGTTTGGGCAGTGAGAGGATCTTCCGATGTAGACGCGTTTTTTTCCCTGCCCAGAGGAATTTTATGAATACTGCTCGTATTTGGTTAAAGTAGTCTGCGGGTATGTGTATTGGGATAGTCTGCAGAAGGTATAGGAATTTGGGTAGGATTGTCATTTTAAGGATGTTGCAACTGCCAAATCAGGAATGCAGACCACTATTCCATTTATCTAGCAATTGTTGGACATTTTTTAAAAGGGGAGGAAAGTTAAGCTTGAACAGTTGGGAGAATGTCAGAGGTATGTGTGTACCCAAGTACTTGAGGGATGTAATGGACCATTTTAAGTGGAAACTAGTTTGAAGATGTGTGAGTTGTGGTTGAGGTATTCCCAGGCCCATCGCTTCTGACTTACTAAAATTAATTTTCAAATTAGTGAGTTGACCATAAGTGTTAAATTCTTTCATAAGGTTGGGGAGAGAGATGGTTGGGTTTGTGAGGGAAAACATCAGGTCATCTGCATATGCGGAGACTTTAAATTGTTCTTTGTTAACTTCTACCATGGTAATGTCTGGGTTCAACCTAATGTGAATAGGAAGGGCTCTAGGGACAACGCGAAGAGCAACGGCGACAATGGGGATCCCTGCCGGGTCCCGTTAGTAATTGGAAAGGCCTCCGAGATTACCCCATTAGCTCTAACTCTGGCCGTTGGGTCTGAATAAATCGCGGTTAACTATCAGAGTTTTAATAGACTAGCTAATCAAAGGAGTAGACAAATTAATACATTTATGGAATAAATGAGGGAATCCGTAATCACCCTTGGATAAAAATATTTAGTCCCCGATCCCCTGAGGAAGTCACGTGATGTGACGTAATGCATAGGAAGTGCCTGGACCACACGAGAACTGGAAGTGATGTAAGAGGCACCTGTAACGCCGTCCAAATTACAGATCTGCTGTTTTTTCACTACTCTGTTGTAAGTTTCCACTTGGCTTTTAAATAAATCAATCAGTTATATATTCTACACTATGGGAGATTCTTCTTTATCCCCTGTACAAATCTGCTGGGAATGAACGTCCGTATGGACTAAGCCGGAGCCACCATCTAATATACAATACCTGGAGAGGGCCATCTACCATCACAACATCTTGGAAAGGTCTCCAGCTACACTCATCTCCACTGCTTTTCACTATCCATATGGAGGTAAGAGTCTAGTGCTGCATACACACGAGCTGACTTTTCGACCGGACTGGTCCGACGGTCTATCCGACGGACTTTCGGCGGACTTCCAACGGACTTTCCTAACAAACGGAGTTGCCTACACACGATCACACCAAACTCCGACGGATTCGTACGTGATGATGTACGACCAGACTAAAATAAGGAAGTTGATAGCCAGTAGCCAATAGCTGCCCTAGCGTCGATTTTAGTCTGTCGGACTAGCATACAGACGAGCAGATTTTTCGACCGGACTCGAGTCCATCGGAAAGATTTGAAACATGTTTTACTTCTAGGTCCGTCGGACTTTTGGGAAAAAAAAGTCAGCTGGAGCCCACACACGATCGAATTGTCCAACGGAGTCCGGTCCACCGGACCAAGTCTGTCGGAAAGACCGCTCGTGTGTACGCGGCATAGTGAACACTGAGTGATACACACAAAGAGTGACACACCGGCGATTTTATTGAAGAGCACTTATTGAAGCACTGTCTGCACTTTGTTTTATCATAGACTTTATTTATCCTCACTTCATGAACAATTGCAGCACCACTATTTGTTGTGTCAACAGTGTGATAAAGAGAGATTATACGGATTATTGCTACATTCATCTATATATATTACATTTGTCTCATTGATATATTGCATATACATAGGAATTTTATTATTGATATTTATATATATATATATATATTTTTTGCACTGAAATCATCTTATGTGCACAGATTCATATTTGTACTTTGCACAGCGCCATGAGCGTTCATTGATATTTGAACACAAGCTCATATTTGCACCTAGCAATTTTGCACAGCATCTTTAGTGTTTTTTGCACAGTCGCATTTTTTAGCAATTTTTGCACAGATTATCGCACAGTGCTAAATCATCTATCATTAGGCCACCACTATTTGTTGTGTCAGCAGTGTGATAAAGAGAGATTATACAGATTATTGCTACATTCATCTATATTAATTAGATGTGTCTCATTGATATATTGCATATGCATATTATTGATATTTATATAATTTTTTTGCACTGAAATCATCTTATGTGCACAGATTCATATTTGTATTTTGCAGAGCGCCATGAGCGTTCATTGGTATTGATTTATTTGAACACAAGCTCACATTTGCACAGCATCTTTACTGTTTTTTTTTTTTTTTTTTTGCACAGTTGCATTTTTGAGCAATTTTTGCACAGATTATCGCACAGTGCTAAATCATCTACATATATTTATAGTATGAGCGTTCATTGGTATTGTTTTATTTGAGCACAAGCTCATATTTGCACCTAGCAATTTTGCACAGCATCTTCAGCGTTTTTTTGCACGGTTGCATTTTTTAGCTATTTTTGCACAGATTATTACACAGTGCTAAATCATCTATATTTATAATATTAAGTTGCGCTGATCACTTATTTATTTTATACCAATTTAGTTCACTCATACACTTTAGTTCTAGATCTAGCTGCAATTTATCAGAGTACTATATTATACATTCACTTTGATAGCGCAAAGGACCTTACTTACATATAAAAAAGTATTAAATAAAATTAAAACATTTTTAGAGCCCCCCCCCCACATCCACAAAAATGCGTGCATTGGGGCACCTACATATGAAAATGGCGATTGTCCTACACATGTTATATATGAGCGCGCACGCCAGAGTGAGAGCAATAATTTTAGCACCAGTGCTTCTGCGTAACTCTAAACTGAAGACCTGTAGGGGTTTTTCTTGTCAAAGAATTTTATTAAGATTTACATTACAATAGGAAGTAAATATGGTACTCAAACATATGCGAGCCGGTGTCATGCATCCTATAGATGAGATAATAAACATCCGAGCATACACATTCTCGTATGAGAAGAATAGAAACATAGCATTACAAAGTTAGGCTATGCTTACAATCGATTACCTGCATAGTTTGCAAACAGTAAGCCCAGGTTCATGCTGAGCTGCGGCAATGAAGCCGTGCGAGTTCAGCTGAACTTGCACGATTTCACTCCCGCATGTCAGTCCCGATTTCGGCCGTGATTTCAGAGACATCTGTGCGGGTTTCTGCACAGATGTCAATGTAAATTGCAGCCCGAAATCGCAAAAAGTAGTACAGAAACTACTTTTTGAAATCGGTGCGGCGCCGCAAATGCAGCATCGCACCAATTAAGACGGTGCCATTGCCGGCAATTGCCCCCGATTTGACATGCGATTCGACATGTCAAATCGCATGTCAAAAAGCACCAATGTGAACCAGGGCTTAAGGAGCAATCAGTCATCGCTGGTGTTGTAGATAATTAAAGCTTTTTATCAGTTTGTGACGTACCAGGAAAGAAAAGGGGTAGTGAGAGAAAAAAGTATGAGTGTGAGCGGGTCCAGTGACCTAAATCGTTACCCCAAAGGACAGAGGAAAGAAATAGTACAAGTGCAGGTGAGAAGAAGAAGACTCACAGAACGGTAGTGCAGCTCCTATCCAGGACATGATTTAAACAAATAAAAGAGATCACATTTACCGAGGTAATAATAAGGATTTGTCGAAATCGGGGGGTAAGCAGTGCTTGACCCAGAGTTGCCAAACCTGTTCAGATTTCCGTATTTTATCATTTTCAATAGCTGTCATTTTTGCAAATATAAGGGCCCTATTCATTCTGTGTTTCGCTTGACCTGTAGGGGCTTTTAACCACTTCACCTCCGGAAGATTTACCCCTCTTCCTGACCAGGCCGTTTTTTGCGATACGGCACTGAAAATTGGGCGGTCATGCAATGCTATACCCAAATAACATTTTTGTCCTTTCTTTCCCCACAAATAGAGCTTTCTTTTGGTGGTAGTTGATCACCTCTGTGGTTTTTATTTTTTGCGCTAATCAGGGCTTTTTTTTTTCAAACAATAGGTGCTGGAACTCAACCACGACCCCCCCAAAATCCCTCCCCCCACACACGCCCTCCAAATCACATCAAATAGTGGGTGTGGTCATATTTCACAAACAGTAGAAGGGTCTTAAAGGGGCATTAAATATCAGGATTGCATTATATACAGAGTGCAGAGTTCAGAGGAGTTACACACAGAGTGCAGAGCTGTCACTTGTAAACACAGAAACCAGACTTCTGTGTTTACAAGTGTTAGTGGTGAGCAGGCACCAAAGGGTCTGAGCCAGAGGTGGTGGAACTGAGTTCAACCAAGTTCCCCCTGAAAAAAAGCCCTGGCACTAATACATATCCAATAGAACGTAAAAAATCGAATTTCTTCATCAATTTAGGCCAATATGTATTCTGCTACATATTTTTAGTAAAAAAAATCTCAATAAGCGCAAAAAGTCATTGCATCCACAATATATTTTTGGAATTTTTATTTATTTATTTATTATTAGTAATGGGGGCGATCAGTGACTTATAGCAGGACTGCGATATTAGGGTGGACAAATCGGACACCTAACTGACACTTTTGACACTTTTTTTGGGGACAGGTGACACTAATACAGTGATCAGTGCTAAAAATATGCACTGTCACTGTACTAATGACACTGGAAGGGAAGGGGTTAACATCAGGGGCGATCAAAGGGATAACTGTGTGCCTAGCTAGTGTTTCAGCGTAGTGGGGGAGGTGCTTTTACTAGTGGAAGGCATGGACTGGTGTTCGCGCTTTACAGGTTGACTGGGTGCATGTCTTCTGTACTGACAGAACGGCAATCTGCCTTGTTTACATAGGCAGACTGCCGTTCTGCCTGTGTACTGAACGATTAGCAGGTGCCGGTGGGCATTGGGTCTGCGGAACCCACTGATCAGCTCTCGCTGTGCGATACCCGGAAGTGCAAGATCATATATATATATATATGTGATCCTACGCAGCTCGACTAGCCTGTAGCAGTAAATGTGCTATAGAGCGATCAGCAAGCGGTTAAAACGTTGCAGGCGCATGTAATTTTAAGGTTTGACATGGGTATCTATTTATTCGGCACAACCTGATCTTTTATATTTTACCATGAAATGGGGAATAAATTGCATTTATGTGTCCAGAAATTAGCTTTAACTGCATCTGGACCGCCCACCGCATATATACTGTGGCAGAGCGGCCATGCTGCGCTAAATCATGTACCTGTATCATGTACCAATCGGCGGGTCCGGTGGCTGCAATGGCTGCTGGGACCCGCCGATCGTTCAGAGCAGAGACAGAGGAGAGAAAAGGCAGATCGCCGTTCTGCCAGAGAGGAAAAGGGAGATCTTGTGTTTCTGCTAAACAGAAACATGGATCTCTGTTTTCCTCTAGTGCATCCATTCCCCCTACAGTTAGAAAGCACCCCCTAGGAGCACACTTAACCTTTTGATCGCCTCTGATGGTAACTCCTTCCCTGCCAGTGTCATTTATACAGTGACAGTGCTTTTTTTTTTTAGCACTGATCACTGTATTGGTGACACTGGTCCTCAAAAAATGTCACTTAGTGTCAGATTTGTCCACCGCAGTCGTGCTAAAAATCACCGATCGCCGCCATTAATAATAAAATATTAAAAAAAAAATTAAAATCCATAAATCTATCCCATAGTTTGTAGACACTATAACTTTTGCGCAAACCAATCAATATACGCTTATTGGGATTTTTTTACTAAAAAAATGTAGCAGAATACACATTGGCCTAAATTGTTGAAGAAATTAGATTGTTTTTAAAAAATTTTATTGGATATGTTTTATAACAGAAAGTAAAAAATATTGTTTTTTTTTTCAAAATTGTCGCTCTTTGTTTGTTTATAGCGCAAAAAAAAAAAAAGGAGGTGATCAAATACCACCAAAAGAAAGCTCTATTTGTGAGAAAATAAGGACATCAATTCTATTTGGGTACAGCGTCACACGACCGTGCAATTGTCAGTTAAAGCAACGCAGTGCCGTGTCGCAAAAAATGGCCTGGTCATGAAGGGGGTAAAACCTTCTGGAGCTGAAGTGGTTAATGTATTTTTTTACTGAAATGTTGCCTTTCATAAACAGTTGCGCTAATGTCATGTAACATAAAAAAAAAAAAAAAAAAATTAGAACTACCAACATTTTACTATCTAGGGTGTCTGCTTTCAAAAAAATAAAAATAATATTTTGGGGGTTTTAAGTGATCTTCAGGCCTAAAATGATTTTTAAAACATGTAAATAAAAAAATAAAAAAAAAAAAACGGCTCCAGGACTGCCGTTGTGTAGGGGGTGGTGGGAGGATGGTGGGGGGAGGGGATGCTGGGAGGACGGTGGTGGTGGTGGGGGGCTGGTGGGAGGATGGGGGGGGGGGATGCTGGGAGGACGGTGGTGGTGGTGGGGGGCTGGTGGGAGGATGGGGGGGGGGATGCTGGGAGGACGGTGGGGCAAAATGCACCTTCGCCTAAGTAGACAAAAATCCTTGCAACGGTCCTGAGATTTAGATGCACTAACAAATCGAAGCCAAACTCCGGCTCACACGCTTTATAAGCAATTACAGCAGTTTTTTTTTCTTTTGGGATACAGGTTTTGCATGAATAAATAAAAGCTGATCAGTTTAATCACCCCTGCCAGTGTTAATGGGTTTGTCTCCACCATGTAAACTGATACATTCTTCTGGAGAGCTTGAGCTTATGAAAAACAAACAGACTTCCGGGCTGCATCACCAGATGGAAAGGAGATAGAAACCTAAAGAAGAAAATGAATGCAGCCATCACATCTAAGAATTGGAAAGCTGCAATGTAATAAATGTTTGATTTTGGGTTTAATGCGACTTTAAATACAATAAGATTTAGGTGGATCTTTAGGCAAAACTTTAATTTTTTTATTTTGGAATGGTTAGACCCCTTTTTTAAGTATTTAGATGTCTTTGTCTCCATTGGATATATTCTCCCTCTCTATGTGTACTGGTGACCATTGTCACTGAGAATTTTTGAGTTTTCACTGAAACGAGAAGTAAGGGGAAATCCGGTCCAGAGACATCTGTTCCCAGAAAAAGAAGGGAATTGCAATTGCAATAGTGTCACACATTATCAGCCACATACAAAGAGATTTTACAATATCAATCAAGATTCATCTATCACAATAAATTTGAACAGGATCAAAACACATTGGGGGGCGTGGCCTGGTTGCCACTCCATTCACCTTCCTAGGATCCCTGGGATGTGCAGCATCAGGCAACATTCCCTTCTTTCCTTTGATTCTGCCAGTAAGTCTGTTGTTTTTCAAAAGAACAAGCAATCCAGCAAATGTAGCGGATAGAGGGATGTGACAAACCAGTTAACACTGAAAAGGGTGCTTACCATAGTTAGCTTTTATTGATTCATGTAAAACCTTTATCCCAAAAGAGAAAAAAAAAAAAAACTGTTGCTGTAACTACTTAAAACGTGTGAGCTGGAGTTTGGCTTCAATTTGTTTGTGTATCTAAATCTGCTACTACATCTAACAACCCCCCCCCCCCCCCCCCAGACTGGCAATGCTGCTGTTGAAAAATGCTCCCTGTGCTCCTTCATCCAGAGTGGGGGCACTCTAATACAGGAGGGGAGTCTCTAAATCTGCTAGTACATCTAAGGCCTCATTCACACAGCCGTACAAAAACTCATAAATAAGCATATTTTAATTACAGATCTGAACACAGCTGCATTGTTTTCAATGGAGACATTCACACAGGTGTGTATATGAGCTGCTTTCAGATCCCTAAGGCCTCTTTCACACGGACGATCCGTATGTCCGTTTTTCATCCTTCCGTTTTCGGATGAAAAACGGACATACATTCATCCCTATGGAGCGTCGGATGTCAGCGGTGACATGTCCGCTGACATCCGACCCCGCTCCGATCCGAAAAGTGTAACGGAGGAAAAACCTACTTTTCCATCCGTTTTCGGATCGGTTCGGGTGATGACGGACACTACGGTCCGTCGTCATCCGATCCCCCCATAGGGGAGAGCGGCGCTCTGACAGGTGCATCGCTGCACAGTGTGCAGCGATGCACCTGTCATCTTCCTGCTCAGCGGGGATCGGCGGAGCGATCCCCGCTGAGCCAGCGGATGTTCACGGGGCGGATCATCACTGATGTACATGTTCCATAGGAACCCATGATAAAAAATTTCCATGCATTTCTGTAAAATGCAAAATGCATCAAAAAACGCATTAGTGTGAATCGAGCCTAACAGAGAATCCAAAAATCTGTGTCTAAGAGCATGCGCCTTACGTGCGTATGTGTGTAAATGCATGTATGCACGTTTGTAAGCGCATAAAAGTCCAAACAAATGGGGAAAATTATAGTATCATAAAAATAAATGATGTACGCATAGGCATCTTTACGCATCTAAATCCATCTATACAAAGTATTTTACTGATCATTACGCAGGAACTGTTCTCCTAGAAAACACATATAATACCATCATTACAGCTATACGAATGAGGCCTAAGAGTCCCCTCCCCCCAAACCGACAATGCTGCTGTCTAAATGTGCCCCTGTGCTCCTTCATCCAGAATGGGAGCACTCTAATACAGGAGGTGTGCTACTGGCCACAGGTGAAAACAAATATTTTGCTGTGGGTAAGTGAGCACACCTATTTAACACACCACACCCCTGAAATATTATTCAAAGAAAATGAGGTTTGCTATTGGGACTTTACAGGTGCTATTGAATCTGTGTACATATATCCAAAGAAAAAAATATAAAATTCCAACATTTATTGATTTACAAAGGTTTAAAAGCATATTATGGACATATTTGTTACATATTCACTGGTGTAGTTATATACACAGCCATATTACAAGCTATGCTCCTGACATGTTTCGCCCCTCAAGAGCTTCTTCAGGGGAGTTGATGATCATTATAGGTAGTTATAGAAGTCAAAAGATAACAAATGTCAATCATTAAAACAGTCAACAGTATATACTCATTAACGTCGTTACAGTCACATGTGTAAGTACTCACTAGGTCAGGCCATGGTACGCTTACCCTTGGCGGCATTTTAACAAGGGTAAGCGTGCCATGGCCTGACGTAGTAAATACTTACACATGTGAATTCAATGAAGGTAATGAGTATATACTGTTGCTTGTTTTAGTGATTGACATTTGTTATCTTTTGACTCAGTGTTAATACCTATAACGATCATCAAATTCCCTGAAAAAGCCCTTGAGGGGTGAAACATGTCGGGAGCATAGAATACAACAGTGAATATGTAACAAATATGTCCATAACATGCTTTTGATGATCGTTATAGGTATTAAAGTGGTTGTAAACCCACATAGAAAAAAAAAAGACCTGCAAGATAAAGGCATAATGAGCTAGTTCCTTCGGGGTATCGCGGGCTCCAGCGCTGTGATTGGCCGGAGATGCAAAGATGTCACTCCTGCGCATGTGCGCGGGAGCTGCCGGTAATGGCACACTCACTGAAGCAACAGCAGGTACGTACCGTTGCTTCAGTGCGCATGTGCTGATGACGTCGGCACATGCAGATACAGGCGATATCTCCTAAACTGTGCAGGTTTAGGAGATATCCGGGGTAGCTACAGGTAAGCCTTATTATAGGCTTACCTGTAGCAAAAAGTGGATTGTAAGGGTTTACAACCACTTTAACGCTGAGACAAATGTCAATCACTAAAACAATAGATTGGCTTAGAAAAATATCATATTGTGGCCTCTAGATGGAACTGAGTATCCTAGGAAATAAATGCTCATCCTCAGCTCCACCTAGTGGCCATAATTTGCTATTTTCCTGTATTTTTTTTTTTTAATGGATAACATTGGACCTGTAGAAGAAATGAAAGGAGAACATTCAGTAATTCCTATTTGCATAGAAGGAATGTACCAGCAGTTTCACTGGATGAATAGCTATGCAATGTTTAATAGAGATACATAGGGTGAATCCTCTGAAAATGATTGCCATAAAATTTAGATGGATGAATGTCCAGAAAACATTTGGTGTGCTAATCGTACGACCCCATTGTGTCTGCCTAGTATATGATTTGATCATATCAAGAGGACTGTGTAAAATATATCAATTATTCTGCATGCCATGGTTAAAATAATAAAAGGGGTCTACTAATAAACTGAAATAAGAATTATATTAACCTTGTTAAATGAACATTCACCACATTAATGTTTTATGTATTACTTGAAATTACATTACTTTTCATTTTAAGATTCCTTTTAAAACCAATTAAACAAAACTCACATATTCCCCTGAACTGAATAAAACACGTACAGTATTTGCATTTTTGCTGAGTCTTACTGAAAGAACGTAAAACGGCTCATTGAATTACAGCGGTGAATTTTTATTATTGTAATGTATTCCAGTGAATATTTTAGAACTGGTAAAACTGAGGGTATAGGAGTCACATTTAAAGCTGAAAATAATAAAAGTCTATTTGCAATTTAAAGTGCAGCTTTTTCTGTTTGGATATAATCATTACTTTAAAGCAGTGGGGCCCGTCCATAGGGGGCGCACGGGCGCTGCCCCCCCAACCCGGCAGTCACAAAAAAAAAAAGTTCTTTAAGTGCACTGTGTTCGGGCGCCGGACACAGTGCATTATGGGAAGTGCCACGTCAATGCAATCATGAGATTGCAGATGAGGCGCTTCATTTGCAGGCTCTTGACCAGCTTTGTGGCGCATTCCAAAGCACCGAACAGCTTCCGCCTGTAAATACTATGGGCGGGAGCTTTGTTCTTCTAGTTAACTGGTCACTTCCGGTTTCTATATGCTAGTGGTGGACCAGAAGTGACACAGGAAGCTTCGTGGAACGCACAGCCCAAGCGGAGCTGCCTGTAAGGTAAGTAAGTATGAGACTCAGTGAGGCTGCATTTGATGGGCACAGTGAGGCTGCATTATATAGGGCACAGGGAGGCTGCATTTGATGGGCACAGTGAGGCTGTATTATATGGGGCACAGTGAGGCTGCATTTGATGGGGCACAGTGAGGCTGCATTTGATGGGGCACAATGAGGCTGCATATGATGGGCAAAGTGGCTGCATTTGATGGGGCACAGTCAGTGGCTGCATAAGATGGGCACAGTAGCTGTATTTGATGGGGCACAGTGGCAGCATTTGATGGCACAGTGGGAGCATTTGATATGGCACAGTGGCTGCATTTGATGGGCACAGTGGCTGAGTTTGATGGCACAGTGGAAGCAAATGATGGGTACAGTGGCTGCGTTTGATGGCACAGTGACTGTGTTTGATGGGCACAGTGGCTGCTTTTGATGGGCACAGTGGCTGCTTTTGATGGCACAGTGGCTGCGTTTGATGGTACAGTGGTGGCAATTGATGGGCACAGTGGCTGCGTTTGATGGCACAGTGGCTGCGATTGATGGTACAGTGAGGCTGCAATTGATTTTTAGTTTTGGATAGAATGAGGAAGGTTTAGAATCTCTACTTGGTTTATATTTCTGTCTGTGTCCCTGTAGAGGAGAGCTTATCATGCAGGCTATTGTTACAACTTGGAGGAAAATATTATGGCTGCCACCAGAAAAGGAGTAGAGAGGATATTTTCCAAATTGTAACACAGCTGATGGGATTTTCCTTTACTTCCTGTCATGCCTCTGAGACAGGAAGTGAAGTGAAATCCCCTTCAAGGGGGCTCTGCATTAGACTCAATAGTCAACCCTATCCATAAGTGATAAAATATAAATGCACATTAAAGAGGAATTTCGCCCATTCCACCCCCCCCCCCCCCCTCCCATTATTATAAGCAGTAAGTGAGTAAAACAGCTTTACCACATAAGCAAAACATAACACTTGGCAGCATGAGTTAGAGAAACATGGAAGGGATGGATACAAAAATAGACTGTGCCTGGAGTTGGGCTTTAACCACTTTGCAACCCTGTTGTATTATTGCAACAGGCTGGGCAGGTGCTCTGGTATCCCAGGTGGGGACGTCCTCCTGCTCCTGCGCCTCGGGTGTGCCCAGGGGCACCAGACACAGCAGAACACAGATTGTTGTACTGGGCCGCTGTGCATGGCCCTGGTACTATATGATCAATGTGGTCACATGTCAGTTGTAAACAATGGCACGTGAATAGATGCCATTTACAGTGTAAAAGTGATTGCTTATACAGTGATCATCAGTGTACAAAAAAAAATCCTGATCACCTCCCCAGAGCAGTACAGTGTCACTATAATAGAATGTAAAAAAAGAATTGTCAAAAAAAATCTAAATTTTTAATACTATCATCAGTTAGTTTCCCTGACCACACCTATCATATGATGATACTGTACTGTTCTGGTGACAGTATGGAAACAAAATGTGAAAAAACAAAACAAAATGTATTTAATTTCCAAATTTTCAAAAAAATTGTAACAAAAATGACAATTTCAAAAAAACTCACCCTGCCTCCTTCTAAATACCTTGGAGTGTCTACTTTACAAAAAGGAGCCCTGACCAATCCCCAACTAGGATTGGCAGGGGGCAGGCCTCCTTAAATACCTTGGGATCCATCAAGTGTCGGTGAGTGACAGGCACAGTCGGGAGAGCTGGGAGAGGCATGCCAGGAGTGGATGTAGAGCCAGCGGGAGAGATTGTGATGGTCCTGGCATTGAAGTCAGTCGGCTGCAGCCAAGAGGGCTGTCAGAGTCTGCACAGGACTGACTGGGATCAGTAGTCCACCTCAAATACAGCTAGCACTAAAAGACATTCTTTCGTCATTGTTTGCTACACCAAAGGGGCCCGTGGTCCCTGCCAGCAAATGGCAAATCCCTGAAGTTGGGCTTAATTCAGAGTTGGGCCTAACCAGATGTTAGCTGTGCCAGGAACCAAGTATTGCACAGGAGAGAAAGTAACAGTCTACAAAGAAGCACTGTGCTGGGGAAGTCTGGGGCTTTAGAGAATGTGAAAAGAGGTTCCAATCAATCATCTCATTGTTTAATACTATTGATTCTGGGCATCTCATAATCCCTTTACCCCATCCAAATTTAATCCCTCAATAAAATAACAAAAACAAAGCTGATGGACTGTTCATTGTCTGGAGAGTGACTAGAAGTGAATGTCAAGCTGATGCAGGGTGACAGATGGAATTACTACACTCAGCGGCCCTTCTGCCGCAGTATATTTAGGACGTCACACGTCATAAACTCAGCCTCACCGTGCCCATAATCTCAGCCTTATCATGCCCATAATCGCAGCCTCACTATTTCCATAATGCAGTCTCACCATGCCCATAATACTGTCTCACCATGCTCATAATCGCAGCCTCGCCGTGCTAATAATCGCAGCCTCACCGTGCCCATAATGCTGTCTCACCGTGCCCATAATGGAAGCCTCGCTGTGCCTATAATGGCAGCCTCACCGTGCCCATAATCGCAGCCTCACTGTAGTCAGTGCCTGTGCCTGGATTACACAATCTGCGGGCATCTCCCGCTGTGTGTCTCGGAGCTGAGTGTGAAAACTTTGGCCGCGCTGTGAGAAAAGTCCCGCCCTCCTCCTAGATCAGCTAGTCTGATAGACAGAACACTGCGTCTATCACGCGGCCTGATCTAGGAGGAGGGCGGGACTTTTCTCACAGCGCGCCCAAAGTTTTCACACTCAGCTCGGAGACACACAGCAGGAGATGCCCACAGACTGTTTATGACATATAGTGGAGGAGGGAGCGGAGCGCTGCGCTGCAGCCACAGCTTGGACCAAAGCGGCCCCAGGGCAGGCAGCCTACCGATCAAAAAAATTAACGATTAATCGAGGAATTAACTGTTAATTTCCGCAGCCCTAATATATATATATGTATATATACATACAGTGGGGACGGAAAGTATTCAGACCCCCTTACATTTTTCACTCTTTGTTATATTGCAGCCATTTGCTAAAATCTTTTAAGTTCATTTTTTCCCTCATTAATGTACACACAGCACCCCATATTGACAGAAAAACACAGAATTGTTGACATTTTTGCAGATTTATTAAAAAAGAAAAACTGAAATATCACATGGTCCTAAGTAGTCAGACCCTTTGCTGTGACATTCATATATTTAACTCAGGTGCTGCCCATTTCTTCTGATCATCCTTGAGATGGTTCCACACCTTCATTTGAGTCCAGCTGTGTTTGATTATACTGATTGGACTTGATTAGGAAAGCCACACACCTGTCTATATCAGACCTTACAGCTCACAGTGCATGTCAGAGCAAATGAGAATCATGAGGTCAAAGGAACTGCCTGAAGAGCTCAGAGACAGAATTGTGGCAAGGCGCAGATCTGGCCAAGGTTACAAAAAATTTCTGCTGCACTTAAGGTTCCTAAGAGCACAGTGGCCTCCATAATCCTAAATGGAAGACATTTGGGACGACCAGAACCCTTCCTAGAGCTGGCCATCCAGACAAACTGAGCTATCAGGGGAGAAGAGCCTTGGTGAGAGAGGTAAAGAAGAACCCAAAGATCACTGTGGCTGAGCTCCAGAGATGCAGTCAGGAGATTGGAGGAAGCTGTAGAAAGTCAAACATCACTGCAGCCCTCCACCAGTCTGGGCTTTATGGCAGAGTGGCCCGATGGAAGCCTCTCCTCAGTGCAAGACACATGAAAGCCCGCATGGAGTTTGCTAAAAAACACCTGAAGGACTCCAAGATGGTGAGAAATAAGATTCTTTGGTCTGATGAGACCAAGATAGAACTTTTTGCCCTTAATTCTAAGCGGTATGTGCGGAGAAAACCAGGCACTGCTCATCACCCAAAGGGGAAGCATGGTGGTGGCAGCATCATGCTGTGGGGGTGTTTTTCAGCTGCAGGGACAGGATGACTGGTTGCAATTGAGGGAAAGATGAATGCGGCCAAGTACAGGGATATCCTGGACGAAAACCTTCTGTGTTTTTCTGTCAATATGGGGTGCTGTGTGTACATTAATGAGGAAAAAAATTAACATAAATGATTATAGCAAATGGCTGCAATATAACAAAGAGTGAAAAATTTAAGGGGGTCTGAATACTTTCCGTCCCCACTATATGTCATGATTTTGACATTAAATAATGGGGTTATGGCAGTAGCTAGCTGCCAAAGCCCTGGTATCGTTTTTCCCTTAGGCGGCCAGCTTTCTGATAAAAGTGATACAGGCGGCGGATTCACCACAGGATCACTTTTATAGGCACCGGAAGAGGTGCCCCCCCAGCCGCTTCCGGGTAGTTTCCGAGCTTACCGAAGCCGTCCGTAAGCTTGAAACCGATCCGATGCGGCGGATGGCTAGGCATGAAGCCGAATGAGGGCAGGATAGCCCCCACTTGGCTCTATGCCCTTGGAGGACCAGAGCGACCTCGGACATCACTTCCGGTTCCCGAGCTTAAAGACATGATTTTTTTTTTTTTTCAAAGTGTAAAAATAAATAAATAATAGTTTTTCTTTGCTTTTAGGGGAAAATTAGAGATCTGGGGTCTTTTTGAACCCAGATCTCTCAATAAAGAGGACCTGTCATGCTTAAAGGAATAAAGTGATCAAAATAAATAAATGAATAAAGGCCCAGTGAAAAAATGAATCGATATGAAGCGAACGCATAATTAAGTCGCGCCCGCATATGTAAACAGTGTTCAAGCCACACATGAGAGGTATTGCCTCGATCGTTAGAGCGAGAGCAATAATTCTAGCACAGGACTGCCTCTGTAACGCTAAACAGGTAACCTGTAAAAAAAAAAATAAAAATTTAAATTGTCGCCTATAGAGATTTTTAACCACTTCAGCCCCGGAAGAATTTACCCCCTTCCTGACCAGAGCACTTTTTGCGATTGATTCGGGACTGCGTCGCTTTAACTGACAATTGCGCGGTCGTGCGACATGGCTCCCAAACAAAATTGACGTCCTTTTTTTCCCCACAAATAGAGCTTTCTTTTGGTGGTATTTGATCACCTCTGCGGTTTTTATTTTTTGCGCTATAAACAAAAAAATAGTGTCAATTTTGAAAAAAACGCATTATTTTTTACTTTTTGTTATAATAAATATCCCCAAAAAATATTTTAAAAAACATTTTTTTTCTGCAGTTTAGGACAATACGTATTCTTCTACATATTTTCGGTAAAAAAAATCGCAATAAGCGTGTATTGATTGGTTTGCGCAAAAGTTATAGCGTCTACAATATAGGGGATAGTTTTATGGCATTTTTATTGATAATTTTTTTTTTTTAATAGTAATGGCAGCGATCAGCGATTTTTATCGTGACTACGACATTATGGTGGACACATCGGACAATGTTGACACATTTTTGGGATCATTGGCATTAATACAGCGATCAATGCTAAAAAATTGCATTGATTACTGTAAAAATGTCACTGGCAGTGTAGGGGTTAACCACTAGGTGGCGCTGTAGGGGTTAAGTGTGTCCTAAGGAGTGTTTCTAACTGTAGGGGGGAGGGGTTGTGTGTAACACTACACTGATCGCCATCAGTGACAGTGTCACTAGGCAGAACAGGGAGATGCTTGTTTACATTAGCATCTCCCCGTTCTTCCTCACCATGAGATGATCGCGGGGATCCCCGCGGACATCGGGTCAGTGGGACCTGCAATCGCGGTCATGGAGCTACCAGCAGGCGCGCGCCTGCGAGCCGCCTCTTAAAGGGCAAGGTACAGGTACGTTAATCCACCTGTACGTGCCCTTCTGCCGCAGTATATCTGCGTGAGGCAGTCGAGAAGCGGTTAAGTACCGTCGTTTGTCGCCATTCCACAAGTGTGCACAATTTTAAAGTGTTACATGTTAGGTATCTATTTACTCGGCATAACATCATCTTTCACATCATACAAAAAAATAGGGCCAAATTTACTGTTTAGTTTTTTTAAATTCTTTAAAGAGGAGTTCCACCCAGGGGGGGCCGTCAAAAAAAAAAAAAAAATTAAAAGTCAGCAGCTACAAATACTGCAGCTGCTGACTTTTAATTGGACACTTACCTGTCCCTGGGTCCAGCGATGCGGGGGATCGAAGCCCCGCTCGTCCCCCCCCCTCTGCTCGTCGGTGCCGGCATTTCAACTGTGGGCGCCGGGCTGTGGCTTCACAGCCTGGCACCCACTGCGCATGCGCGAGCGGCGCCGCGCGCCGTGATTGGCCGCTCAATCACCTGGGACCTGTAATGGGTCCCAGATGATTGACAGGAGGGAGGGAGCAGAGCGGAGCCCTTCCTGTGCCTGGGGGGAAGTGATGTCACCAGCCCAGGCAAAGGCACAGGCAGACTACGAGGGACCCCCTAGCAACAGGCATTTAGAGGTAAGTGAAAAAAAAAAAAATATCCAAATTTTTTTTGTTTTTTTTTTTTAGAATTTTTACAGGTATTTTTGTTTTTTGGGTGGAACCCCACTTTAAAGTGTATTTTTTCCTCAAAACAATTACGTTTGAAAGACTGCAGTGCAAATACAGTTTGACATAATATTGCAATGACCGCCATTTTATTCTCTAGGGACTCTGCTAAAAAAACATATATAATGTTTGGGGGTTCTAAGTAATTTACTAGCAAAAAATACAGATATTTACTTGTAAACAACAAATGTTAGAAAAAGGTCTGGTCTTAAAGTGGTTAACAGCAGGGGTACTATGAGACCTGAAAGTTATTTCAATCGTTCCTGTGATTTGAAAAGGATGAAAAATGATAATATCTCAATAAACTCAGTGCCCTTGTAGGTGAGAATTGCCAAGGGTAATGTGCCAGGTAATAGTGTTACATGATGAGAAATAAAACATTCAGCCCTTGCTGTGTTTGCAGCTTGAGGGACACTGAGACAAGGCTGTGGGTGAATTAATAATGGACTCAGCACTGGATCACCTTTCAATCTTTCACGTGGTGCAACCATGTGGGTGGGTGACCTAGGGAAGTGCAATGTACCTGACAGGCAGCTGCTTTTAAATTTAACGCGCCACTGATATGACTCTGTGAAGCTATAAAGCTAAGTACAAAGTCTGCTCCAGCAAAGAGCTGGCAAACACGGTTAAATGAAACAACCGCCAGTATTTGATAAATGCGGTTATTATGTCACAAAGGTTTCTGAAGAACAGGGCAGCCATGTGTCAGTGTTACCTAAAAAGTACACCATTCCTTATGTATACATTTCTGAAATGTGGTTGTTCTATTGTCCACTTGTCAGAAGGTCATGAAAAAGTATACCTTTCTAAAATGTGGCTGTGTAATTATAAAAATAAAATAGATAAAGGTCACGCCATTCAATCATCATGTCTATACAAATGTAAAAATTAGATGATTAGAACAGTCCACAAGTGATGTGAAAATAAATCCCGATGTCAGTCTCCACCATCCACCACCGTAGTGATCTTAAATATCAATGCCTCCACCAATAGCTGAAAGGCTCGCTTACCGGCTCCTATTGATCCCTCATTATAAGGGATCGTTAGCGCTTGTGGCTTTAGCCCAGCCAAGGTCTTTCTCCAGGTCCAGATAGTCTCCCAACAAGATCACCCCAAGGCACCTTATAAGATCTGAAGATTTCTCCAAAAATCCAAAAAGTGCTCCACATAGTGTAAAATCCTCACTCAGGTTCCAGGTGATGCATCTCCTTTATCCGGAGGAAACACAAAGACTGAAGCCGCATACACACGATCGGACTTTCCGACGGGAAATGTTGGATGTCAGGCTGTTGGCGGAAAATCCGACCGTGTGTACGCTCCATCGGACAATTGTTGTTGGATTTTCTGCGGACAAGTGTTGGCTAGCAGGTTTTAAAATTATCCGCAGACAAATGTGTGTTGTCGAATTTTACGAGCGTGTGTACACAAGTCCATCGGACAAAAATCCAAAGTACAAACACGCATGCTCGGAAGCAAAGATGAGCCAGAAGCGGTTGGTCTTGTAAACCAGCGTTCATAATGGAAAATTAACATTCATGACGTGGCAAATTATGAAATCTCCAAATGCAGCGCACAATTCTCTTCTTCTTTAATGGGATAATAATGAAGCTGCTTTGCTGGTGATACTGATGGAGTTATTGCAAACAAATTTTTAAAGGCTTTTTTTTTCTAGTGATATCAAGAATATTATTATGCTTTTTTTTTTATTTGGGCAAGTTACCAAAACACCATTATCCAGTAGTTTTTAAGATCAAAGATACTATGGGGGTTATTTACAAAAGGCAAATCGACTTTGCACTACAAGTTGAAATTGCACTGAAAGTGCACTTGGAAGTGCAGTCGCTGTAAATCTGAGGGGTAGATCTGAAGTGAGGGGAAGCTCTGCTGATTTTATTATCCAATCATGTGCAAGCTAAAATGCTGTTTTTTTATTTTCCTTGCATGTCCCCCTCAGATCTACATTGACTGCACTTCCAAGTGCACTTTCAGTGCAATTTCAAGTGTACTTTGCACTTGTAGTTTGCACTTGTAGTGCAAAGTGGATTTGCCTTTAGTAAATAACCCCCTATGTATCTTGTAGAAACTATGTTGGTGTCCCTTGTTAATTTTACATTGTATTTTTTTAAATGTAACTGCCTACTCCCAAACTGTCATTTGAAGTAAAACACATAGCCAAGTATTATTCTACACAATTTTTTTATTGTACATTAAAAAAAGAAAACAAATAAAATTAGACATGCTATCTGCCAATAGAACTTAACCAAAAAGTGCATTCTATGCATCCAAAAATATAGAAAATATACCAAATCAAATCATTATTATTCAACCAAAAAATAATGTCAAAGCAATAACTCCAAGGCCAATAATAAATAACACGTTATCTCCTCTGATTCCGCATCATGGCTGGTTGGTGAACGGCCGTTCAGAAACTAACTGAAAAGCGTGAACTGAAAAGAGCGAAATGAAAAGCGCAAAATGAAAAGCGCAAAATGAAAAGTGCGAAATGAAAAGCGCAAAATGAAAAGCGCGAGTCAACACTCACCAAACTTCTACTAACACGAAATTAGCAGAAGGAGCCCAAAGGGTGGCGCTAAAGAGCTGAAAAACAACGTAGTACGTCACTGCGTTCGGAATTATTGGCCAACAATTGTGTGGCCGTGTGTATGCAAGACAAGTTTGGGCCAACACCCTTCGGGCAAAAGTCCACGGTTTTGTTGGCCAACAATCCTTTCGTGTGTACGAGGCTTGACAGTGTAATTGTTCACTTATCAGAGAACCATGAAGAAAGTGACTGGTTGCTATAGGCAGCTCATTTTTATAGATATTGCCTATAATAAAGCAAAAATGGCAACCGCTCAGATCAATTTATAACTTGCATAGGAAAGATGCACATGGGTAATTACAATGAAATTATTAAATTTTTTTGTGATGATATTCATTCATCTTTTTCATAAACATACAAGAATGTGCACAAACAGTAAACTCCATCTACTGCATAATTCTCTGGGCCTCCTTTCTTTATCAATTCTTTATAACCTTTGCTACAAGAAGCTAGTCATCAATACCTTGAACACTGACAAGTTGCCTATTCCAGTAGCAGGGTTGAAGGAAGGGGTACAGACTTTCAGATTTTGTGGGAAACCCTCCTTCACCCCATGGACTTCATAGTGACTTTATGACTGCTATTGGGATTGTTCCCCCACAGTTCTATTTTCACATTTAGGCCGGCCATACACAGTTCAAATCTCCTGCTGAACTGGCCAAGATTCGAACCATTAATGGGCTGGCTGAATGTACCAATTTGATTGCTTGATCAACTTTGGTACAACCAGCCTGCTGGATTCGCTTACGATTATCGGTAGTGGCTGCTATAGCCGCTAGCGATAATCAATGTCTTCTCCCAGCGGGGGGCGGCTTACCCCCACCGCCCTGCGGGGTGCAGACAATTGCTCAGCAGAAGGGATTCCCCTGTCAGCACTGACTGTGTTGACGGGGGGGGGGGGGGGGGGAATCGCGTGAATAAATTCACACCATGTATGGCCTGTCTTAAGCTTAGTACATATGAGCCGAATGTCAGGCGGCATCGACCAGTTCAAAAGAAGCCATCCCACATTCGGCCTGTGTGAGAACTGCAGCTGGTCGGACAGAAGCTTCTGTCGAAGGGGCATGATCAAAGAAGGCCTGCCGATCGGCTCCCGATCAGCGTTCTTAGCCAATGGCTCAGAGCGCTGACCGGAGTGTTCTGACGGGGGGGGGGGGGGGGGGGGGAATCCCCCTGTCAGAACACAATAGCACAGCAGGGGGATTGCTTTACCAACATCGCATGGTTAGTACAGCAGCTCCTCCAGGTTTGTTTTTTTTGTTCAGAAAACTATTAATGTGTACTAGGCTTTATTCAAAAAAGACGGGCACTGTATGTTATTTTTATGTTAAATATGTCTGTCTGTTATGGCTATTCGTATGAAAGCCTCTGACATTACTAAACAAGGAAGTAAGCCAAGACCTTTCTCAGAAAGGTTCTGTGGCCTGACTCCTGTGGCTGTGGTAGGGAGATATATCCAGCAGACTCCTCCTAAGAAAACCAGGGTGATGCAATCTGATTCACAACTTTGGCTCTAACGAAGAGGGTTCGCCCTTGAAACGCAGCAGCCACCACGGAGGCCTCCTGCTCTTCCCACACTATTGGTAGAACGCAGCAGACCTGAAGGCGATTTGTTTCACTTGCTATGACATGCGCATATGTTATGCGTTTATAAATATAACAATTATTGTTTTTATTCTGAAATAAAATGTATTGTTGTAATGGGCTAGGTCAGTGCGCCCTTTTCTTGTTGTTGTTTTGCAGTCCATAAGAATACCCATTGTCCTCAAGGGGCAGCAAGGCCGCTGGCTCCAGGGAGGAATTCCTACACTGTACACCTCTCAGTTCACCATTTGAGAGCAGGAGAGAGACCTTTGTATACTCAGGCAGAGGATCTTAGGAAATGCTGGCTGCTCAAAGTTGGTTATTTGGTTGATTAGAGGACTTAAGACTTTAAGTCAGTGGACTTAAGACATGCCTATGTAGTTTGTGGTTTGGATCTCTTAGGAACCTGTTTGCTGCAGAAGAATGCCTGGAGACATGTCACCAGAAATGTGCACACATTCCCGCAAGACTTTGAAGGTAGTTCCTAAAAGTAAAGGATGTCACTACTGTACAGATGGCTTTGAGCTACAGTATAGATTAAAGACTTATGAGTTTCGCTGTGACAGACAAGGCCCTGAATAGAGCAATGAGCATGTCATGTAGACAAGAATCTGACCCATTATCAATGGTTACTGTACCTCAGTTACACCATATGTCCCTATGCCCTAGTCTGAGGTTCCGTGTCATCAGGTTCTTAAGGTGAGTTTGGCTCTGCCTCTGTTAACCCATTTTAGTTGATTGCTTCATGGTTGGTCAAACATTGTTCAATATTGCTGGTGATTTGACAGCCCAATGTGATGTGCGTTTGAACTCTGTGCTGATCCTTCTTGATCTTTTCTCCTTCACACATAAAAAAAGGGAGGAAGTACTGCACTGCACAAGTGCCCTTGGCTGGGTCACAAGATACTGCATGGCAGGTCCAGCTGGAGCCAAGGATAGGCAAATGTTTCCCAGCTCATTGTTCTCCTGTAGACTTTGCCCATCCATGGCCATTCTATGATCCTCCTCACATAAAGACATTCTCAGATTCCCTTCAGATGTAACGGTGGAGTGAAAACATTGGGCCCATCCAACTAGAGTTGCCACCTCATCCCTTTAAGCCTGAACACCTTTGAATTACACAGGTTCGGAGGCTAATTAAATGCAGATAAGGCACCAAGTGAGTTTAATTACCACCTTAATCAGCCACAGAACCTGTGTAACTAATATGTGTTTGGGTTTAAAGGGATGAGGTGGCAACCATACATCCAACCTGGAGACCAAAATGCAACTCTAGCCTTTATATTGAAATATGCTAGAATCTCCTCTGAAAATAAACAATTAATGGACAAAGAATGGCTGCATGCTTTCAGTGATATAAAGTACATTTGTGCCTTTTCTATTGTCATCTGTGTTACTGATGTCTTTGTTGCATTCACTTCCTACTTTTGCTTTTTCTTTACCAGCTCTAGTAGAGTTAAAATACTTTAAAATCAGGAGTATCCAGGGATAGATATGGATGAATCGACATGACTTGCAGCTACTTTGTTGCTTGTTCAGCTAATCCTTCTAATTGCAGACAGAACCCATAATGGAATTTGAGTGTGCTTTTTGTTTATCTGTATGATGAAATGTTTCTTCCTCATTAACTGACAAACAATACAAATGACTCCAGATGCCTCAGCTCATCTCTGTCAAACACACTAATAAATCAATCTCTCTAGTAACCAAATATAACAATAACAGACACACCTCTAATGTCCAGAATTACTCCGACACCAATCTTTCAGCATTCTACTAGTGCAAACACGTCACTTCATCAGGAACCCAACCACTACAGATGTAAACTCTGGACCATTCCTTTAACAAGGAGGATACATTATTTTCTTGCAGAAAAACCAAGACAAAAATACCAGGATAAATTAATTGCATTATATGCCAAAAAAATCCAGTCTCATCAAAATGTAGGGAAAGAAAGAAAAAAAAAATCATAAACCTGTGATCTTTCCATAGGATTGTGCCATAAACATGAATGCTCAGATCATATTTATGATAGAAGGATGGGGATCAGGAAGACATTGTGGTCTATTTTGGAAAAGAAGAAAAATTAAACACAGCTGATCACAGTATCTCTCTAAATGGCTAACCGGTTGGTTTCAATGCTGAGGTTCCCAGCACAGGAGAGGAGAGTACGTAAACAAGGTTGAGCTTACAGGATTAGTGTGATTGGGTCCTAATGCTGGCTACACACAGCAAACTTCCTGCTATTACAGCCACTTTCTGACAGATTTCAATAGAAAAACAACCAAATGGATCAAGGCAATCTATCACCAACACGTCAGCCATATAATAGCTGTTATTTAGGTCGGGGATCATAGTGCTGGGATCTCTGTGACGAGAACTACCAGCACTGATCGCCCAAGTTTGAAAGCTAAGTTATTGTTTTGCATCTACTAAGAGTGTAAACCACATTTGTTTACACGGTGGTGGATTAACTACAGTCCTGGTATGTTTTCAGTTCACTGGCCTCCACAAGTTTAATGAGAACATACCTAAAGTGATTGTAAAAGATCACCTTGTAAAACAACCCATTCAGCTTAAAATAGAAATGAAAGGAAAAACATTTTTGTATAGATATAAAAAAATATAAACATCTTTTTCCCTTTTTTTTTTATAAGTGATCACATTCCCTCTGTTCTCAGCTGCATAAGAGCTGGGGGAGGAGAAACCGCAGCTCACTGAGCTTGCCAGTGAATGGCTGTGCACCAGGGGCGTGTCAGGACAAGTCTGATCATTGGAGGAGAGTACACTGAGTTCCCAGCATAGCTAGAGAACTGGTGTGCTCTCTTGCTTAGTGTGGTCAGGCAGGAACACCAGGGATTTCACATAAAGGAAGCAATACAAAGAGAACAGGATACATTCTCATACAAGTACATGGTACAGCAGCCACATATCAGGAATATGAAGTGTTTATCTTTAAAAAAATATATGAAATGAATATGAAATGTTGGGGTAACAAATGTTTTTTTTAAGGGTCGTTGTACATAGGCATTTGTGTTTTGCTTCTGACATGAGTTTGCAAAACATCCATTTATTTATATAGGATTTGAACAGTGTTTGACGTTTTGAATTTTTAATGTAGCAGTATAATCTCTGCCATCACCAATCACCTTCTGAAAAAAATTGCATGTGTGTTGCCTTAGTGCTATGGATGGCATTCAAAATTAATGGCAAAACCAATGCATGTATATGGTGTTGCTGTATGTTGCAGTAATGCACATTTTACTGCAACAAAATTGCCTAGAAGGGCTCGAAAGACTAGTAAAGATGAAATTCACTTAGTAGGAAGAGCACTAGAGTATAGATTTTTTTTTAGCATTCCCATAGATCCCCCTGGAGTCTGGGGTCCCAGGTAACATTCTGTCAGGGGCGGCCGCTCACCTCTTGCATGCACCTGGCCCCTAAATGACATGCAGGGCGCCGGACGCATAGATTTCAATGGGTTTTTTTTTTTAAGCACTTGAATAGAGCCTGAGGCTCTAATTGGCTTTAAAAAGGGTAGACTCAGGGCGCAGAGCACTGCTCCCTGAGCCAACCCACTTGTTTGGCAATAGCGAATTAATATTCACTATTGTTTTCCTGATCTCCTCCTGGCCAATCAGGAAGTGGGTCTTAAGACCCAATTGGCTGAGAGGAGAAGTGATTGTATTGGCCGGCCAGGAGCAGAAGCAGGGGGAAGCTACCGAGGAGGAGACACAGCGGGAAGCCGCAGAAGCTGCCCGCGACCTGGATGAATTACTTTAAAAACATGTGTACTGTGTTTTATTTTTGAAACTTTTTTCACATAGGGTGGGGGGCAGGGATCTGGAGGCCTCCTTGTTAAAGGGGGCTTCCAGATTCCGATAAGCCCCGCTACCCGCAGAACCCGACAACCAAAGGTCAGGGTTGTCGGGAAGTGGCCCTTGTCCTCATCAACATGGGGACAAGGTGCTTTGGGGTGGGGGGCGCAGAGCCACCCCTTCCCGAAAACACCCACCCCCACATGTTGTAGGGTATGCGGCCAGGTATGGTTCAGGAGGGTGGGGGGGCGCTTGCTCGTCCCCACCCCCTTTCCTGACCCGCCGGGCTGTGTGCTCGGATAAGGGTCTAGTATGGATTTTGGGGGGGACCCCCATGCCGTTTTTTCGGCGTGGGGGTTCCCCTTAAAATCCATGCCACACCGAAGGACCTGGTATGTTCTTGGAGGGGGAACCCATGCCGTTTTTTTTTTTTACATGGAGTTCCCCCTAAAGTGCGTGGAGATTCATACCAGACAGTGTCTAGTATTGTTGGGGATCAAAGTTGGATCCCTGTTCATTGAAGTCGGACTTCAAGTCGCAGGGCAAAGTCAGATCCACAGTCGTACAGCTGTCTTGTCAAAATCACACGACTTTGAAGTCGCACAAGTGTGAAAGGGGCCTAAATGCACATACAGGACTCCTGACAGACATTAAGGATGAGCTCCGGCGTGTTTGCATGCTGAACGTGCCGAGCCTGACAGGAAGTCAGCGCAGCGCTAATCACAGGTAGGGAGACATTTCCCAATCTCTGCAGTCGCACATCGGGAAATGTCTCACTGATTGTGATTAGCGCTGCGCCGTTCCGACTTCCTGGCGTACTCAGGACGTTCAGCATGCAAACACGCCGGAGCTCATCCTTAACAGACATATTCAATTAGCCACATGAAAGGTGTCACCTACATTTTTACTTTTCACCATACTGAGGAGGAACCTAAAAAAAATCATGGTTTTCTGATATCTTTGGGGGGTTGGGGGCAGGAGGGTTACCCGGGCTACTTTGATAAAATTAGAGTTTACTGCAGTTCTCCTTTTAAAGTTATCTCTTTTTTTTTTTCTTACATGTTTTTGTATTTCCTTATCAAGCAATGTAATTGGGCACTCCACTTATATTTAAAACCAGCTCAGTTGAACCAAAAAGAAAAAAAATCAACAGAGAGATAAGATATCATCCCTTGCATGCAAACACATAACACAGATGTGAGAAGGCTCTACTGATTATCACACAAAGACATGACACTGCTAGCACGCCTTCCAACATTCCTTCATGACACTTGTAAATGACTTCTGTATGCATACTTTGATACTCTTTAGAAAAGGCTACAGATTACATGTTACCACCATTGTTATTGGATATATCACCCCTTTAGGGCTGAATTATGGTGTAATTTGCTACCTGGATTGTTGTAAGGTAAGTTTGTCTCCAGTCCCATGAAAGTGCCTCGAAGTGAATCGTCATACAACACAAAACTACTGTTTCTGTTTCAATCATTTTTAGTAGATTTTTCTTTCCAAGTAAAAACAAGGCATAACAACAAAGCAATCTTTTACAGAGCACTGCAGACGCAGGAGAAGATTTACTAAAACTGGAGAGTGCAAAATCTGGTGCAGTTCTGCATAGAAACCGATCAGCTTCCAGCTTAATTGAACAAGCTGAAGATAGAAGCCGATTGGCTACCACGTAAAGAATCAATCCCCATGCACTAAAGGTGCTAATTAATGATTAAGTTTGCCGCTGCTGTACATGACAAAAGGTAAAAAAATTGAAATAAGGGTATAGATACCACAGTGCTGACAGGCCTGGATGAATACAATAAAGTGCAAATGCTGTTCATAAAAGATAAGTGCAAAATTAATCAAACAATGCAAATTAGTAACAAGCATGTAGCCAGTGAAAGCTCAAAAATAATGTGCAAATAGGCATAAATGTCTAATTGGAAAGTTCCTTTCAGAAGTTCCTTCCGCAAGTGCTACTGTGCTAAAAAAACATAAGAAAGTTCAATGACACAGCGGGAGTATTGTAATCCAGGCACTGGCGAGGCTGCAGATGGGCACAGTGACTCTGCGTTGATGGCACAGTAAGGTTTCATTTATGGCACAGTGAGACTGCAGATGGGCACAGTAAGGCTGCATTGATGGCACAGTGAGGCTGCAGATGGGCACAGTGAGGCTGCAAATCGGCACAGTGAGGCTGCATTGATGGCACATTGAGGCTGCAGATGGGCATTGATGAGGCTGCAGATGAGCACAGCATTGATGGGCACAGTGAGGCTGCATTTAATGGGCACAGTGAGGCTGCATTCATTGGCACAGTGAGGCTGCATTGATGGCACAGTGAGGCTGCAGATGGGCACAGTGACTCTACATTGATGGCACAGTGAGGCTGCAAATGGGCACAATGAGGCTGCAGATGGGCACAGTGAGCCTGTATTGATGGCACAGTGAGGCTGCAAATGGGCACAGTGAGACTGCAAATAGGCACTGATGAGGCTGCATTGATGGGCACAGTGAGGCTGCATTTGATGGGCACAGTGAGGCTGCAGATGGGCACAGTGCGGCTGTATTGATGGGCAAAGTGAGGCTGCAAATGGGCACTGATGAGGCTGCAGATGAGCACAGTGAGGGTGCATTGATGGGCACAGTGAGGCTGCATTTAATGGGCACAGTGAGGCTGCATTCATTGGCACAGTGAGGCTGTATTGATGGCACAGTGAGGCTGCAAATGGGCACAGTGAGGCTGCAAATGGGCACTGATGAGCCTGCATTGATGGGCACAGTGAGGCTGCATTTGATGGGCACAGTGAGGCTGCAGATGGGCACAGTGAGGGTGCATTGATGGGCACAGTGAGGCTGCATTTAATGGGCACAGTGAGGCTGCATTCATTGGCACAGTGAGGCTGTATTGATGGCACAGTGAGGCTGCAAATGGGCACAGTGAGGCTGCAAATGGGCACTGATGAGCCTGCATTGATGGGCACAGTGAGGCTGCATTTGATGGGCACAGTGAGGCTGCAGATGGGCACAGTGCGGCTGTATTGATGGGCACAGTGAGGCTGCATTTAATGGGCACAGTGAGGCTGCATTCATTGGCACAGTGAGGCTGTATTGATGGCACAGTGAGGCTGCAAATGGGCACAGTGAGGCTGCAAATGGGCACTGATGAGCCTGCATTGATGGGCACAGTGAGGCTGCATTTGATGGGCACAGTGAGGCTGCAGATGGGCACAGTGCGGCTGTATTGATGGGCAAAGTGAGGCTGCAGATGGGCACAGTGAGGCTACATTGATGGCACAGTGAGGCTGCAGATGGGCACAGTGAGGCTGCATTGATGGGCACTAATGAGGCTGCAGATGGGCACAGTGAGGCTGCATTGATGGGCACTGATGAGGCTCCAATTGGGCACAGTGAGGCTGCAAATGGGCACAGTGAGGCTGCATTGATGGGCACGATACCACTTTTAATTGGAATTCGCTTTTTTATATATATATATATATATATATATATATATATATATATATATATATATATATATCTATCCCTAGCCCTATGTGCTTGCTTTCATATCTGTCTTATCTACAGTATCTCACATAAGTCAGTACACCCCTCACATTTTTGTAAATATTTTATTCTATCTTTTCATGTGACAACACTGAAGAAATGACACTTGGCTACAATGTAAAGTAGTGAGTGTACAGCTTGTATAACAATGTAAATTTGCTGTTCCCTCAAAATAACTCAACACACAGCCATTAATGTCTAAACCGCTGGCAACAAAAGTGAGTACACCTCTAAGTGAAAATGTCCAAATTGGGCCCAAAGTGTCAATATTTTGTGTGGCCACCAATACTTTCCAGTACATACTCTCTTGGGCATGGAGTTCACCAGAGCTTCACAGGTTACCACTGGAGTCCTCCTCCACTGCTCCATGACGACATCACCGAGCTGGTGGATGTTTAGAGACCTTGCGCTCCTCCACCTTACATTTGAGGATGCCCCACAAATGCTCAATAGGGTTTAGGTCTTGAGACATGCTTGGCCAGTCCATCACCTTTACCCTCAGTTTTTTTAGCAAGGCAGTGGTCATATTTGAGGTGTGTTTGGGGTCGTTATCATGTTGAAATACTGCCCTGCGGACCAGTCTCCAAAGGGAGGGGATCATGCTCTGCTTCAGTATGTCACAGTACATGTTGGCATTTATGGTTCCCTCAATGAACTGTAGCTCCCCAGTGGCAGCAGCACTCATGCAGCCCCAGACCATGACACTCCCACCACAATGCTTGACTGTAGCCAAGACATACTTGTCTTTGCACTCCTCACCTGGTTGTCGCCACACATGCTTGACACCATCTGAACCAAATAAGTTTATTTTGGTCTCATCAGACCACAGGACATGGTTCCAGTAATCCATGCTTTTGTTCAGCAAACTGTTTGAGGGCTTTCTTGTGCATCATCTTTAGAAGAGGCTTCCTTCTGGGATGACAGCCATGCAGACCAATTTGATGCAGTGTGCGGCATATGGTCTGAGCACTGACAGGCTGACCCCCCCACCTCTTCAACCTCTGCAGCAATGCTGGCAGCACATATATATATATATATATATATATATATATACACAGAATACAGGGGGTTTGAAGGTGTTTTAAAAGGCTTAAATACTGCATTAATATTTGCCTGGTAAATATGTGAAAAGGAACTTGGGGCTTCCCCTACTGACTGCAAATGTAAATATGAAATATTTGATTAAAAAGATAATATTAAATAATCAATTAAAAAATAAAAAGAAGGCATTAGCCACATGCCTGCATTTACCCTCTAATCCAGGGTTTCTCAACCAGGGTTCCATGGAACAAAAGGGTTCCTCAAGAGGTTGCTAGGGGTTCCTTGAGCAATGAGCAATTTCTGCCTCTTAGATAAGTTCCCACTGACACCATTGGTCCTTTAGCTATCTGCAAGGAGGTAATTCTTCCCAATGACACAAGTGTAAGGAGCATTCATCTCACTGACCATCACACTAATGTATCATGAGTTTTAAATATAGTAATTTTTAGCAGGGGTTCCTTGAGCCTGGAAAGTTATTTCAAGGGTTCCTCTCTGTGCTGCAAAGCTCGAAAAAGGCTGTTCTAATCTGTGGGGTGCATTACCTACAATAATATTGTAGCAAGGTCCCAGGCATCCTTTGATCTAATGAGAACCTCCAGGGCCAGAGATAGCTGACATCCTTCTGTATGTAGTGGGTTGTGAGGCATGGTGGGTGCAGAGTAGTAAAAATTATTTTGCGCCAGACACTTCTTAAATGCAAAAGAAAGTTTATTTCTCTTAACAAACTTTTTTGGGGGAGAGAGGGTTAGGGCCAGGAAACCCTTAGGTAGTTGCAAGATTAATTGGCAGACTCTGAGACTTCAATAGGAGGACAACCATGCAGGGAAAGGCATCCAGCAAGACGCCACTTCTGCATGTGCAGGAATGCTGTCTTCTATGGCAACAGTCTCCTAACACAAACGTAACAGTTCTTTCACTTTCACTACAATCGCTCCTTGTAGTTCTTTAGCACACTGAGCTCCTAGTCTCTCACTAGACCCACTGATTCACTGCCACTGAATCCCTTGAGCTCCTCCAATCTTCATGGTAGTATCTTCCTCAAGTGTCACCCCCGCCTCTCTGCTGGGTCTCTAGCTTGGCACTCAAGATACCTCTCAAGCTTCACCCCACTGGTCTGCTCGGTCCCTGGCTTGACACACAAGGCTACTCTGCGTCACCTCCACTGGCTGTGTCCCTGGCTTGATACCCACTGAAGTTTTCAGATTCTTGACTGTCCCCGGTTGGTTTGAATACTGCTCCGGTACTTGCTTCAGTTACTCACTGTGGTCCCTGGTAATAAGGCAGATAGTCCCTTACTGGTGACAGCTTCCCCTCTACCTCCGACCACGATGCTGCTCTCTTTCTTCTGGATAGGCCCTCAGACAGCCTAGCAGCCAGATGTGCCCAGGATAGGCCCCATCTCCGGCCTAGCAGCCCGGACAGTACAACACACATCTACCCAGACACCCATTCGGGTGGCACAGAACACAGATCACCTGACTCCACCCAAATATATAGGTTCTCCCAGCAGGCCAAGAGATTCAAGAAAACTCCTGCCCATTGGCTGAGATGTCCCATATACCCATAATCTGACCTTGCGTTGCCCTTCTCATATCTAGTACCACCAAGTACCCGGCCACCTAGTGGTAGAAGAGAATAGTGCAACAAGGCCAAACTTAGGGAGAAATCAATAGATCTAAAGCAATCAACCAGGATAATTATTCTTGGCAAGTAAATTTGCGAGGAGCAACCCTGTCTAAACTCCAGGGTGCTACAATAATTACAATTAACAAAAAAGAAGAAAAGGGCAAATTCAATAACACTCAGCAAATGTGTTAAAATTGACCAGACTTTATTGTACAAGAAAACCCTAGCAAACCCTTCAATAGACATGTGCGCCGTCAATAAATTTGTTTCGTTTAGTTCCGTTTCGTATTAGCCGTTAATTCGTATTTCATAATTCGTGTCCGAAATTCAATTTGGATTCGTACGAAATACAAATTTTCGTTAGGTTCGTAAACTTTTCGTAACAATTACGAACATTCGTTATGATGAATTTAAAAAGCAAAGAATACCTTTCTCAATATGTCAGTCGTCGACTCATTATGCTCATTATGAGGGGCTCCCACCATCCCTGTGCTGTGCTGACTTCCTCCTGGGGCTGTACCCCTGCTGTGCTCATTATGAGGGGCTCCCACCATCTCTGTGCCATGCTGACTTCCTGGGTTTATACCCCTGCTGTGCTCATTATGAGGGGCTCCCACCATCCCTGTGCTGTGCTGACTTCCTCCTGGGGCTGTACCCCTGCTGTGCTCATTATGAGGGGCTCCCACCATCCCTGTGCTGTGCTGACTTCCTCCTGGGGCTGTACCCCTGCTGTGCTCATTATGAGGGGCTCCCACCATCCCTGTGCTGTGCTGACTTCCTGAGTTTGTACCCCTGCTGTGCTCATTATGAGGGGCTCCCACCATCCCTGTGCTGTGCTGATTTCCTGAGTTTGTACCCCTGCTGTGCTCATTATGAGGGGCTCCCACTTCCCGCTTCCATTGCAACGGAATTTTGATCCGAAATTCGTCAACAAAATTTCGTATTTGTATACAATTCGGAAACATAGAAATTCGTATTTTGGATGCTTCCGAATGTACAAATTTTTGGTAATTCATACGAATTTTCGATTAGTACGAAACTAACCACACATGTCTACCCTTCAATGAGACCCCCCCCCTTCCTCTCTAGGTCACAATTAAAAATGACAATTCTCCCTGTGTCATCTTAAAAGCAACCACTGTCATCCTAACAACCAGTGATGTCACATGCATGCCAAGCATCACAGGAGAATGGAAGCGGACTTTCCTCTTTCCAGACCTGCAACCGGCTCCACCTCCTGCCTGCCAAGCTATGTTAGGGGGCACTCTGATGGACACACATGATGTAAGGGGGCACTCTGATGTGGATAGCTGATGTAACGGGGCATTCTGATGGGCACACATGATGTAAAGAGGCACTCTGATGGGGACACCTGATGTAAGGGGGCACTCTGATCGGCACATATGATGTAAAGGGGCACTCTAATGGGGACACAATGTAAAGGGGCACTCTGATAGGCTCACATGATGCAAAGTGGCACTCTGATGGGGACACATGATATAAGGGGGCACTCTGATGGGCACATATGATGTAAAGGGGCACTCTAATGAGGACACGATGTAAAGGGGCACTCTGATGGGCTCACATGATGTAGGTGGGCACTCTGATGGGGACACCTGATGTAACGGGGCACGCTTATGGACACAATTGATGTAGGGGGGTCTCTAATGGAGACACGTGATATAAGGGGGCACATTGAAAATTGACATGTAATATTATTGAAATTCTAGGGAAATTGTACATTGCTCATTTTTAATAGACAATTTTAATTGACCAAGCCCCAGTGGGCGGGGCGAAACGTGTCAAGGAGCGTGGCGAAACATGTCAAGGAGCGTGGTTGGAGCAGTGCTGACTGAGGCCACACATTACATTAGCAGTAGGTCAGTTTGAGCAGCATCTCATGCAAAATAAGTTTGACATTTCATGTGAACCATCCTGCAATGCTGCTGTATACAAACCTTTATATGAAAGTAAAGCAACATAGATTCCTATAGCAACTCAGTCAGTTATATTAAATGCATCACATATAATTACTCTGATCCTTCTGTTTCCACGATAAATTTCCTAAGACTATTATTCACATCCTTAGACTATGCACAGACGTATGGACATGTGTGATGGATTAGTCTCTGCAAGCTTACAAGAGTTTGTCTGTCTCAGGCAGACCATTCCTGAACCATCCCTCCCACCCCATGATCACTATTAGATTGTCAAATAAGTGCCACCAGTTCAACTAACTAGGGATGACCCAGCCGGGCTGGAAACTTCCTGACAATTTGGTACTTTGTGTACCTGACTCAGTACCCTTCAAGTAAGTAAATCCACCTCTAGCCTATCTTGTTCTTCCACGCAGCTTTGTATCACTCGTCTGGCATCAGATTATTTCACGCACGCTATGTGGTCATTACTGAGACCGGCGGTGTTCATGCTAAGCTGTAACCTGATTTCATGCAAAATGCTACTGGAAGCCATTCCTTTTTGCAGTATATTAAATGAGCCAGATATTTATGTATTCCTTACATTATTTGTACATTTACACATTATTTGCTCATATTTCCTTTGTCCATATGGACATTCTAACAATGAAAAATGATGAAATATAATATTTCAAATCAAATGGCTTCCATTGTAGAACTGAAAATTCTGCTTGCCTGTCTTTGACTTCATAACTTTTTAAATCACCAAGCCAGAACCAGCATGCAGCAAGTTAAGTCTGAACTTCATATATGCTTATTTGCTCCAGGTCAGTGACTCAGAAGATAATGAAGGCATCGGATTTACATGACAGCCATACAATTATCATTTTTTAGTAAGCAAGGTTAACAGCCTTTGTAGCCTTCTTAGTACAGGTTTACTTTGGTAGCTCTCATCATCCTCCTTGAGGACGAGGTTTTAATTGTTCAGAAAGACAGTTCCTGCTTCTTCTGACCCCCCAGCATTCTTTCAGCCTAATAGGAGGTTGTTCAACAAAGAAATATATCCTTGCATTGGCTAAATGGTACCAAGTCCTGTCCTTTCTGTGTTCACCGCAGTATATTTCATAACACAGGCTGCTGCGGGGACTCTGTGGATGGGTAGTCTTAATTGAAGGCAATGAGCATACCCACCATATGTACCATAGTAAGTACAGTAAATACTGCTCTCTTCTATGGAAGTTCCAATTCCAGAGACTATGTGCCAGGCAGACTTGCATGGTGGTATAGCTACAGCAGATTCATTTTGCATAGAATAGGGAATGGTTAGAACCCTGTTGGGTTTCCTATGCTCCAGCACCCATGAGGTCCCTCACCAGCTCTGGCATCTTCTACCTGGCTTCTTCCAGGTGCTGGTCTTCAGCCATCTTGATTGGCCAGTGTGGGATGACATCATACCTCCCAACTTTTTGAGATGGGAATGAGGAACACCTGTTAGCAAAAGTATGTAGACATAGGACACACACCCCCTGCCACGTCCCCTTAACCGGTTCCCGCCCGGCCTATGGGTGATTGACTCTGAGGCCGGCCTCTCGTCGATCTGGGTGGACGTCATATGATGTCCTTCCGGATCACACCCCACGTGCGACCGCCGGGCCGCACAGTGGCGCAATCTGTCACTGGCTGACACAGCCGATGACTGTTGTAACCAATCACAGCAGGTCACATGACAGCTGTAAACAATGGATGGCTTCCTTTCAAGCCATCCATTGTATATAATTGTGTTGCTAGCTGTGATTGGTCACAGTGATCACATGGTAAAGCCCATCTGTGCAGCCAAAACAACTTTACAATTGCCAATTACACTAGGTGGCTTGGCCCTACCATGTTTTATAAAATATTACTGGGCTGCAGTCTTGGTAACTGTTAAATGGTGGCTTGCTGAGGACCCGGCCAACCCCGCATCTTCTTTGGAGGCGGCGCTGATCGGTTCCTATGTAGAATTGAGGAATCTGATACACAGAGGCCCACGGATCGCCAGTCCGCCAGACGTTCTAATTGGCTCCCCCTCTGGCGAATCAGTGTGCGCCGGACACACAGGTACGTAGTCTCGCGCAATAGAGCCGCCCTGCCGCAGTATATCTGCGGTAGGCGGTCTTTAAGTGGTTAATATTTAAAGCGAAGTCCCCCATCCATGCATGCTTTATTTTGCGGAGAAATCACTTTGACAAACACCCCTCTAGCATTTCTGGCTGCAGCCATCTTAAGTAAGGGCAGATGATTCATGTAGCATTTACTTCCTGGAATCCAGCTGCCTTCAGCTCAAGAATGTAGGCAGGAGGGTGTACTTAGCTGAGAAAACCCCTCCTCCCTTCCTGAAGACTCTTGGGATGAATGACATTATTGCAGTGCGATTCCTGTATGAACTGCAAGTGGTTTCCCCACAGCTCCTGTGTGAACCCAGGTTTATCACAGTGATTTGAGCCTGGGTTTACACAGGAGCAGTGCAAATTGCATGCGATTCTGTGCAATGTGATTTGAGCCCCTTCCTTTTGTATGGGTGCAAATCGCACCGCAAAGTACTGGTTTCGGGTATGGGAACATTTTCCCGAGTACGAGAAAATACTCGGTATCGGTGCATCCCTAGAAGAAATTTTTTTTTTTTAAAACAAATAAAAATAATTTACTTTCCTATCTATTTACTAATGCTAGCAGCATCAGGATTAAAAATAGTCAATGTTGATTGAGAGAGTGAAGTTCCACTTTAAACTGTTGGATGTGATGGTCAGGTAAGTCTGATAGGTGATGGTCAGGTAGGTCTGATAGGTGATGGTAAGGTGGGTCTGATAGGTGATGGTCAGGTAAGTCTGATAGGTGATGGTCAGGTAGGTCTGATAGGTGATGGTCAGGTAGGTCTGATAGGTGATGGTCAGGTAGGTCTGATAGGTGATGTCAGGTAGGTCTGATAGGTGATGTCAGGTAGGTCTGATAGGTGATGGTCAGGTAGGTCTGATCGGTGGTGGTCAGGTAGGTCTGATCGGTGATGGTCAGGTAGGTCTGATAGGTGATGGTCAGGTAGGTCTGATCGGTGATGGTCAGGTAGGTCTGATAGGTGATGTCAGGTAGGTCTGATCGGTGATGGTCAGGTAGGTCTGATAGGTGATGTCAGGTAGGTCTGATAGTTGATGGTCAGGTAGGTCTGATCGGTGATGGTCAGGTAGGTCTGATAGGTGATGGTCAGGTAGGTCTGATAGGTGATGTCAGGTAGGTCTGATCGGTGATGGTCAGGTAGGTCTGATAGGTGATGTCAGGTAGGTCTGATAGTTGATGGTCAGGTAGGTCTGATCGGTGATGGTCAGATAGGTCTGATAGGTGATGTCAGGTAGGTCTGATCGGTGATGGTCAGGTAGGTCTGATCGGTGATGGTCAGGTAGGTCTGATCGGTGATGGTCAGGTAGGTCTGATAGTTGATGGTCAGGTAGGTCTGATCGGTGATGGTCAGGTAGGTCTAATAGGTGATGGTCAGGTAGGTCTGATTGGTGATGGTCAGGTAGGTCTGATTGGTGATGGTCAGGTAGGTCTGATAGGTGATGTCAGGTAGGTCTGATTGGTGATGGTCAGGTAGGTCTGATAGGTGATGTCAGGTAGGTCTGATAGTTGATGGTCAGGTAGGTCTGATCGGTGATGGTCAGATAGGTCTGATAGGTGATGTCAGGTAGGTCTGATCGGTGATGGTCAGGTAGGTCTGATCGGTGATGGTCAGGTAGGTCTGATCGGTAATGGTCAGGTAGGTCTGATAGGTGATGGTCAGGTAGGTCTGATAGGTGATGTCAGGTAGGTCTGATCGGTGATGGTCAGGTAGGTCTGATAGGTGATGTCAGGTAGGTCTGATAGTTGATGGTCAGGTAGGTCTGATCGGTGATGGTCAGATAGGTCTGATAGGTGATGTCAGGTAGGTCTGATCGGTGATGGTCAGGTAGGTCTGATCGGTGATGGTCAGGTAGGTCTGATCGGTGATGGTCAGGTAGGTCTGATAGTTGATGGTCAGGTAGGTCTGATCGGTGATGGTCAGGTAGGTCTGATAGGTGATGGTCAGGTAGGTCTGATTGGTGATGGTCAGGTAGGTCTGATTGGTGATGGTCAGGTAGGTCTGATCGGTGATGGTCAGGTAGGTCTGATAGGTGATGTCAGGTAGGTCTGATTGGTGATGGTCAGGTAGGTCTGATCGGTGATGGTCAGGTAGGTCTGATTGGTGATGGTCAGGTAGGTCTGATTGGTGATGGTCAGGTAGGTCTGATCGGTGATGGTCAGGTAGGTCTGATAGGTGATGTCAGGTAGGTCTGATTGGTGATGGTCAGGTAGGTCTGATCGGTGATGGTCAGGTAGGTCTGATAGGTGATGGTCTAATAGGTGATGTCAGGTAGGTCTGATCGGTGATTGTCAGCTGGGTCTGATAGGTGATGTCAGGTAGGTCTGATCGGTGATGGTCAGCTAGGTCTGATTGGTGATGGTCCTCACATATAAGAACACCCAGCAGCTCTATCAACTGACATGGTCTAGTAGGTACAACAAAGCAGGGTTGTGAATGCCCCATGGCCATAGTTCACTCATGCCGTCCTCCATTGTTTTGCTTTTGCTAGGCTATCTAGTCTCAGGTTGCAAGGCATGTGTTTATTCTGCGTTTTGCTGTGCTATATAATTTGGATGAGTTCAGTCCATGGCATAAACAGTAATAATAGAAATAGAGTTCTTTTTCTCATATGTAGCAGTATAGTTCCTTTGGGTAGAGTGTCCTGTGAGCAGGGGGCTGCTGTCTGAGTTGAAATCTTGTGCCCTTTGCCTACCGCCCCCCCCCCCCAATTACATACCCTTGGGGGATGGTAATCTTCCACTGATGCTATATCCCACAGTCACTGGATCTGTCACAGGCATTCGCCATCAAGTGCCGACTATACTTGCCTTTTCTGCCGCTCTCCTTCATTCTTAGATATAACTTCCATCAGTGACAAGTGGAGGATGAATGGAGGAGGGGTGGATGAATGAAATGTCTGCCTCCTCCATTCACAGACTGTAGATAGAACCAGTGGCGGCTGGTGCTCGAAAATGGCGCCCTCCGGCTCTAGTCACGTGCTTCTAAAAACAAAACAAAACAGTAAAAACCCATTGAAATCCATGCGTCTGGTGCCCTGCATGGAGATTAGGGGCCAGACGCATGGATTAGGGGGCGGCAACCCTGCACCCCTAATGAGCAGCCCACCACTTGATAGAACAGCTTCTATGAATGGAGTAGGGGGCAGAAAGGAAAGCATAGCTGGTAGTCTTGACAAGTGACCATAGGTGTGCGCAGCCTATTGCATTAGGGTGTGCACCCCAAAGCTCAAACACACATGCCTTTCTCTGCAGCCTCGTTTGCATGGGGCAGTGAATGAATGGGAAGTGTTCTGTGCTAAGTGGCTTCCTGTTCATTCACAAACTGAAGCATAGTAAACAAAGTTTACTATGCTTCAGGTGTGAATGAGCACCGTGAGTGAGTGTGTTCACTGTGTTCATTTAGAAAAGGAAGGGCCTGGTAAATTACATATTTACCAGCCCCTTCCCCTGTTCTCCATCCTGAAACATCCACCACAGCAGAAGGGGGAGAGGAGGGAAGCCAACAGCACTACGGGGTGAGGGGACCAACACAGGGGGGAAACCCAGGTAGCAGGGGGAGTCGGCACCACACGTAGTGATTAGGGTGTGCCCAGGCACACCTGGCACACCCCCTGCGCATGCCTATGCAAGTGACTGTGTGAGGTGCAGGTATGTTATTAACCCCTGCAGGACCAGAAGCTTACCACTGCAGGGGTATGGGATTGGGGTCAGAGGAATGAGCATTTCAACTAAGATACAAGAAACCACAAAGTTTATATCTCCCCTCCCCTATAATTTGAGACATTAGTTTTCTCCTGTATACATTACCCCAGGTATGTCTATGTATGGATATGGGGTAAGGGACCTTAACCCTTTCATGTCTAAGCGTATTTCTGACATTTGTTGCTTACAAGTTAAAATCCGTATTTTTTGCTAGAAAATTACTTAGAACCCCCAAACATTATCTATATTGTTTTAGCAGAGACCCTAGAGAATAAAATGGCGATCGTTGCAATATTTTATGTCACACGGTATTTGCGCAGCAGTCTTTCAAACGTCATTTTTTGGGAAAAAAGACACTTTTACAAATTTAAAAAAAACAAAAAACAGTAAAGTTAGCCCAATTTTTTGGTAAACACGTCATGCTTTAAAATTGCGCACACTCGTGGAATGGCAACAAACGACGGTACCTAAAAATCTCCATAGGCAACGTTTTAAAAAAATGTAACGCTTACCAAGTTAGAGTTACAGAGGAGGTCTTTTCCTAGAATTATTTCTCTCATGCTGACGATCGCGGCGATACCCCACATGTGTGATTTGAACACCGTTTACATTTGCGGGAGTGACTTACCTATGCGTTTTCTTTGCTGTGTGAGCACGCAGGGACAGGGGCTCTTTAAAATTTAATTACATTTTATTTTTTTACATTGTCCCTTTAAAAAAAAAAAAATCTAATCACTTTTATTGCTGTCACAAGGGATGTAAACATCCCTTGTGACAGTAATAGGTGGTGACAGGTACTCTTTATAGAGGGATCGGGGGTCTGAAAAACCCCAAATCCCTCCTTTGCACTTAAAAATATTCAGATTGCAAAAATCGGCGATTCTGAATACTGTAATTTTTTTTAAATCGGCGCCATTGGCAGCCGAATAAAGCGGAAGTGACCCGGAGACCCGATCAAAGCAGAATCCAGCTTCGTTCTGGTCCTAGCCTAGCCGGCAGATGCGCCGGATGGTGACTCGAGTCTCCTGGTGGGATGGGAGGCCCGGGAAGAGCGGTGGAAGGCGGTGGGGGGGGGATGTCCCCTGTCCCCTCCCGCTCCTTTAGGATAACAGCTGAGCAGCTTTTAGCCGAATTAGTTGTTATCACTAAAAAGCCAACCGCCAGCTCTAAAAAACCCCGGTATAACCTCTTCAAGGCATGAACGCAAATTTGCGTACGGTCGGCGCGAAGGGGTTAAATTCCGCTATAAATTTTTTTTTAATACGGCCCCCCAGGTGGGTGTCATATAGTACTAGTTTGCACAGCATATTAGCACATTATGGCAGATTTACCTGTCATACGGTGTCCTTCAGCGCAGCGCTGGGAACGATCCGGCGGGCCCTCGACGCTTCCATCTTCGCCTGGTCTTCCTTCTGGGTCCCGTGCCTTCAACAATTTGATAGGCCAGGCCACGATGAAGCCACTCCCGCGCATTCGCACGGGAGTCACATTGCCGCGGATTGGGACCATAAATGTTTGCCGATCTGCACATGTGTCAATGAACATGACAGCTGACAGGCAGAAGGATGCATTTATGGCACAAGAGACCAATAGGGTCTCTCCTGTCATAAATACCCTGCTGTCAGCCAATTGTTTAAAAATCAACTTTACTTCCACTTATAAGAGGAGCTCCAGCCCCCCCACCACCACCAAAACAATAAAAGTCAGCAGCTACAAACACTGTAGCTGCTGACTTTTACTATTAGGGCACTCACCTCCAGGAATCCCATGGTGTTGAGATGCCACCTGTCTGGGATTCACCCGGGCAGTCTGGGTTTTGATGGAAAAACAAGAAAAAAAGCTGCGCTCAAAGGATACAAACAAATATAAATATAAACTGTGAAATCAAAGCAGCCTGCACCAAAGGTCTAGTCCCAAACCTCACAACAAGAAGAAATACAAAAAAGATGCGGCGCTTAAAAAATGTTTAGTAAAAAAAAATTTTAAATAAAGAAAAAAGACTATGGCGCAGTCTTATCCCCATAGAAAAACCAAAAAAACTGAATAAATACACAAAATCAAATAAGTGATAATAAAATATATAACAATTGAATATAGGGATGAACGCTAATATCCAAAAGAACAATAAATGGCAGCATGTGAACAAAAAATTAACATAAAAGGAAAGAACCCCCAAGTATGAAGTCCACAAGATGACAAAGTAATCCTGAAAAAAGTGATTAGGAAAAAGTGCCGAGAAAAGCAGGTGAAGATGCAAGTGAAGATAATCTTCTGTGTCTCGTCACACCCAGGGTGTAAAATCAAATGCACTTACCAGATCCTGGTGACTGCTATTACGGCAGTCTTAATCAGCACAGGGAAATCGGTCTCCCCACAACCTTAGCGTACAGCAACCGTAAGCAGCAGATGGTTCCCAGGGGTATAAAACAGAAAGCAATCCATAGCGTAATTCATCCAAACAATTGATTTATTAAAAAGGAATTGCACTTACAAGATCGTAGTATAAACCAGCGAAATATTGTAGTATAAAAAACTGCGGCGTCTCCGTCTGTTGCCTCCACTTCCTAGGTTTGTGTAAAGCCCATCCGAGAACGGACGTGATGCCGTCGTAGGCTCCTCCCTACGCGTTTCGTCACGATAGGACGTCGTCTGGGGATTGGCCAATTGGCCAGACGATTAAGACTGCCGTAATAGCAGTCACCAGGATCTGGTAAGCGCATTTGATTTTACACCCTGGGTGTGACGAGACACAGAAGATTATCTTCACTTGCATCTTCACCTGCTTTTTTCGGCACTTTTTCCTAATCACTTTTTTCAGGATTACTTTGTCATCTTGTGGACTTCATACTTGGGGGTTCTTTCCTTTTATGTTAATTTTTTGTTCACATGCTGCCATTTATTGTTCTTTTGGATATTAGCGTTCATCCCTATATTCAATTGTTATATATTTTATTATCACTTATTTGATTTTGTGTATTTATTCAGTTTTTTTGGTTTTTCTATGGGGATAAGACTGCGCCATAGTCTTTTTTCTTTATTTAAAAATTTTTTTCACTAAACATTTTTTAAGCGCCGCATCTTTTTTGTATTTCTTCTAGTCTGGGTTTTGAATCATGTGTCTGGGTTTCAGTTCGCCTGAGACCCGGACACAATATTCAGACAGGAATGTGGCTCAGAACAGGGCCTGACAGGAGGGTGAGGAGGCACTATGCATGCCACCTTACTATTTTTTTTGGAGTGCCCAAAGGTGTCCCAGGACTGTTACAATCCTATAGTGTATGCCAAAAAAAAATTGCTGTACGCCGCTAAAGTGTTCGGGTTTGACTTGAAGAAAAAGAGGGAACCCTACCGCAGTGTCCTCACCCAAGCCGATTCTTGAATCGGCTTTCGGTGGCTGACGCCACCAGCCGATTTCCTACTACACAGCCGGTTTCCTACTGCACTGGCGTGAATCGCGCTGCACTTTCTCAATGGCCCTGCTGTGGCGAGAGCCGAACTTCACCGCCAAACTCAGCAGGAAGTGGGAGCAGGTACCTGTCAAAACCAGGTACCTGCTCCCCCCCCCCCACAAGGTGGGCAGGAGGCATATAAGTGGAACTTCCCTTTTTGCATACCTCCCTGTTATGGAAATGATTTAAGAGCTTCAATCGAGCTCAAGGTTATCTGCTGCTGTCTCTAATTTGAAAAGTGTGGATATGCATGCATATAAAAGTAAAACACTCTGAGACACGCTCAGAATTGCTAACTCATTACACTTCTAATTTATTCAAGGCGGTGTTAATGTTTTATACACACAAATACGTCATTGCTATGTCAGTCTAATAGGTACATCTCATTGGTTAAGAAGATAAAGAAGATGGAGAATTTTCATAACGAGGTTTGGTTCTCTTTGGTCTTATCTTCAGTTCCGCGTTCTTTTGATGTGTGGGAGGTAGGGGGTACACGCCATCTTGAGAAAATATAGGAACAGAGCAAATCTGTATACTTATATAATGAGTAAGGAGAAAAATATGTATGCACATAAGAAAATAGACATTTTCAGATTACTATTATTATTATCTACATCACATTCCTTCACAATCCCCACTAAAATGACTATTTTCTCTTTTCTGTCCCTAATACTAAAGGTCCTACTTTTTAGCCTGGCCCTTCTCCTCAGCAACTCTTTTAGGCTGTATATAGAATTGGGCAGCAACTGTTCACTTCCCTCCTCGATACAGCTGGAGAGGTGCAGTCAGGCGCTATCTATCCCTAAAACCCTATAGGATTGTGAGATTATGGACAGGGAGTGACTGTAGAGGAGTGAAGGGTTTGTCATCTTCCATCATAAGGAGGTCCTCTTCTTCTTGGTGGAGAAATGTAGGTGTGCTATTGTCTACAGCCTTGCTCATTAACTTTTTTACAAAAGGTAGAATACAGCATATAATCAGGGCTAAAAGATCCAGGATTATTAATACCGTTACCCGTATCTGGGCGAGCACCTTCTGCCACCCACTCATCCAGCTAAAGTATTGATCCCATGGGTCTGTGATACCTGAGTTCTTCAACTCCAATGACAGATCTTCTAATTTCTTTATAGCTAGAGTAACCTTACCATTTGGGCCAATATTATCAGGAATGTATGTACAACAGGTTCCCGTTTTTTCCTATGATTTTACAAAACACCTCCTTTCCCAGATAGCACCATGTCTAAGGCCATCCGGTCCTGGAATGTCATGTAGGAAGTGGGGGCTAACTGATCAGAAATTCCCTGGAGGGCATCTTTAGAGTAATTTACAAATCTCTGTTGGTTATAATATGTGTAGTGTCAGCTCACCTAGAGGCTGGGTGACAGATGCACACCGTTGGGATCAGGAATGCACCGCAAGGTAGTGGTCCCTATTGCTGACTGCTGCGGATTGTACCCTGGGAGGTTCAGGAATCAGGTCTACTGGATCACTGACACAGATCCCACTGGGAGCTAGAGCATAGATTCCCCAGGGCGCGGAGTCTAAGAGCCAGCAGGTGTTCACCAGAGCCTCTAGTGGTGAGGATGGACTGCGCTGCAGTCTGGCTCCAGGTCGCGGTCCCCAGGGTCTCACAGCTCACGCTCACACTACAGGAGAAGAGGAAGGAGGCAGCAGACTGGAACAACAAGGAAAGTAAGGTACAAGCCAAGGTCGGTAACCGGAATCAGATGTAGGAAACACAGCAAGTACACACAGAGGCTAACACACAATGGTTGATCAGCACTGCTGGCTTGCATTGCACAGGTTAATATAGGGTTCCCTGATAGGGCCTGGGGTGGGGCCATGCTTAGAGGAGAGGTTACAAAAGCAGTCTGGTGAGGGTCAGCTGGTCTCTAGAGATGAACACATGGAGACAGGTATGCTGATCGACAAACTCTATTGCATAACCATGACATGTAGTTAATCCAATCTACATTCTTGCTGACAGTTGTTATGGGGATCAAAGACTCAAAACCAGCTTTTACCTGATCCCTGGCTTTAAACTCATCAGGGACCCCCCTTGTAACCCCTATGACATGTATGTATACATGAGGATCAAAGCTTCCGGAGAGAGCTGTTCGCTTCCTCCTCTGACTGTGTGCTGGGTCAGTGTATGTATCAGGGGTATCTTTGGTTAGGATATGGGGGCTTTCTATTTTCATCTTTTTTGTCTAATGCACTCTGTGGTCGCCCAGTCTGGCCCTGTGTTCCAACCCACTGGCCCCCACAGAAACCACAACTCTGTCCCCGGTAACTGTCTGTGTGGCATACATATATGTCCTTACCGTCAGGGATCTCACTGTACCAATGGCATCACCATGAAGGGTCAAACGGACAAGGTACTATGTCACAGTAATCTAAGGTAAAGGTGGTCACATGTGTACCTGAAGAGTTACACTAAAACGTAATTATGTTATCATTTTTGTGATGGCCACCTCCTGGGCCCCTCCCCCCTAAATCAAACAGAAAAAGGATATGCAGCACCCGAAAACACGCTCTCCTGCAGTGATAAGCGTGCATTCAGGTGTTCTTCCTGGCCAACTTGACTGAGGTAGCTGTGGTCAGCAAAACTTGGAATGGACCATCATAACTTGGCTCAAGGATCTCCAGACAGTAGTTGGTGTGTTCCTGTATCTGATTCAGGATCTGGAATGGAAGAAAACACCTGGACATGCATTCAGGTTAATTCTCGTGATAATGTGGTTACATAATTAGTCAACACATCAGACTGTAACTGTAACTGTTGTGGAAAGTAACAACCAAGTCTGGGAGCTAAACCAAACAAAATTTCATAAGGGGATAGGGCATGTTTCCCCTGGGGGTGTGTCTGACACTGAACAGGGCAATGGGCTAACTATCTGGCCAACTCATGTTAGTCTCTTGGGCCATCTTTAACATCCTGTTTTTAGTGTCCCATTCATCCTTTCTACCTTCCCGCTACTTTGAGGGTGGTATGGGATGTGTAGTGGCAACTGAACCCCCAGTGCTGCCCAAATCTCTTTTGTAAGGGTTGTTGTTAGGGCTGGTCCCTGATCTCTCAATATCACCTCTGGGACCCCAAATCTACATACTGTCTCACTCAGTAGTTTCTTAGCTGTGGTCCTGGCAGTCGTGACCACTTCCACTAGGGCGTATTCGAATCTGCCACTTCTTGGCACTTGAGAATGATCAATTTGCATCCTCTGGAATGGGGTATAGGGCTTTTGCCAGGTGCTTCTTCTGTGTTTCCTGGGTTACATTTGGTGCAGATAATGCATGATCTGCAGAAGCTGTCGGTCAGTGGAGTAACTCTTGGTGCAACACTTGTTGATAAGAGAGTTCATAAAAGTCTTTGTCAAGTGGGCAGCTCCATGTGCCCATTGCACCACAGCTGGGTACATACTCCTGGGTAGACAAGGCTTCTTGTTGCACTCGAATAGTCCATTTCTGAGAGTTGCTCCTCTCCGTTTCCAGCTTTCCTTCTTATCCGGACTTGTTGTTTCCTGTAGTTCTTTTAGATAAACTCTGTCCACTGGGAAAGTCTGTAAGGTAAGCACGGGGTGGTCTTCTTCTACCACCCTGCTGTCCACTTCCCGCGGACCACCAGCTGTCTGTTTGGCAGCTGTATTGGCTCGATGATTGCCTTAAGCTTCCTTTGAGTTCATTTTGTCGTGTGCTTTTACTCAGAATAGTCACTTGGGTTGGGAGAAGCAAGGCATCAATCAAGTTTTCACAGGTGTTCCTGCAGCCATCAGGAATCCTCTGTCCTAGATAACACCATAATCATGGGCAATGCTGAAAGCATATCTTGAGTCCATGAATGTTGGCTCTTTTTCCCTCTGCCCATTTACGTGCTGTAGTAAGTGCTTATAGCTCTGCCTCCTGTGTAGACATCACCGGTGTTAAGGCTTCAGCTTGTAGAACAGTGTTTTCAGTGGTGACCGCGTGTCCTGTGTGGTCATGGGGTGACAAGTCAAGACTCTACTCCTCCTCCTCCTTTCCCCCCTCGAGAAGTGGAAGAAGTGTGGTAGGGTTCAGTGTTTGACAACTTAATAGAGTAATGCTGTCCAGTAGGAGGGAACACTGGAGTCTCAAGTGTCTGGTAGTGGACAAGTGTTTCGGCTGGATCTTGGTTGAATATGGCAACAACATCATGGGGGGCAAGCACAACGAGGCAGTGTCCGAGGACCAAGTTCAAAGTTTTGTCAAGCAAGGCTTGTGTAGCGAAGCCAGCTCACAGACACAATAGGCCTCCTCTTGCTACCGCATCCAGCCGACAGGAATAATATCCTATAGGGCGTAGGCTGATGCCGTGTGATTGGGTGAGTACACCTGCAGCATGTCCCAGACGTTTGGATACAAAGAGCTTGAGCGTTTTGTCGTAGGCTGGGAGCCCTATCGCCTGAGATGGCACACTTGAGGGCCTCAAACGTAGATATTTCTTCAGGAGACATCTGGAAGGGGTCTGATTGCAGAGCATCAGTAGGAAGGCTTCTGGAATCCATGCTCTGCACTAGGAAATTAGTCCAAGGAAAATGACAGGTGTTGAGCACCACTGCAATTTGGGCTTTGAGGCTCTGCACCCCTGGTTGGCAAGATAGCACAACAGGCTTTCTGAGGTGACTTCAAGAGGGGGTAAGTCAGCTGCACAAAAGAGAAGGTCATCAACATGTTGGAAGAGAATCACTTCCGGGTGTTCCTTTTGTCATGTGTCAAGGATGATAGCCATAGCTTTTGCAAACTGGCTTGGAAAGTTCTGTACCCCTTGTGGCACAACTGTTTAGGTATGTTTCCGTTTCTTTCCGTGGATGAATGCAAAAACAGCAGGAGGGGTGAGGGTGGACACTGAAGAAAACGTTTGTAAGGTCCACCTCTGTGAGGTATTTTGCAGTCAAAGGCATCCACAGTAGGTACCTGGTTCTCTTTTTAGGATTCTCTTCTTGGGGTTATTGTGGTTTCCGGGGCAATGAAGCGCCCTCTTTTAGCTTGGCTGAAACTGGTGGCACCTTTAAGTTACCGTTGTCTTCCGGTCCTGTGGACCATAGGCACGCAGGGATTCTGTCAAGTACTTCCTGCAGTATTGAACTTGAAGTTTTTGCTTCAGTAAGTGTCATCAGGAGAGGCAGAGAACACAAAGCAGATTAGTCTTCTAAAGATAGGGGAGTATGTAACTTCATCCCCCCTTCAGGCGTGTCCTGATTGAGGCCTGTAGTCTGGACAACACATCAGCTCCTAGTAGATTCAAGGGACATGTAGAGGACACCACAAATCTGGCAAGCAAATCAGGAAGTGGAAAGGAAAGAATTATTAGGCAGGTTCACCGCCCTCAACACGCTTCTGGCTGCACCCGTGTCAATGAGAAAGGTGGTAGGTTTTCCTTGTATGGGTAACGTGACTTTTGCTAAGGGTCCCCCAGTTCCACTTGAGGACACTGCCATAAGGGGTGACACGGGTTTGCCCATTTCCTAGTGAGAGTTGGGGCGTGGTGGTGGTGGTTCATGTCCCCGTTGCCCTGCATAGGGTTCCCTGTCTCGTTTGGGATATTTTGGGGCTCTGCATTCTTTCCTTATGTGACCCCGTTTCCCACAGTTGTAACAGGTGATCCTTACCCTGGTATTGGGCAGTGGTGGTGGACGAGTGTAGGCGGGATCTTCGTCATGGGTTACCATGAGGGGCGTTGGTTTTTTACCTTTTTGATTTTCTATACCTCTGGTCACCAACAATAAATCAGACATTTTCATTGAATGGTATTCAGGGCGGGCCACCATCAGGCCTTTTCTGATATCCTCTCTGAGCCCTGAAACAAAAGCAGTTGATAACATGTGTGTGTGTGCCTTTATGAGTCTAGCATGATACTTCTTCACAGACTCCCCTTTAACTTGGGTAATATCTTGGATTGTGGTCTTCTGATCCGTCAACTTCTCCTTTGCCCAGTCGTGGAGTTGTGCACAGAACTCCACGCCTGAGGTGTAGGAAGTGGCACTTGTCAGGCAGGCATCATTGAAGGCCATCTGCATGACTGGCCAAAAGACATATCCTGCTTTGATTTGGCATAGGCTGATCAAGTCTCTCCAGGCAGCTGAGTAAGTTTCTTGTATCTGCACTATCCTGTGGTAGAAGGGAATTGGCTGCTTCTCTGGGTCAGGCAGACTTGTCACTAAGGCCGCTGCTTGTGATAGAGTAAAAGCGACATACATCACTGGTGCCCCTTCTGGTAACCGAGACTGTTGTTGGGGCAAGGGCTGGCAAGGGACACTGTTCTTTACGGTTGCCAGCATGTGTTTGAGATCCTCTCGGAACTAAGAGTCTGGAGCCGGATTGGGGGTTAAATCAGTGGGTGGCCTTGCTGCCTGCTGTCGGGCTTCCCACTCAGATGCTTCTTCATCATTAACATATCCGGCTTGGGAATGTGATGCTCCCGTATTGGGGAAGACAGGTGTGTGGTATGAACCATCTTGGTTTAAAACAGGGAGGGCTTGGTACAGGCTGTTTAAGCTTACTGGGTGTACCAAGATGGCCGCCGGCAGGAATTGCACTGGACTGGGTAGAAAGTGAAGGCATGGGTGCACTAAGATGGCCGCCGGGCTGAGTTGTCACAGTGGGTTGTGCTTGGGTGGTGAGAAAGGAGTGGTTGTTAGACGGAGGGCAGTGCTGTCCCTCCCCTCCTTTTTTTCAAGTTCCAACATATCATCAGCTCTGTGATACACATACATAATACAATCGCCATCTTTCTTAACTTCCTTTATCCAATTTTCTTTATCACACAGGATTTTTCTCCCTGTCTCTTCAGCAACATAACTTTCCCCACTTCTTTCAACTTTGTTAACTATTTCAACATCTTCTTTGCAATATCACTTTCTGTTACCCGGCTAACGGCTTGAGAGGGGAATACATACAACCAAGGAGTTAATATTTTTCTCAGCGTTCTTATCAACAAATTCCTTTCTCCAGTTTAGAGTTGTTCTGACCCATCTCCCCCTCCTCTCTCAGGGCCTCCTAAGACGTAACCAAGGTCTCTAACTCTGTTTTTTTTTTTTTTTTTTTTTCGTCTGCCGCAGTCTCGGCTGACGGTTTGAAGGGGGAATGAGGACAACTAATGGTTTGATAACCCTCCTCCCTGGCTCTCTGTTCTATCACTTCGAGGGGCTGCCCAAACCTCCCTGTCACCGGGTAATGTACGTTTAATCTCAGTACAAGCACGTCAGGGGTAGTAGGGAGCAACGGCTTGTGACCCAACAGATCCTTCGGGTAGCCTCCTTCTCTGACTTTCACCAGTCCCCCCCCCTCTCATGTATAACAAACAATAAACCACAAATACAATCACGACAGGACATTACACCTGCCACTCTTCGAACCGCAAAACTTCAGCAGGCTAAAATAACCACAAGGGCAGACCACCTTGCAAAATAAACACGTTTATAGACGTTTTGCTACAAGGGAAACAATCTCATCTCAGAGGCCGAAAGCTCATCTGGAGATGAGACTACCCATTCTCACATGTAGCACTCCAGGCTGCAAAGCCAGCAGCTGAAATTCCCCTCAAAGGTTCGTCGAACCCAGAGTAACCCGTCCATAACGTTTGCCACACGGGAAACAATCTCATGCCAGAGGCCGAAAGCTCATCTGGCGATGAGACTACCCATTCACACATGTAGCACCCTTAGACTGCTGAGTTTCGCAGCCCAAAGAATGGCAGACAGTGAACAAATACAGTCAGCAGAAACCCATCAGCAGGTTCGTTAAAACAACCTCAGGCGAGGAAATACCTGCCTCTAAGACAGTCTCAGCATACCGACAGAATCCAGCCGTCAACCGAAAGATAAGAGAGTCGTACAGTGGTAAGAATATCAATTAGACTTACCGTACTGTTAGGGCTGTGCAAAGACCCCCTCTGTTATCAGTTTCAATTAACGCCCGAATGCTTGTCGGGGTATAACTTCGACTGTAGCCTGAGGTCCCGGGTTTCGGCACCATCTGTTATGGAAATGATTTAAGAGCTTCAATCGAGCTCAAGGTTATCTGCTGCTGTCTCTAATTTGAAAAGTGTGGATATGCATGCATATAAAAGTAAAACACTCTGAGACACGCTCAGAATTGCTAACTCATTACACTTCTAATTTATTCAAGGCGGTGTTAATGTTTTATACACACAAATACGTCATTGCTATGTCAGTCTAATAGGTACATCTCATTGGTTAAGAAGATAAAGAAGATGGAGAATTTTCATAACGAGGTTTGGTTCTCTTTGGTCTTATCTTCAGTTCCGCGTTCTTCTGATGTGTGGGATGTAGGGGGTACCCGCCATCTTGAGAAAATATAGGAACAGAGCAAATCTGTATACTTATATAATGAGTAAGGAGAAAAATATGTATGCACATAAGAAAATAGACATTTTCAGATTACTATTATTATTATCTACATCACATTCCTTCACATCCCAACCTTTATATTGGCTTTTTAAATGTATAAATGCAGCAATTTAAAAATCGGATGAAATGTTTAGCAAAGGAAAACACTTTTTAAAAGCTAAAATTGCATTTAATATACAACTATATAGATCAGACCAACATGAGGGACAAATGAGGAGGAAAGAAGGACAGAGGGACATTGTTCCAAATCAGGGACAGTCCCACGAAATCAGGGACAGTTGGGAGCTATGTTTTTGGGTGGAGCCAAAAGTAAAATAAAGGCGAGATTGTTTTGTTTTTTTTTGCTTTGGACAGAGTGGAGAGGGATTAGAACCCCTGACAGGTGTTTATTGCTGTCTGTGTCCCTGTTGGGGAGATTGATCTTCTCTATTTGTCCTGATTATCATTATCACAGAGAGTGAAAGTAAAAAAAAAAACAAAAATAAATTTTGAGTTGTCACTTGAACAAGAATAGAGGGGAAATCTTCTAATGGGGACACTAGATCTGGTGACACCCTCAGTTTGTAGGGATTTTCTCTCTATGGGACAGGAAGTGAAGGGAAATCTCCCCAATGGGACGCAGATGACAACCGCCATGGATTATAACCCTCCCTTACTCCATCCAAAATGAAGAAGCAGTTTTGTCATTAATTCTATAATAAAGAGCACTCATTGTGTGTTCATATGATGTATGTATATCAATAGGAAGACTTTTGTTAATGAAATGTTCCTTTTATTACACAGGATTTGGGGTCACACCGGGGACAATGGGGATCTCTAGGTAACCCACAGCCTAGCGGCGGTCTAGGTGGGCACCATATCCGCCCCTTGGTATACATAGGTTGCCCTGGATCGGTGACAGCTCAGTGTGCAGAACTCAGCCAATGGGCGCCCTCCGTTCATATCAACACAAGCGTCTCCTAGGAGACGGCGGGGAGGGAGGAGCGAGCGGGGCGGACAGGGTGGGGATAGGCCGGGGAGGGGAGGAGGCGGCTATTGTCAGCTGGGAAGAAAGTTGAACGTTGGGAGGGAGAAGTTTTCAAATGACGATTATTGCGGTGTGTGCGATCCGGGGGAGCGGGACTGACCGGGACTGACCGGGACTGAGCCGGTGAGTGATGGGGGAGGGAGGGGCCACCCTCCGCTCTGTGCCTGTGTGTGATCACCGGAGGATCTATTGTGTGCGGGGCTGGAGGAGGGGAGAGCAGGGGGGCCGGGCCCACCATCATCCCCATCATCATCATCATCATCATCCTTCTATTATACTCCCATCTACTGAGTCCGCATCTCATACTTCTACTACTACTCACTACTACTAACTACTATGGGCATTTCGTACTACTAAGAACTGGTACTATGGACATTCCTTCTATACTTATACTGAGGACTAGTACTATAGTCATTACTTTTGTCCTTACTGGCTACTAATACTCTGGTGATTCCTCTTATACTTACTATCAAGTACTGTCCACATATCCTACCCATAGTTATACTGTTCCCATCTTCCTTACTACTGAGTACTGGTACTATGCTCATTGCTACTATACTACCTTTACTATTAAATACTATGATAGTTTCCGCTTACTGTCTTTTCTACTAAGTACTGGTGATATGGAAATTGCTACTATCCTTACTACTGAGTACTACGGTAGTACTATGGTAATTTCTGCTATACTTATTAATGAGTACTAGTACTATGGTCATTCCTATTATACTTACTACTAAGTACTGGTATTATGGTCTTTCAACTAGTCTTACTACTAAGTACTGGTAAATTTTTATTTATTTATTTCAGGTACTTATATAGCGCTGTCAATTCACGCAGCGCTTTACGTATACATTGTACATTCACATCAGTCCCTACCCTCAAGGAGCTTACAATCTAAGGTCCCTAACTCACATTTATACATACTAGGAACAATTTTTAGACAGGATCCAAATTTGGTCATTGCTACTATCCTTACTACTTAGTACTAGTACTATGGTCTTTTCAACTAGCCTTACTACTAAGTACTGGTACTATGGTCATTTCTACTATCCTTGCTCCTGAGTACTAGTACTATTGTCATTCCTACTGTCCATTCTGCTAAGTACTGGTAATTAGGTCATTGCTACTATCCTTACTACTGAGTGCTAGTACTATGTTAATTCTTGCTATACTTTGTAGTGAATACTAGTACTTTGGTCATTCCTGCTATACATACTACTGAATACTATTACTATGGTCAGTCCTACTACTATTGAGTACTAGTACTATGGTAATTCCAACTAGCCTTACTACTAAGTACTATGGTCATTTATACTATCCTTGCTTCTGAGTAGTAGTGCTATGGTCATTCTTACTGTCGTTACTACTAAATAATGGTAATATGGTCATTGCTACTATCCTTACTACTTAGTGCTACTACTATGTTCCTTCCTGCTATACATATTAGTGAATAGTAGTACTTTGGTCATTCCTGCTATACATACTACTGAGTACTATTACTATGGCCATTCCTACTGCACCACTATCCTTACTACTAACTACTGGTACTATGGTCATTTCTACTATCCTTGCTCCTGAGTACTAGTACTATTGTCATTCCTACTGTCCTTTCTGCTAAGTACTGGTGATTAGGTCATTGCTACTATCCTTACTACTGAGTGCTAGTACTATGTTCATTCCTGCTATACTTTGTAGTGAATACTAGTACTTTGGTCATTCCTGCTATACATACTACTGAATACTATTACTATGGTCATTCCTTCTACTATTGAGTACTAGTACTATGGTAATTCCAACTAGCCTTACTACTAAGTACTATGGTAATTTCTACGATCCTTGCTTCTGAGTAGTAGTACTATTGTCATTCTTACTGTCCTTACTTCTAAATAATGCTAATGTCATTGCTACTATCCTTACTACTGAGTGCTAGTACTATGTTCATTTCTGCTATACATATTAGTGAATACTAGTAATTTGGTCATTCCTGCTATATATACTACTGAGTACTATTACTATGGTCATTCCTACTACACCACTATCCTTACTACTAAGTACTAATATTATGGTCATTTCTACAAACCTTGCTCCTGGGTACTGGTACTATGGTAATGTCTACTATCCATTCTAGTAAGTATTAGTACTATGGTCATTTGTATCTTCTTTGGATAATGCCTCTGCTCCCACCCTCTGTACTCCTGAGTACTGGTACTTCTGTCATTCTAAGGGCCCAATCACACTTTCTGCAAGTTAAAGGGAATTTCCTAAGACTGGAGCACCTACAATGTGGATCATCTGTGCCTAGAGACCAATCAGCTTCTATCTTTCATTTTCAAAGCTTAAAATAGAACTAATGTAAAAAAAAAATACTTGGCTCTGTTTCAATGGTCTGACACCCAGGAGGTTCTTCTCCGGCATCTTCTCCCCAGTTTCTTCTGGGTACCGGTCCTTAGCCATCTTGATTGGCTGGGGGGGGGGGGGGTGATGTCACTACTGTGCATGTGCAGCCCTCAAAGCCCACAGGCAATGTCCTGGAATGTAAGCTGAACAGTGCATGCGCAGCTCTGTGTACATTTTATAGAAGACAGTGAGCAGACAGGTAGGTGTATTTTATTGCAGAAAGACATTGCACGTCCCTTCTGTAATAAAACGCTGAATGCTCATATTTGCTTTTATCTTTTTCAACTTTAGTTCCACTTTAAGATGGAAGCTGATTGGTTACTATACACAGCTGCTGCAGATTTTAGTGTCGCTGTTCCCATGTTCTCTGTGTAGTGAGTGACCGGTGCTGATGTCTGCTGGAGAAAGATGCAGCTTCGTACACCGCACATCACCGCAGTGCTGTAATGTCACCGATTGTGTTCTGTGTGTCCTCCAGGTGATCAGTGTTGTTTTTGTACTAAAAGAGTCAACACATGTAGTGTGAGAATGGTCCTACTCATAGTCATACTGCTCCCATCTTCTGTACTACTGAATACTAGTAGTTTTGGAATTCCTATTTTCTCTACTACAGAGTACAACTTGTTTTATGATTGCGGTACTCCTGATCGTTACTCTGCTCCATCCTGTGTAACACCGAGTACTAATACCAATATACATCCATATCTCCTTCTGATACTAACTCTCCTCCATCCTGTGTAATACTGAGTAGCAAGATAAATCCTTATTTCCTTCTGACCATTACTTTGCTCCCATTCTCTGTAATACTGAGTACTAATACCAATATAATTCCATATCTCCTGATGTATAATATATAAGTAAAGTTTTGCGTAAATGTATGGCGCTATATAAGTAACTGTAATATTAACTCTGCTCCATCCTTTGTAATACTGGTACCAATTAAATTCCATATCGCCTCCTGATCATTACTTTGCTCCCATCCTGTGCAATACTGAGTACTAATACCAATATAATTCCATATCTCCTGATAACTCTGCTCCCATCCTCTGTAATAATGAGTACTGTTACCAATATAATTCCAAATCTCCTTCTGATCATTACTCTACTCTGCTCCATCCTCTAATACTGAGTACTGGTACTAATATAATTCCACATCTCCATCTGACAGTTACTCTGCTCCTTCCTCTGTAATACTGAGTACTGGTACTAAGATAATTCCAAATCTCCATCTGATAGTTAATCTGCTCCATCCTCTGTAATACCGGTACTAATATAATTCAAATTCTCCTTCTGATCATTGCTCTGCTCCTATCCTCTAATACTGAGTACCAATACCAATTTACTTCCATATCTTCTAACTCAGCTCCAATCCTTTCTACTACTGAGTGCAGCAAGTATTGTGATTACTATACTTCTGATATGTATATACACCAATTGTATCTAGCACAGAATACCAATATTATTGTAATTCCTCCTCTCCTTCTGATACTTGTACTACTCACATCTTCTGCACTCCTGAATACCAGTATTATTATTATTATTATTATTATTATTATCCCTCCTCTCTTTCTGATAATGGCACTACTCCCATAGTATGAAATGATACAAGTGTTCTTGTCATTCCTCATCTTCTGATACTATCAATGCTCTCATTTTCTGTATTATCGTGTTCCCCATTCTTTTGATAGACACTGAATTTCAAAAGAGCCAATTTCCCTAAACTACGATCCTTGCTAGAAAATACTAAATGGGATAAAATCTTAGGAACAAAGAACACAGAGGAAAAATGGGTATGCTTTAAGAGCATATAAATAAGGGTATTAGCCAGTGAATTCCAATGGGAAATACATTATAAAAGAGCTATTACAAGTCCTGGGTGGCTAAACTCCAACGTAAGAATACATCTAAAAGCAAAGGAGAAGGCCTTCAAAAAATACAAGGCTGAGGGATCATCATCAGCATTCCAACTTTACAAAGAATGTAACAAGAAATGTAAGGGTGCAATCAGGGCGGCTAAGATCGAACATGAAAGACACATAGCGGAGGAGAGTAAACAAAATCCCAAGAAATTCTTTAAGTACATAGATAGTAAGAAAGAAAGAGAAATAGAACCTTGCAAGAAGATCTGAACAAATTAATGGGGTGGGCAATCACATGGCAAATGAGGTTTAATGTAGAAAAATGTAAAATAATGCATTTGGGTGGCAAAAATATGAATGCAATCTACTTACTAGGGGGAGAAGCTCTGGGGGAATCAAGGATGGAAAAGGACCTGGGGGTCCTAGTAGATGATAGGCTCAGCAATGGCATGCAATGCCAAGCTGCTGCTAACAAAGCAAATAGAATATTGGCATGCATTAAAAAGAGGATCAACTCCAGAGATAAAACGATAATTCTATCGCTCTACAAGACTCTGGTCCGGCCGCACCTGGAGTATGCTGTCCAGTTCTGGGCACCAGTCCTCAGGAAGGATGTACTGGAAATGGAGAGAGTACAAAGAAGGGCAACAAAGCTAATAAAGGGTCTGGAGGATCTTAGTTATGAATATGCCATTCGCTAAAATTAGAAGAAAAGAGGTTTAACCTTAAACTGCGTAGAGGGTTCTTTACTGTAAGAGCGGCAAGGATGTGGAATTCCCTTCCACAGGCAGTGGTCTCAGCGGGGGGCATCGATAATTTAAAAAACTATTAGATAGGCACCTGAGCGACCACAACATACAGGGATATACAATGTAATACTGACATATAATCACACACATAGGTTAGACTTCATGGACTTGTGTCTTTTTTCAACCTCACCTACTATGTAACTATGTAACAATACTCCTATCTGCTGTATGTAGGTTGTACTCTTATCTGCTTACTCAAGTGTTGTGTACTATAGAATGCTTCCCTCATATCTTGCTGATAATAGCTCCATTACTACTCAGTGTAATTCAGAGTAAAATCTTTATTATGAGTACACAGGTGTCTCTGGTACAATTGTCTACTGAATATGGATTGTTGGATCTACTCCTCTATTTTGGAAGAATTCATCTATTTCATATGCAGGCATTACTGTGATTAATTGCTTCACTGCTTCCCTCTGTAGCACTGATTACCAGCTTACTGTAAGTACTACTTCTATTGGTTACTCCTCTCTATCCCTATGTAGTACTCATTGCAGGTCTTACTGCTGTAAGTGCTATTTTCTAATAGTTATTACACTCCTTCTCTCCGTATTACTGATTACAGGTCCTACTGAATTTACTTCTATCCTTCGATTGGACCTCCAATCTTTCCCTCTGTTGTACTCATCACAGTTGGTGCTATAAGTGCTATCCCTGATGGTTACTTTGTTCCTTTGATCTGTAGTACTACCCCTGGTGGTTTCTACTGCTCCTTCCTTCTGTAGTACTGATTGCAGGTCTTACTGTGGGTACTCCTCATCTTCTGATAGTTATCCCTCTCTTTCCCTCTGTATTTCTGATTACAGGTTTTACTGTGGGCACTCCTCTCCCTCTATTAATTACTCTTCTCCTCTCTGTAGTACTGATTAGGGTTCTATTGTAGGTACTCCTCTTTTAATGGTAACCCCTCCCTTTTGTCTGTAGTTCTGATTGCAGGTCTTACTGCAAGTAATCCTGATAATTAGTCCACTCTGTAATAATGGTTACAGATCCTACCCTAAGTACTCCTCTCCTTCTACTGGACTTCAAATCTTTACCTGTGTGGTACTGATCACAGGTCTTACTGTGGGTACTCCTCTCTCACTAATGGTTAATCCTTCCCTCTCTGTAGTACTGATTACGGGTCCTACTGTACATACTCCTTTTCTTATAGTTATCCATGTTTTCCCTCTGTAGTACTGATTACAGATTTTATTGCAAGTACTTTCAAAAGCTTACTCCACTTCAAGTCTTCTTAGTACTGAATATAGGTCTTACTGTAAATACTTCTCTTTTTCAGATGGTTACTGTACATACTCCTCTCCCTGTAATGGTTAATCCTTTCCTTTTCTATAGTACTGATTACAGGTCTTACTGTAAGTACGCCTCTGCTTCCAATGGTTACTCTACTCCCCTCTGCAATATTGGTTAAAGGTCTTACTGTAACTACTCCTCTCCTTTTTTCGGACCCCCAATCTTTACTTCTGTAGTAGTAATTACAGAACTTATTGTACATACTCCTCTTTTTCTTATAGTTGCACCACTCCTCCCCTCTGTAGTACTGATTACTCTAAGTACTCCTCTCCTGTTGGACCCCAATCTTTCCATCTGTAGTACTGATTACCGGTTTTACTGTAAGTACTTTCTCTCTTTCTAATGGTCACGCCACTCCTTCCCTCTACTATAGGTCTTAAGCTGGCCACACACTATACAATCTGATTGTACAATTTCATTAAATTTACCAAAACTCTAACAGACAAACCTAAACAACACATCCAGTTTGTATCCGGTTAGGCAGGCTCTTACATTACATAGTAGATCTAAAGGAGATTGTAAAATCAGATTGTATGGCGACCTTTTACTGTAAGTACTCTTCTTTTTATATTGGTCAATCTGTAGTACGGATTATGGGTCTTACTGTAAGTACGTCTCCTGATAGTTACTCTGCATATTTCTTCTCTAGTACTGATTGCAGGTCTTACTGTAAGTAGTCTTCCCATATGGATTACTCCACTTCATCCCTCTGTAGTATTGATGACTGGTCTTACTGTAAGTACTCCTGTCTTAAGGATTACTCCACTTCACCCCCTGGAGTTCTGAGGTCTTGCTGTAAGTCCTCCTCCTGATAGTTACTCTGCTCATTCCTTCTTTAGTACTGATTGCAGGTCTTACTGTAAGTGGTCCTCCCATAAGGATTACTCTACTCCATCCCTCTGTAGTACTGATGACAGTCCTTACTGTAAGTACTCCTCTTTTTCTGGTGGTTGTCCCCCACCTTCCCTCTGTATAACTGATTACAGGTCTTACTGTAAGTATTCCTCCCCTAAGGATTATTCTACTCCATCCCTCTGTAGTACTGATGACATACTATAAGTACCCCTCGCCTTCTGATGGTTGTCCCTCTCCTTTCTCCTTTCTCTAGAAGAAATATCAGGTCTTATGGTTTGTACTCGTGTCCTTCTGATAGATACTCCAGGTTGGGTATTATGTGCTTAGACGTAGATTTGAACTCTCCCCTACTCTGTATAAAGGGGAAGGATTTTGGCTGCAATTCTACTTTATTACAAGTGGAAAGTGCAGAAATCCAGTGCAGGTATCAGCCATTCATTGTTTGAGTTTGTGTTTATAAAAGCTGGAATCTTATTGGCTACCACCATTATCAACTATGGACGTAATCCATATCACTCCCTCATAAACCCCTCCTCAGTAGGCATTCACGTGTGTGTGTGTGTGTGTGTGTGTGTGTGTATATATATATATATATATATATATATATATATATATATATATATATATATATATATATATATATATATATCTCAACCCTGTTTCTTTCTTCCTATTGTTCTCGTGCGTTGTCACCCTGTAACATGCTCCCAACCTCCATCAGACAGAGACCACAAGCCGCTGTGCCAGTATTGTCACCATCAGGAAACCCACCCTGAGCATTATAGTGCAGCAGTTTTCTGGGGTTCATGCATACGGACAGGAAGTGGCTGCAGAGGGACTGTAGGAGATCAGATTTATTGCACAGTTACTAAAAAACCTCTATGCAAATAGTGTTTACATTTGGTGAGGCATAATAAAGAGAACCTGTAAGGAACCAAAGATGAAAGTTGTAATTGGTGACTTTTTCTAAGGTGCAGGTTCCAGGGCAGTCATCCTGAGCACGGCTTCTTTGCCTAGTGTGTTACTGACCTGGAATAATCATGCAGACAGTGAAGTCTGAGGAGTCTATTTCTTATCCTGTTTGCTTATTTCAGGTTGCTTTGTAGTGAAGCCCGAATGAAGATGGCAGCCAAGGGATTTGCAGTTTTGTTTTTCTTCTTTTTTTTTCTTATTACTGTTGTTGTTGTTGTTATTAATACTTTTATTATTAATAATAAATGTATTTATTTTATATTTTTAATTCATCAGTGGCAGCTCACCTATCCTCACTCCTTCTCTTTGAATACATGTGTCCCATATTACTGCTGTCTAGGTACAGCTTTTAGCAGACGTGATCAGGAACCAAATCTACTTTCCTTTTCTGTGAAACACAATCCTTTGCTCATGTGACCCATGAGGCTCTCAGCTCCCTTAGTGTTGCTTTCAGCAAGCTTGCAGCATGTGCACAGCACTGAAGAGTAAAGCCTCTTACACACGATCGGATTTTCCAACGAGAATTGTGTGATGACAGGCTGTTGGCGGAAAATCCGACCGTTTGTACGCTCCATCTAAAAGTTGTCGGATTTTACGTGGACAAATGTTGGATGGCAGGTTTTAAAATTTTCCGCGTACAAATGTCTGTCGGATTTTCTGAGCATGTGTACACAAGTCTGTCGGACAAAAGTCCAAAGTACAAACACGCATGCTCGGAAGCAAGGACGAGCCAGAAGCGGTCGTTCTTGTAAACTAGCGTTCGTAATGGAGAATTAACATTCGTGACGTGGCAAATTATGAAATCTCCAAATGCAGTGCACATTATCTCCTTCTTTAATGGGATAATAATGAAGCTGCTTTGCTGGTGATACTGATGGAGTTATTGCAAACTCATTTTCAAAGGCTTTTTTTTCTAGTGATATCAAGAATAATATTATTATGCCTTTTTTTTATTTGGAAAAGTATTATTCTACACAATTGTTTTATTGTGCATTAAAAAAAGAAAACAAATAAAATTAGACATGCTATCTGCCAATAGAACTTAACCAAAAAGTGCATTCTATGCATCCAAAAATATAGAAAATATACCAAATCAAATCATTATTATTCAACCAAAAAATAAAATAAAAGCCTCATGCATGTGTCCTGCTTCTTAATATAGGGGGTCAACAATGCCAAGAGTTGGTGAAAGCAGGGGTCCATCATCCAGGGATAATACCGAAAATCATCCGGATTATTCTCCTGGAGCTCCCGCAGCAAAGGCATATGACATAATTGGTCACGATTAATAGAGCAACCAATTTTTAATAACTCCTCCTCCTCCTGCTCCTGGACTGGACTTGGGTCAAAGCAATAACTCCAAGGCCAATAATAAATAACACGTTATCTCCTCCAATTCCGCAACATGTCTAGTTTGCGGACGGCCGTTCAGAAATGAAATGAAAAGCGCAAAATGAAAAGCGCGAATCAACACTCACCAAACTTCTACTAACACGAAATTAGCAGAAGGAGCACAAAGGGTGGCGCTAAAGAGCTGAAAAACCACGTAGTACGTCACTATGTTCGTGTTTGTTGGCCGACAATTCCTTGTCGTTTATATGCAAGACAAAATCCAGGCACGTGCCTTCGGACAAAAGTCCGAGGTTTTGTCTGCGGAACGTCCGATCATGTGTACGAGGCTTTAGTCTGAACCACAGGTATGATATGCATTGCTCATTAGTAGAAGCCAGTTAGGGGATATCTCATTTATTTCTCTTGCAGAGGATTAATTGATCGAATGGTTTTTGATTGATTGTACAACTAGGTTGCTAGTTTGCTCATTGCTGTTTGTCCTATTCTTCACACAATAATAGTATAAGTCTATAGAAAGAAATGAGATGTCATACCTAAAAAGTTTGCAATCAATACAAGCACTTGTAAATGAATCAGCACATATTTTGCATGGTCCTCACTTCACCAAACAGTCACTATGTAGGGTCCATTCACACCAGATGTTTTGGCACGTTTTTCAACGCATGCCAAGGCAAGGACCTGTAAAAAATAAGGTATGTGGATGGGAGCAGTTCACAATGGTGCACTGCTCTGATATGCAGTGTAGGACCTATTTTTTGCAGTGTGTAGTAATCTGTGTCAGCACAGGAGAAACAGCAGGTCACCACCAGTTTGGCTCATCTGCCTTGCCGTAGACCCTTTGCATGTTTCAGTGAGAAGAAAGGCGCATGTTAAAATGCAGCATGCTAACGCATGCATTGCAATGTATTTGAAAAAAAAAAGTATGTGGCCTCATGCACACCGGGCCCAGCTCTTCCAAACAGCTTTTCTGCTTGCATGAGATAAGTAGCAGTAAAAACCTGCAAGCACATTTAGGCGTGTTCAGGCATGTCAAAAAAAAACAAAAAACAAACATGTTATACTTACCTGCTCTTTGCACGCTAAGTGCGCCTAGTGCTTTTTTTTTTTTTTTTTTAAACCAGAGGCCCTGGAGAATAAAGTGGTGGTTGTTGCAATTTTTTATGTTGCAAGATATTTGCGCAACAGTTTATCAAACACAAATTTTCAAGAATAAATACAGTTTAATCCATTTTAATGCACACAAACACAATATATTACCCAATTTTTGGTAAGATATAAAAGATGATGTTATGCTGAGTTAATAGATACCTAACATGTCACACTTTAAAGGGTAAGTCCACTTTCGTTGGGGAGAAAAATAGCAAATAAAAAAATAAAATAAATAATATAGCGTATACAATTGCGACACAAGTCATATGGTTACTGAATGTTATTAAAAATGACCTTTCCTTTTCAATCTGCAGCCACTGCAATTTTCTGAAAATACATTGCAATATGGCTACCTGGAGGTGTTCTGTACACAGAATGTATACACAACGCCCCCCCCCCCCCCCCCAAGAAACAAAATTGTAATCACCGTTTACAAATGCGTGCCCGACCTATGTGCGCGTTAACATTTTATTTAAAAAAAAAAATTGAACCTTACTGCTATCACAAGAGATGAACAACATCCCTTGTGTTAGCAAGGGCCATGACAGGTCCTCTTTATGGAGAGATCTGAGGTCTGTTAGCCCCCAGAGCTCTCCTCCCCTCTCCAAAACATTTGATCAAGCTGAGATCGGTTTGATCAGATGCTTTGAGAGTACTTCCACACTGGCAGCACCAGCCGTTAGCGCTAAAGCGCCTTTTGTTTTAGAGACACTTTTACAGCTTTTCTAGTAAATAAGGGCTGAAGACATGATTTCCCAAGAAGTGAATATCTATTATTTAAATTGTCCCTCTTTTGTTGCTTCGTTTAGTGGCACGGTATTGTTCATCATTAATAATTGAATGTAAAGCATATGGAATTCTGGATGTTAGCTGCAGATAATTGGCAGTAGGGTTTTGAATATCCAAAGTTACCGTATTATCCTTTTATGTTTATAGAAGTATCTTTCTATATGTTAAAAAAAAAATGATATTGGTTAAAGTGGTTCTAAAGCGTTTTTTTTTTTGTTATTTAAAATAATGAACATGCCTATACTTACCTGCTCTGTGCAATGCTTTTGCACAGAGCAGCCCCGATCCTCTTCTTCTGGGGTTCCCCCTGCCTGCACTCCAGGCCCCTCCTCTTCGTCAGGTGCCCTTACCGAAAGCCGCTTTCCCTGGGGGCAGCCATGTGCGCTTGCTCCCGAGCCCTGCTGCTGTGTCCGCCAGCAGGTCTCTGCTGCGCCCCCGCTCCCGTGTCACAGGATTTGACTATCCATCTGTCCAACAAGGAGACAGACAGCGGCATGTGTCACTACTCTCATGCACATTGCTGGATCAAATCGGGCTCAGGTAAGGAAAAATGGGGGGGGGGGGGAGTTGCAGCACAGTAAGTTTTTCACCTTAATGAATTAAGGTGAAAAACCTTCTGTGCTGCAGCTCCCCCCCCCTCCTTACTTGAGCTTGATCAGATCCAGTGATGTGCACGAGCGCAGCAGCTCTAGTCGCTGTCTCTCTCCTCATTGGACAGGTGGGGGCCATTGGAGACTGGACCAAAGCGGCTTCAGAAAAGGTATGTATAGCGATTTCTTCTTTACGGGGTTAGATAGGTTAGTCTTAGATTATGGATTCCAGTAGATTTAGATATTTTAGTATTAGGGTCAGCTTCCACTTTAAAGGTTAATTTCCCACAACTGTGGCTTTTAAAATTGCAATTAGTGTCTGTGTATGAATAGTCAATGAGTTTGTTAGCTCTCGTGATGCACTTAGCAAGCTAGATACTGAGTCATGAAAAGCAGAAAAAAACTGTCAAAAGACCTGCGTAACAAGGTAAGGGAACTTTATAAAGATGCAAAAGGATCTAAAAAGATACCCAAAGTCTTGAATATGCCAGTCAGTACTGTTCAATCACTTAAGAAGTGGAAAATAAAATTTGGGTATCTATTAATACCAAGCCAAGGTTGGGTAGACCAATAAAGATTGCAGCTACAACTGCCAGAAGAAAAACCCACAGCTAACCTCAGGAGAAATACAGGCCGCTCTGGAAAAAGATGGTGTGGTTGCTTTTAAGTAGCATTGGTGTTTGTTTTGTGTAATGCGTTCCGGTGCATTTTTGATGTGTTCTAGTGCATTTTTAATGCCTTTTACAGCATTCCAATACAGTTCCTTGCAAAAAAATTGCATAATGTTCTACTTGTTGACTGTACTGGAATGCACTGCAGCGGTGTTAAAGAGATACTAAAGGATCGTTTTTTTATTTTTTTAAAATAACAAACATGTCATACTTACCTCTATTGTGCAGCTCGTTTTGCATAGAGCGGCCCCAAACATCCTCGGCAGCTCCTTCCCGCATTAGATAACCCCCTTGGAGAAGCGATCTCCCGAGGGGGTTAACTTTCGGCGCGCTCCAGAGTCCAGCATTCGGTGTCCATAGAGGCCGAATGCAGGACTCGGCCCCGCCCCCCAGTGCCCGCTTCATTGGATTTGATTGACAGCAGCAGGAGCTGATGGCTGCGCTGCTATCAATCTATCCAATCAAGAGCCGGGAACCCGTGGAGAGAGGGACGGCGGGGACGCGCCGACGGAAATTCGGGGTTCAGGTAAGTAAAACGGGGGGGCTGGGGGGCCGCAGACTGCAAGGTGTTTTTTCACATTAATGCATAGGATACATTAAGGTGAAAAAACACAAACCTTTACAACCCCTTTAACTTTGCAATTGGAATCCATGTACCCTACTGTCCATGTGTTTTTGATGCAGAAAAAAAAAAAAAACACACTGGACTGCATGTGATGTGAACCAGCCCTAAAGCCTCATCCGTTTTTTGTTGCATGCTAGTCTCATGTCGAAAGTGAAGAGGTTACTCATCATACGAAAATTCTCGTTTAACAGAATCCAACTTCACAAGTGATGTAATGTGTTACAGTTTTGTATGTATTCTATCGTTTCTTAGCATGCGTAGTCTTGCTCTTAAGATTTTTTTTCTTATGAAAACCGTACTAAATATATGAAAATCAGACGTTGAGTTCACGTACGACAAAAATTTTCTAGTCTGCACATCCAGCTTTTGTCGGCCGAAAAAACGGAATTGGCTGTCGAAACTAACGATCCGAAAATCGGCAGATCGATCGCCGGACGACGTTTTACTTCCGATTTTCGTATCGTGTGTACGGGCCTTTTACACAAAGTCTATTGTTCTATCTATTGTGTTCAGCCTCCACCAAATCCCCAAATTCCTTAATATTGCTGTGATCTGACCTCCTATTAGAGGGTGGTTACGTTTGTTCTCCATGGTCCCTCTGTATGTAGGAATGTAGCCACCCTCTCTTGCTCACTCCTGAGATGGATTATGTTGTATGCATGTGACCGTAACTAACGTGCACTGTACATTCCAAACAAATGGATACAGGTGTATATGTGTGTATACTTTATGTATTCTAGTGGATGAAGAATGACACCCTTCTAGACACCGTATCAATGTATATGTATAGAAATGTAAGTAGTTTATGTGGTAATACATGTATTTTTTACCCTGGATGTTTCTGCCAGCTTTTAACGGCAAGACCCAGTGTAGATTCTTTTAATGACACCACCTGTGTATGAGCCTTTAAATGTCTTTTACTACTGCTAGTAATGGATTGAATGGGTTTCTTTGTTGTTTCCTGTCGTGGGGAGAATAGTAACAAATCAGAAATCGGCGTTCATTAATATGGTGTATAATGCCGCAGAACGGTCTTAGGTTTGGCTTCTGCAGGTTTTTGCACTCCATTGCATGTTGTACTTTGTTAGTAATCAGGTCACAGTAAAGAGTTGTGCTGGTTGTCCTTCATTGGCCTTGCCTTAAACCGCAGGCACTGACCTTGCAAATCATTGTTTACTCAGCTTCTATGGAGTGAGGAGAATTGCAAGAGTGAAAAAAAAAAAAAAGTGGCAATCGGCCTGAGTCTGTGTAAGTTTCCACAGAGACGGTTTGGCATGTGTCAGATCGCCCTGGGAATACAGCAAGACGCTGTTTGTATTTTTCAGCCACAGAGGAACAAACAGTGCAGGCTGTGGATTGACATGCAATGGTTGGAAGGATTTTAGCTGGTGCCGAGCTGTCAACGCATCCTCTGCCTAATGAGAAGGACACAACACGGCCTGGAGTCACCACACACACCTATTGTTCAGGGTCTGGGGGTTATAATGAAGGTATGTGACATGGAGGCCGAACGTTAATTAACCACATCCTGAACTAACCCTAAACAACATCAAGTATCAAAGCCAGAGTGAGGACGTTCGATGCCGATGTATTTTACTGGGCTGGCCAGCCTGGCTCTCCTGGTCTGAACTGCACATTAGGGATTCCTTCGGATTCCTTCTGAACTTCCACCATTACCAGGAACATTTGTGACTGATTAACGGAAAGGCAAGGTGTTATCCTATCGTAGCTGGGGAATAGCTCTCTCCACTTAAAGTGGTGTTCCGGCCGAAATTATACTTTTTAAATAAAAATACCCCTATAATACACAAGCTTAATGTATTCTAGTAAAGTTAGTCTGTCAACTAAGCTCTGTTTTGTTAGTTTATAGCAGTAGTTTGTTATTTTATAAACTTACAGCAGGCCGTGGCCATCTTAAGTGTGGGCATCTGAAGCCAGACTGTATTTCTTCCTGGATCTCATCCTTGCAGATCTCGCACATGCTCAGTGCAGCACAAGCAGTGCAATAGGTTTCAGGTCAGGTTTCCATAGCAACGGCAGTTTCAGAGGAAGTTGCCTCCCCTTCCCAGAAGGCACTGCAAACAGGAAATGATACGATGGGCCGCGGCCAGGGAGGAGGAAGTGAAAAATGAATACAGCAGATATACAGTAGGTGCTGAGAAAAAAAAATAAAAAAATATCCAATTTGTTTACAGTGCACAGTTTAGTGAGGGATGCTGAAGAGTTGTAAAAGTGGGTGGAACGCCACTTTAAGCCGGCCATACATGTGTCCAATTCCCAACACATTTTCTTTTGAAAACTGTAATTAAGAATTTCGGTTCAAATTTCGCACCATTAGGGCTAGTTTACACTTACTTGAAAACATGGCTTCAGACACACTTTTTTAAAGCTCTCTTAATGCCAGTCAAAGCTTCTGCCACTAAGGCTCCTTTTCACACTGAGGCACTTTGCAGGCACTAAAGTGCTAAAAATAGCGCCTGCAAAGCGCCCCGAAAGAGCTGCTCAATGCACTCCAGTGTGAAAGCCCCGAGGGCTTTCACACTGGAGCGGTGCGCTTGCAGGGCGGTCATAAAAGTCCTGCAAGCCGCATCTTTTGAGCGCATTAGGAGCGGTGCTCCTAAAGCGCCCCTTCCCATTGAAAACAATGGGGCAGCGCTGCAAACCCGCCCGCAAAGCGCTGCTGCAGCGGCGCTTTGCGGGTGGTTTTAACCCTTTTTTGGCCGCTAGCGGGGGGTTATATATTTAGCGCTGCTGTACCGCCGGCGCCCGCAGGCCTCAGTGTGAAAGTAGCCTAAATAAAATGGTTAGCTTACAGTCCTGTTTACACCTTGCTTCGGCTTCGCTTTAAAAATCATACCCCATGTATCTTCAGTGGTGCTTCAAAGCCTCCATAGAAGTCTATGGCAAAGCTCGCTTGAAGCACCTGCAGCTTTTGAGAGGCTTTAATTCAGCTTTAGTAGTAGATAGGGGGCGCTAGTGACTAAACTAGTAATAATAATAAAGACTAGTGATAAAACATTGTCTCAATAGCAAAAAATAAAAGGGTCTCAAAAACACTAAAGAGACTGGAAAACAAAGAATGCTGTGTAGAACATAGGTGATAACACACATGATAAAAAAACAACAGTGGTAGTAGTAAAGTCCCAATTGCAGAAAAACACAACCACAATTGAATGGCAGAGAGAAGCGATCTTCTCAATATAAGTAGAATCTTCTATATGAAATGTGGAAATTCCTTCACCAAGAATTCAGTGCACCCCACAGTGATGGGTGAATAATCTGCTTACCAGATGCCAATGACTTCTTTAATTAAAAAGAGTCATAAGTGCTTGTGCAGGATTGTGCCTGTTCACATACGGAGATTGGATAACAATAGGCAAAAAAACTTCTTCCCCGGATGATTAGACATAGGACATAGAAAATACAATGGAAACTTCCATAGAGTAATTCAGTTTAATAAAATGGTTAAAAGCAAGAAGGTGAAGCCTAATGGCTGCTTACATGAGTTGGTGCCTACCTGGCACTACCCAGCACTGGGGCTGCTCGCTCGTCTGTAGTGGATCTCAGCATGAATGCCGTAGCACCACCTCCGTGGTCGGTGTGCATTCCACCCGACGAAAACGACAACCAGGAAACCGGAAGCATGAGGAGATCACATGACCAGGTACCTGCATACTATATGCATACTAGCCCATTATGCTTTTCATTTGCAGGCTTTGCAGTGAGGAAAAGAGGAAGTTAAACCCATCAGGGTTTACTTCCTCTTTAATGCTGCATGCAGAATCTGACAGACAGAACTGCCCACGAAACTATTCCACGTTAGGCTCTATTCACACTAATGCGTTTTTTTGATGCATTTTGCATTTTGCAGAAATGCATGGGAATTTTTTAACATGGGTTGCTATGGAACATGTTCACATCAATGCATTTTTGTGCCCCTGCATTTTTGGAAAGGGTCAGGGACTTTTTTTCATGCAAAACACAGCGTTTTGCATGTAATAGAATTCAATGGACCCGCGTCCAAAATGCAAGTACCGTGTTTTTACTGCGTTTTTGCGGCATTTTGCGTTTTTTTTTTCCTTTCTTTTTTTTTTTTTTACACTGGATACAGTATAAAAAAACGCAAAACGCGGTAAAAACGCATGTTCAAAAATGCGGCAAGCACCGCAAAAAGCACTGCAGAAACGCTCAAAAGCAACATGCATAGATGTGAATCGAGCCTAAGTGAATGGGGTTGTGCCGCATTCATGAGCCAAATGCTTACAACACGTTCCCTCACAGCAATATTGCCATCCACCAACTAAAAAAAAAAAAAACAGACATCAGGACTTGGCAGCATCTCCTCCTGAATGCCTGCAAACCTCCTTTCACTGTCTTCTGAAAGTTGATACACCACGCTTTGCTTTTCAGGGGGATAGTAAACACCACCACAGGTGTGAAAGGAGCCCAATAATGAATGTGGTTTGTGTTCGGGAAAAACCATTTCAAAACTGAGCCCTGGTTCACACTGATGTGATGCTGGAAACACAGCGAATCCTGTGCATTTCCCACATGGCATTGCAATCGCATGCCATCCATGCGATCTGCTGCAAGTGTCAATGTTAGATTAGTGATACCCCGAAACAGCTCACAAACTGCACTGCGATTGCCAGAATCAGATCGCATGTGATTCAGGTGCAGGAAGAAAAAGGGTCCTGCACCATTTAGGTGTGGATGCGATTTGAGCCAAGCAAAATGTATGGCTCAAATTGGACCACTATGTGAATCACATGCGGTGTCGCCCAACGCACAAGTGTGAACTAGGAATGCACCGATACCTTTTTTTTATCGGCGAGAAAGAGTACTTTTGGTCAAGTACTCGCCCATACCGAGTACCGATACTTCTCTGTGTGATTTGCATCCATGCAAAATGAATGGGCGCAAATCGCACTGCAAAGAATTGCATCTCCAGCGGCTCTATTCCTCCAGCCTCCAGCAGATCCAGCCATCCACTGGACCCCATTCCCCCCTCCCCGGTCCCGCTGTACCAGATTGCTCCTGTCAGATGCCATTACAAGCTAGACAGCTTCTGATTTGGTCAGCGCCGTCCATGTGACGGTGCTGACCAATTAGAATCCCTGTAGTCTCTACTGTTAGCCTCGGTTCACACTGGGACGTTTTGTCAGGCGACCTAGTCGCCTTACAAGTAGCGTCCCGTTCTCTGCAATAGAACCGTTCTAATTGTCGCTCCGACTTAGAAAAAGGTTCCTGTACGACTTTGGGGGCGACTTGCATTGACTTCTATACAGAAGTCGTTTTGCAAGTCGCCGCTGAGTGGTGTCCTGGGTCAACTGAGGCAGTCGCGCTGTAAGGGTCTGTGAACCGACCCTTAGGCTGGGGGGAGAGAGCCACTGGAGATGCGGGGAACAAAGCCACAGGAGAGGCAGATGTCCACAGTCGGATCGGGTGCCGGAGCTGGTGGAACCTGTCATGCAGGGAGGTTTGCTGCACCGCTCCTGTGTGAACTCTGGCTCAAAATCGCTATTACAAGCCTGGGTTCAGGAGCAGTGCGGGAAACCACATGCGATTTGGACAGGAATTGCAGCACATTCCTGCTCGAATCGTATGCAATTCTTTGCTGTGCGATTTGCGCCCATTCATATTTTTTTGTGGACGCAAAGTATCGGTTTTGGGTATCGGAAACATTTTCACGAGTATGTGTATTCCTGAAAACACTCGGTATCTTTATCGGTGCATCGCATAGTGTGAACCCAAGCTGAATGTTCAAGGAAAATGTTCCTCAAATCATCAAATGTACTGATGAGAATTTTTCATACAAATGTTTGAAAATCTACTAGTGTGTGGGCAGCTTAAATGGCGGGATTTGTAACTGAGGTGTCTACTTATAAGACACATGGCTTTTCACATTACAGTGTTATTTGTTTCTCAGGTAAATGCGTCGCTGTTTTATTTGTGTGATTCAGACTTGTGAGCGGCTCTCCCTTGTGAGGATGTCATAACGAGCTGTGCGGTGTGTACTTTGGCGCCAATATTCAAACAGAGCTGTGCATTCGTTACTTTACCCTTTCACCTGCACAGGTCATGTGACTAGAACAAGTGAAAGACAACACCGCACCGGCTTCATTATTAATTCACCTGGAGTCTTATTTCAAAGACTTTTACCTCAGAAGGAAGCGTTTTCCTCGGTCGGAATAGACTGCCAGTTACACATTGGTATGGTTTGTGTAATCTGCTGACACAGCGGGAGTTCAGGGATATAGGACGCCTCCGCAGTGTATGAAATGTGAGGTCCTGGAATGTTCAGGGTTCTGTATAGATGGGAGTTCTAACTAAAACTGTACACTGACCATATAAAAATGTATGCAAAGAAACCACACAAATACTGCATAAGAAACTGCGAGGACGGAAAGATTATGATCTCATGCACACGGGCAGAAAAAAATGCTGATGTTAGAAGCGTCTGGCATTTTTACAATTTTATTTTTCTTCTGCCCCTGAAAGCAGCTCTAGGTTATCTTAATGTGAGTATGCGCGTTGTGTCGTTTACAGGCGTAATTAATACCCCTTTCACACTGGGGCTGCCCGTGCGTAAGCGCTAAAGCGCCGCTCATTTTAGCAGTGCTTTTCGCCCACTAGCAGGGTGCATTTAACCCCTGCTAGCAGTCGAAGAAGGGGTTGAAAACGCTTCTGTTGCGGCGATTTGAAAGCTCTGCCCATTCATTGCAATGCAAAGATGCTGCTTGCAGGACTTTTTCTAATGTCCTCCAAGCGCACCGCACGAAAGCTCTCGGGCTTTCACGCTGGGGAGGCAGTTTACAGGCGCTATTTCTAGCGTTAAAACTGCCTCCGTGTGAAAGGGGTCTTGGAGCAGTTCTCAGGGGCATCAGGAAACCATAGTTGCCAACATTGTAAAAAAAAAATGTGGGACACTTTTGTGGCTGTAGGCGGAGCTGTCCAATAATTAGGGGGGTGGGGCATTCGTCAGCAGGCGTGGCCTAGCAAAAATAGACAAGTGCGGTGCGCGAAGCCGAAAAATGGGCGTGGTTTACGCAAAATTGTGGGCGTGGCTTAAATGGGCGTGGCTCTAGAGGGTGTGGTTAGAGTCTGAAATGAATGAGGGATGGAGAGGGGGAGAGAGGGGGAGAGAGGGGAAGAGAGGGGGAGAGAGAGGGAAATGACAGGACAGCAGCCCCAGATCCTACACAACAATAGAAATATGTGTATTCTAGAAAGTTTAACAATCAGCAGATAAGGATACTCCAAACACCTGGTGTTAGCACTTCAATCATCCCGGGACCATGGTTGTTATGGTGTCAGGATGATTGAAGCGCATTATTTCTATTATTATATTGTAATATAAAATGAAATCATTAAACTCACCATAATGCCGGATCAGTGGGATCCCTGAGCGTGTCACCTGCCACGTCACCTGCCACCAGCCGTCCGTCCTTGCTTCAGATGTCCGAGCAGAGTCCGTCCTTGCATCAGATGTCCCCGGCGGAGCCCCCCCTCACATCAGGAGTCCCCGGCGGAGCCCCCCCTCACATCAGGAGTCCCCGGCGGAGCCCCCCCTCACATCAGGAGTCCCCGGCGGAGCCCCCCCTCACATCAGGAGTCCCCGGCGGAGCCCCCCCTCACATCAGGAGTCCCCGGCGGAGCCCCCCCTCACATCAGGAGTCCCCGGCGGAGCCCCCCCTCACATCAGGAGTCCCCGGCGGAGCCCCCCCTCACATCAGGAGTCCCCGGCGGAGCCCCCCCTCACATCAGGAGTCCCCGGCGGAGCCCCCCCTCACATCAGGAGTCCCCGGCGGAGCCCCCCCTCACATCAGGAGTCCCCGGCGGAGCCCCCCCTCACATCAGGAGTCCCCGGCGGAGCCCCCCCTCACATCAGGAGTCCCCGGCGGAGCCCCCCCTCACATCAGGAGTCCCCGGCGGAGCCCCCCCTCACATCAGGAGTCCCCGGCGGAGCCCCCCCTCACATCAGGAGTCCCCGGCGGAGCCCCCCCTCACATCAGGAGTCCCCGGCGGAGCCCCCCCTCACATCAGGAGTCCCCGGCGGAGCCCCCCCTCACATCAGGAGTCCCCGGCGGAGCCCCCCCTCACATCAGGAGTCCCCGGCGGAGCCCCCCCTCACATCAGGAGTCCCCGGCGGAGCCCCCCCTCACATCAGGAGTCCCCGGCGGAGCCCCCCCTCACATCAGGAGTCCCCGGCGGAGCCCCCCCTCACATCAGGAGTCCCCGGCGGAGCCCCCCCTCACATCAGGAGTCCCCGGCGGAGCCCCCCCTCACATCAGGAGTCCCCGGCGGAGCCCCCCCTCACATCAGGAGTCCCCGGCGGAGCCCCCCCTCACATCAGGAGTCCCCGGCGGAGCCCCCCCTCACATCAGGAGTCCCCGGCGGAGCCCCCCCTCACATCAGGTGTCCCCGGCGGAGCCCCCCCTCACATTAGGAGTCCCCAGTGCCCCCCCCTCACATTAGGAGTCCCCAGTGCCCCCCACTCACATTAGGAGTCCCCAGTGCCCCCCACTCACATTAGGAGTCCCCAGTGCCCCCCACTCACATTAGGAGTCCCCAGTGCCCCCCACTCACATTAGGAGTCCCCAGTGCCCCCCACTCACATCAGGTGTCCCCAGTGCCCCCCCCACTCACATCAGGTGTCCCCAGTGCCCCCCCCACTCACATCAGGTGTCCCCAGTGCCCCCCCTCACATCAGGTGTCCCCAGTGCCCCCCCCCCACTCACCTCAGGTGTCCCACAGCGGTGCGCGCGCTCCCCCCCACCTAGAACCCCCGCCCCTTTCCATATCAGACTGGCAGCGGGGCGGGGGGTAGGCGGGCCGAGGCGGAGCGGGGCGAGGCGGGGCGGGCCGAGGCGGAGCGAGGCAGGGGGTGGGCGGCGACGCAGAAGCTTCGTCTAGCCCCCCCCAGCCGTCTTCCTGAACTTCAACAAAATGGCGGCCGGCGGAGACAATGTCTCCGCCGGCCGCCGACCTCTAGCGGCGGCGGCGGATTCAAATTCGGGACATTTCCCGGGACACAACAAATCCGGGAATGAAGTCCAAGTCCCGGGAATGTCCCGGGAAATCCGGGACAGTTGGCAGCTATGGGAAACAAATGTCCCAAACCTGCACCCAGAGAGGAGCTTTCCAGCGTGGTTTATAAGGCTCCTCTCACACTGAGGACGCTTCTAAACTGCTAGTAAAACACTGAGCGCTTTTGAGGAGCTTTTCAGGCGCTTTTGAAGAGCTTTCTATTCATTTCAATGGAGAGGGGTGTTTTTTCACCACCCTGCCAGGCGCTTTTTGTAACGTGAAAGCGCCTGAAAAGCACCTCAGTGTGAAAGGGTTGTTATTGTTGTTTTTATTATTATAATAGGTATTTTACATATATATTGTACATTCACATTCAGTTCCTGCCCTCAAGGAGCTTACAGTCTAAGGTCCCTAACCCACATTCTTACATACACATACACATACTAGACAGGTGCCAATTAAAGTGGATGTAAACCCCATTCATGAAATTTGTCCTAAGCACACATATATCTGTAGTGTTTACTTATCGCTCTTCAAAGCTCTAAGTGTTGCTTCACGCTAGTGCTTAGTTCCTCTGTTCTCATCATGAGTCATTTCTGACAAGTTCTCCGACACATGACATAACCTGAGCTGAAAATTTGTGTCGGGGTGGGAGCTTAGAGGGAGATAAGCAGAGAGTGTGTCTATTCAGAGTACAGCTCTGCGTGTTCCTTCCTTCCTCTGCCTATGTGGAGGGGGTTGTGCCCCTCTCCTCCAATCAGCTCTCACACAGTGTAAGTACAGCGTCTCCACCAACCCCTATATACTGCTGGCAGATAAAGAAAGATTTTCAACACAGATCTGCACTCTTGAAAGGGTGTACAAGAGTACACAATGGAACCAGAGCATGTATGTAAAACGAAAATGTACTTAAAGTGAAGCAATACTTTTTTTTTACATCTGGGGAGGGGGGGGGGTCAGGGGCTGTAGGGGGGGGTATAGGTCTATAGTAGCGGGCCATGGACTGTAGTGGGGGGGGGCAGGAAGCGAAGTTTATTGTACTGTACAGTAATTCACTTACGTTTAGGCAGCAACTCGGGGCTGGCGGGAACTTTGCCTTTTCACTTGCAACAGCTCTGGGCGGCAGCTCCGCCTCTTCCAGGCCATATTGCGGTTGCGCGGCACTGGATGTCTGTATTTGCGAGGTGCTTTACATCAGGGCTTGACAAATTTGCTTTGAATCTAGGAGCCAGTTAAAAAATTTAGGAGACAGTTTTTTTTTAGAGTGGTATGGATTGTCAGCTCAGGGGTAAGGTCAGTCATTTTTGCCCCCTAACCCTAACTCACAACGGAGCACCCAGTCAATAACTTCAATGTAACGCTGTTACATCAGGGTTATGGGCTGGCCAGAAAGAGTAAGGCTGGCAACAGGTGGCACTGGTTGGCTTAGGCAGGTGGCACTAATTGGCACTGGCAGGTGGCACTGGGTGGCACTGGTTGGTGGCACTGGTTTGGAACTGACAGATGGTACTGATTGGCACTGGCAGGTGGTACTGGTTTGGAACTGACAGATGGCACTGGGTGGCATTGGCAGGTGGCATAGATGGCACTGGCAGGTGGCGCTGGCATGTGGCACTGATTGGCAGTGGCAGGTGGCACTGGTTGGTGGCACTGGTTTGGAACTGACAGATGGTACTGATTGGCACTGGCAGGTGGCACTGGTTTGGAACTGACAGATGGCACTGGTTGGCACTGGCAGGTGGCACTGGGTGGCATTGGCAGGTGGCATTGACTGGTACTGGCAGGTGGCACTGATTGGCAGGTGGCACTGGTTGGCATTGGCAGGTGGCACTGGTTTGGAACTGGCAGGTGGCACTATTGGCACTGGCAGGTGGCACTATTGGCACTGGCAGGTGGCACTGGTTGGCACTGGCAGGTTGCACTGATTGGCGATGGCACGTGGCACTGATTGGCAGTGGCACTGGTTGGCACTGGCATGTGGCACTGGTTGGCACTGGCAGGTGGCACTGATTGGTGGCACTGGTTGGCGGTGGCAGGTGGCATTGGCAGGTTTCACACTGAGCTGAGTGTTACTGTGTGTGAAACTGACAAATAACAGAGAGGAGATAGGAGCTGTCAGAATTGAGCTTAATGTGGGGGGGTGGGCGGGACCCAGCAGCTATCAAACACCAGCCAATGATTGGGCTGCTTAAGAAAAGGGGTCTTAAGCTGCTGGGTCCCACCCCGGCCGGGTCCCGCTCACCCTGACATCCAAGCTCAATTCTGACAGATACTCTCTCAGTTACGTGTCAATTTCACACACTCAGCGGCTCTGGCAAGCATCAAGCGCCGCGCTGAGTGTGCAGAAGGGAGGAGGAACGGCGGTCAATGTTAAATATCATAGCACTGCATGTCTGGGGCATCGGGAGTTGCAGTGAGTGGGCTGGTGCCAGCCTAGGCGCCAGGGTGCGGTTTCTGGTCGCCATGGCGACCTGGGGTTTGTCGAGCCTTTACGTACACTCGCGGGTATATCCGTACTCGCAAGTGTGTGTGTACTGAAAGTCAGCAGCTACAAAAAGCATAGCTGCTGACTTTTAATAAACCGACACTTACCTGCCCCATGGTCCAGCGATGTGGCCGCCCGGAGCCTCGCTCCTGTTCCCCTCCTCCCCTGTGGGCACCCAGCCATGACAGCTTATGGCTTCACGGCCAGGTGTGCACTGCGCATGCGCGAGTCGCGCTGCGCTCTCCTATTGGCCAGTCAATCTTCTGGGACCTAAGTTGTGTCCCAGAATATTGCTGGCAGGGAGGGGCCGCCTAGGGCGAGAGGAGGAGTCGCCTAAGCGGCCGAAGATAGGAATCAGGAAGTGGGACAGGAAGTCCCACGAAAAAAAAGGGTACAACCCCCAACCCCCCCCCCCCCCCGACATGCCAAATGTGGCATGTCAGGGGGCGAGGAGTGCTTAAAGCGGAAGTTCCACATTTGGGTGGAACTCAGCTTTAAATCGCGGTATGCCTGTAGAAAGGGAAGACAGGAGATATACATGTAAAACTTTTATATAGGAGGAATTGTTTCATCTCTGTGTATCACCTGAGGCTGTTCGCTTCACTGGTATACAGTATGTGAAGGTTTACATCCACTTTAACTTACCAGCATGTCTTTTGGGGTGTGGGAGGAAATCAGAATACCTGGAGGAAACCCACGCAGGCGCAGGGAGAACATGCAAACTCCAGGCAGGTAGTGCCATGAACTGACAACCTTAGTGCTAACAGGCGAAAGTGCTAACCACGTAGCCACTGTGCTGCCCATGTGTGCCTAAGCGCGCATAAACCTGGGCATATGCGCATCATTTTATTCTAATACCTAGAATAAATTAATAGCCAGTAGAATGAGTTTACTCTTTTACACATCTAAACGCAGGACACTCATAAGCACGCAACACTATCTGCTTTTTTTCCTGTTTTGGCATACAAAGTACTACATATTTTCATACGACTGTGTGTATGAGGCCTGTTAGTGACCTGTAGGGGTAGGTGTTGGGGTTGTCCTCATAATGGTACTACCCAGATGCGCTGGAATGCATTTGTGAGTGCATTCCCAATGCATGGCAATGAAATAATAATGGTTCCCTAGGAATGCAGTTCACACTAGCATGTCGCGTTGCATTTGCCCAGTACCGAAAAAAAGTACAGCATGTAATAATGCAATAACGCAGAGCAAGTAACACATTCAACTGCGTATAAACGCAATGCACTGCAAGGCAAAAAAAAAATGCAATGCACATAAAATGCACGCCAGTGCATTATAACACATTACATTGCAACGCACATTGGATATGCTGTGGTGTGAATGAGCCATTATCCAGGATCTTGTTGCCTCCCAGTAAAAACAATAGAGCTGTGTACTTCCCAGACAGTTGCTTTTGTGTCTAAATAAACCAAATGCAAAAGTCTAGTGTGACTGTAGCCTTAGGCTCGGTTCACACTGCTGCGACATGGGATCCCAAGTCGCATGATATGTCAAATGCAGTGTTTCCCTATGAGAGTCGTCGTGACTGATTCTACACCAGTCGCTCTGACTTTAGAAAAGGTTCCTGCACTACTTTGGTGCGATTTTTATCCCTTGTGCAGGGTGGGATTTCAGCCCTTGTGCAGGGTGCGATTTCAGCCCTTGTGCAGGGTGCGATTTTTAGCCCTTGTGCAGGGGGCGATTTTTAGCCCTTGTGCAGGGTGCGATTTCAGCCCTTGTGCAGGGTGCGATTTCAGCCCTTGTGCAGGGTGCGATTTTTAGCCCTTGTGCAGGGTGCGATTTCAGCCCTTGTGCAGGGTGCAATTTCAGCCCTTGTGCAGGGTGCGATTTCAGCACTTGTACAGGCTCCTAAAAAGCATCCAAGTTGGGTCAAGTCTAAAGGAAGTCTCAGGCAATGTGAACCGAGCCTAAAGCTGAACTTCAGGCATAACAAATTTTCATTCAAAGTGTATCTATGGTCAAAGATGTTTAACCATTTTTTTTCCACATTGTATTTCAATTATCTCTCGTCTAATCCTAGTAATCTGAACGATTTTGACGTTTTTAAACATACTTTGTGAAGATCTCCACACATTTTTTTTTTCCTTGAATCCTGTGACACGTAGTCCTATGAGTAGGCACTGCTGCGTCATACATTTCACAGAGCCTGCCTTCTGTACTACAGAGGTGCTGAGAGGAGTAGTTTCAGGAGGCGGAGTCATATAGGAATCATTGCTTGCAGACAGCAAGGTACCATGGGGTATGTAGTCTTTAGAAACAGAAAATAAACAGCAGAGGAGAAGCTGCAAAGCATGCAGGGAATCCGGAAAGTTGTGGAAAGGAGCAGCCAGCAGACAGGCAGCACTCACAACATGAAAAATTTTCATGTAAGCTTATATTGGATTATAAATAGGGTTGCACTGATACCGTTTTTTACTGGCAAGTACAAGTAACGATACTTTCGTTACCGACACCTTTGCGGTGTGATTTGAGCCCATATAAAATAAATGGGCTTAAATCGCACTGCAAGAATTGCAAGCAATTTGAGCAGAAATGCGGTGCGATTCCTGTCCGAATCACATGCAGTTTCCTCCACTGCTTCTGTGTGAACCCAGGTTGAAGTACTCGGTACCCATACACATGATAATACTCAGTATTTTCACCAGTACCGATACCGTTATCTTTATTGGTGCATCCCTGGTGTGAACCCAGGCTGAATGATGAAATAAAATGTTCGTCAAATCATCAAATGTACTGATGAGAAATTTTCATACAAATGTTTGAAAATGTACTACTGTGTGGCCAGCTTAAATTGCAGGATTTGTAACTAAGGTGTCTAGTTATTAGATAAGTGACAGTTCACATTACAGTGTTATTTGTTTCTCAGGTAAATGCGTCGCTGTTTATTTGTGTAATTCAGACACCGTATAAACTCTGTAATAGAAGTCAATGCAAGCCGTTCCAAAGTTGCCCCCGAGTAGTACAGGAACCTATTTCTAAATCGGAGCAACTCGAGTCGCTCTGATTAGAACGGTTCCATTGCACTAAATGGAGCGTGACTTGTTAGGTGGCTAAGTTGCCTGACAGGTCGCCCCAGTGTCAACCAAGCCTTAGTGAACAAACAACATCATGAAGGCCAAGGAACACACTAGACAGGTCAGGGATAAAGTTGTGGAGAAGTTTAAAGCATGGTTGGGTTATAAAAAAATATCCCAAGCTTTCAACATCTCACGGAGCACTGTTCAATCCATCATCCGAAAATGGAAAGAGTATGGCACCTACCAAGACATAACCGTCCACCTAAACGGACAGGCCGGGCAAGGAGAGCATTAATCAGAGAAACAGCCAAGAGGCCCATGGTGACTCCGGAGGAGCTGCAGAGATCCACAGCTGAGGAGGGAGAATCTGTCCACAGGACAACAAATCTGGCCTTTATGGAAGAGTGGCAAGAAGAAAGGCATTGTCGAAAGAAAGCCATAAGAAGTCCCGTTTGCAGTTTGCGAGAAGCAATGCAGGGGACACAGCAAACATGTGAAAAAAGGTACCCGGGAGTCAGATGAGACCAAAATTGGACTTTTGAACTTAAAAAGCAAAACCCTATGAGTGGCAGAAAACTAACACTACACATCACCCTGAACACACCATCCCCACTGTGAAACATGGTGGTGGCAGCATCATGTTGTGGGGATGCTTTTCTTCAGTAGGGACAGGAAAACTGGTCAGAGTTGATGGGAAGATGGATGGAGACAATCTTAGAAGAAAACCTGTTTGAGTCTGCAAAAGATGTAAGACTGGGGCGGAGGTTCACCTTCCAGCAGGACAACGACCCTAAACATACAGCCAGAGTTACAATGGAATGGTTTTGATCAGGGCTAAAACAACTAATCGACATAATCGATTATAATCAATTCTGAAAATGGTTGTCAACTATTTTCATAACGGATTCGTTTGTCAGACAATTAGTTGGTCTGCATACAGAATGCATTATTTGTTTACATATCAGAAAATACAGTGCAGCGCACACACAGCTTAGTACACCATCCGTACATGTCAGTAAGTGACAGAACTTATGAATGTGTGAGGAGCAATGTCTCATGGGACATGTAGTTCTGGGTAGGAGAAGGAAGTGATTTAAAGTGATTCTAAAAGCAGACGTTTTTATTTACAGTTGTGCTCAAAAGTTAGCATACCCTGGCAGAAATTGTAAAATTTTGGCATTTATATTGAAAATATGAGTAATCAGGCCAAAAAACTGTTTTTGATTCAAGGATAGTGATCGCATGAAGCCATTATCACATAGTTTTTTGGCTCCTTTTAAAATCATAAGGATAACAGAAATCACCCAAATGGCCCTGATCAAAAGTTTACATACCCTGGAATGTTTGGCCTTGGTACAGACACAGAAGGTGGCACACACAGGTTAAAATGGCTATTAAAGGTTAATTTCCCACATTTTTGGCTTTTTAAATCGCAATTAGTGTCTGTGTATAAATAGTCAATGAGTTTGTTCTCACATGGATGCACTAAGCAGGCTAGATACTAAGCCATGGGGAGCAGAAAAGAAAAATCAATAGGCCTGTGTAACAAGGTAATGACATTTTACAAAGATAGAAAAAGATATATAAAGATATCCAAAGCCTTGAATTTGCCAGTCAGTACTGTTCAGTCAGTTAATAAGAAGTTGAAAATTTGGGGATCTCTTGATACCAAGCCAAGGTCAGGTAGATCAAGAAAGATTTCAGCCACAACTGCCACAGGAACTGTTCAGGATACAAAGAAAAACCCACAGGTAACCTCAGGAGAAATGCAGGCTGCTCTGGAAAAAGATGGTGTAGTTGTTTTTAAAGACTACAATATGATATTTGAACAAAAAGAGCTGCATGGTCAAGTTGCCAAAAAGAAACCTATTACTGCACAAGGTCCACAAAAAAGCCCGGTTACAATATGCCCAACACCACCCTGACATGCCTCATTGGGCTTTTTTGTGGCATTGGCACAGTAAAGGCTTCCTTCTGGCAACTCAACCATGCAGCTCTTTTTTGTTCAAGTATCGTTAAATTGTGCTCCTTAAAAACAACTACACTGTCTTTTTGGAGAGCAGCCTGTATTTCTCCTGAGGTTACCTGTGGGTTTTTCTTTGTATCCTGCGCAATTCTTCTGCCAGTTTTCTTTCTTGGTCTACCTGACCTTGGCTTGGTATCAAAAGAGCCTCAAATTTTCCACTTCTTAATAAGGGATTAAACAGTACTGACTGGCATATTCAAGGCTTTGGGTATCTTTTTATATCATTTTCCATCATTATAAAGTTCCATTACTTTGTTACGCAGGTCTTTTGTCTGTTCTTTTCTGCTCCCCATGGCTTGGTATCTAGCCTGCTTGGTGCAGCCATGTGAGAGCTAACAAACTCCCTTACTATTTATACACAGACACTAATTGTGATTTAAAAGCCACAATTGTGGGAAATGAACCTTTTTAATAGCTATTTTAACCTGTGTATGCCACCTTCTGTGTCTGTACCAGGGCCAAACATTCCAGGGTATGTAAACTTTTGATCAGGGCCATTTGGGTGATTTCTGTTATCCTTAGTTTTTTGGCTCCTTTTAAAATCATATGTGATAATAAATGGCTTCATGTGATCACTATCCTTAAAAAAAGACAGTTCTTGGCATGATCAGTCATATTTTCAATTATAATTGCCAACGTTTCTAAATTTCTGCTAGGGTGTGCAAACTTTTGAGCACAACTGTACTTTGCTCTAGGGGCACTCTATACTATACTTTGCAGCTTGCTATTGGGGCACTCTGAAGGCAAGAGGAGTCAGAAGCGCTGGTGGGGGACCCCAGAAGAGGACAATCAGGGCTGCTCTGTTCAAAACCATGATGAAGGGATGAGTGTCATTTGAAAATTTCACTTGCTTTTAACATTTAATTTTAAGATGAAGGCAATTTCTGAACAAAAACCACATACACTGTCTGAAAATTGATTAGATCGAGAAACGTTTCCTATTCTGCTTCTTCCAATTTTCCCATCACTGTGGTTGAAAACGAACGTCGATTTGACCCCACTAATGATTAGAAAAGCAAACAAACGTTCTTAAAATGAAAATCTTTTGAAGGAAGAACTTGTTTGTATATGACTTGCATCAAGGTACCTGCCTATGACAAGGGAGTCTGCCATGCATAATATTTTATTACAATCCCGTCTGAAAATCTGTAAAACAGTGTTTTTAGGTCTTTTTACATTTTTTTTTTTTTTTCTTTAAATAAAAATGTTGCTCTCTGAATCTGATGATATGTACCAGATTCAACCTCTAAGTATATCTCTTCAATTTGTTCTTCTCAGTGGATTAGATCTTTTGTTCCCTAAACATATAGCTAGTTATGTATATTTACCACTGCAAATAGATATTGAACAAGAAATTTGTCTTTTTTTTTCAACTTTAGGCCTCTTTCACACGGGGCAGATCAGTCATGATCCGCCCCGTGAACATCCGCTTGCTCAGCGGGGATAGCTCCGCCGATCCCCGCTGAGCAGGAAGATGACAGGTGCATCGCTGCACACTGTGCAGCGACGGACCTGTCAGAGCGCCGCTCTCCCCTATGGGGGATCGGATGATGACGGTCCGTAGTGTCCGTCGTCATCCGATCCGATCCGAAAACGGAGGAAAAAGTAGGTTTTTCCTCCGTTACACTTTTCGGATCGGAGCGGGTCGGATGTCAGCGGACATGTCACCGCTGACATCCGACGCTCCATAGGGATGACTGTATGTCCGTTTTTCATCCGAAAACGGAAGGATGAAAAACGGACATACGGATCATCCGTGTGAAAGAGGCCTTACTATCTATACACAAAACTTTTTATGCGATTAATCAATTAGTTAGCTGATTTATTGTTTTGACTAATTGATTATGAAAATAATCGTTAGTTGCAGCCCTAGTTTGGATCAAAGCTTATTCATGTGTTAGGGCTCTTTCACACGGGGCGGATCAGTGATGATCCGCCCCGTGAACACCCGCTTGCTCGGCGGGGATCGCTCCGCCGATCCCCGCTGAGCAGGAAGATGACAGGTCCATCGCTGCACACTGTGCAGCGACGGACCTGTCAGAGCGCCGCTCTCCCCTATGGGGGATCGGGTGATGACGGACCGTAGAGTCCATCGTCACCCGATCCGATAACGGATGGAAAAGTAGGGTTTTCCTCCGTTACACTTTTTCGGATCGGAGCGGGTCGGATGTCAGCGGACGTTCATCCGCTGATATCCGCTATTCCATAGGGATACATGTATGTCCGTTTTTCATCCGAAAACGGAAGGATGAAAAACGGACATACGGATCGTCCGTGTGAAAGAGCCCTTAGAATGGCCGAGTCAAAGTCCAGACCTAAATCCAATTGAGAATCTGTGGCAAGACTTGAAAATTTCTGTTCACAGATGTTCTCCATGCAATCTGACAGAGCTTGAGCTATTTTGCAAAGAAGAATGGGCAAAAATATCACTCTCTAGATGTGCAAAGCTGGTAGAGACATCCCCAAAAAAGACTTGCAGCTGTAATTGAAGCAAAAGGTGGTTCTGCAAAGTATTGACTCAGGGGGCTGAATACAAATGCACTCCACACTTTTCACCAGAGGTGGGGGACTCGAGTCACATGACTTGACTCGAGTCAGACTCGAGTCACCTGTTTGAGGACTTGCGACTTGCTTGACAAAATTAAATAAATGACTCGACTTGACTTTGACTTGTCACTAATGACTTGCGACTTGACTTTGACTTTCACCCCCCCCCCCCCCCCACAAAAGAAAGCTCCCCCCGAGTCCAGGCTTCGGGGTAGATCAGTATTTTGACTTAATTTGTGACTTGACCAAAATAAATTACTTGACTTGACTTGCTTGACTTCTAGCAGGGACTCGACTTGACTTGCTTGCTTTTCGCCACAGTAACTTGGGACTTGCTTGTGACTTGAAGGTTAAGACTTGAGACTTGCTTGTGACTTGCACATGTGTGACTTACTCCCATCACTGCTTTTCACATATTTATTTGTAAAAAATTTTGAAAACCATTTATCGTTTTCCTTCCACTTCACAATTATGCGCCACTTTGTTGTTGGTCTATCACATAAAATCCCAATAAAATACATTTACGTTTTTGGTTGTAACATGGCAAAATGTGGAAAAATTCAAGGGGTATGAATAGTTTTTCAAAGCACTGTATGTACACCACTAAACTCTTGTCTCTTTCTTGATTTCAGTCTCCTTTTCTTATTGTTTATAATTTTCTGTCTATTATGTGCCGCATATAAAAATGTCATTTTCTATTCGGCGACCTTTGACTAATGAAACATATAAGCTGATATAAAATGCTGTCACTCACAGGCTGAGCTAATATACAGTTTTAATAAGAGTGGTGGCAGCTCTCTATTGAACTCCTCTGGAAAGAACAGCGGGAGGTAAGTACACTCAGTTAATTACACATACCTCCATGCTGTCTTCTTCCAGAATCGTCTCTACAAAACCTGAGACCAGATCGCAACTGGACCGTTCTCCCATTGTGCAATGCTGCCTGCTCCTGTTATGCTCTGAATAGAGTGATCTACTGCAGAAATATATCTAAGAACTGTATCTTGGGCCTGGGTACAATTGGGGGCAGGTAATGACATTTTGTGTAAGCAGTATGCAAAATCTTCCACTACTTCTACTTCCTCTCTTGGTAAGATTTCCTTGCCACTGTGTTGGAGCTTACACAGGGTTAACTACTCCTCCTCATGTGACAGAGTTCAGGTCTGGTAATGGGCTGCTCAGGCTTAAAGAGCTAACACATTCTCTGTATTATGCCGCGTACACACGATCTGGATTTTGGTCGGAAAAAGATATGATGGCTTTTCCAACGGATTCCGCTCAAGCTTGCCTTGCATGCACACGGTCATACAAAATTTCACATGAACTTTCGACTGTCAAGAACGCGGTGATGTACAACACTAGGACGAGCCGAGAAAATGAAGTTCAATGCTTCCGAGCATGCGTCAAATTGTTTCCGAGCATGCGTAGGAATTTTACGTGTGGGAATTGCTACAGACGATCGCATTTTCGGATAGGAACTTTTTCCGACTGAAAAATTGAGAACCTGCTCTCAATCTTTTGCTGACTGGAATTCGGCCAGCAAAAGTTCGATGGAGCATACACACGGTTGCATTTTCTGACCAAAAGCTCTCATCGGTCTTTTGCTGTCCGAATTTCCGATCGTGTTTACGCGGCATTAGTGTGCCTACACTCTGGATGAAGGAGAAACAGACACCTTTGGACAGCAGCAATGGCATTTCTGGGAGGAGAGGAGTGTAAGGTGCACTACCAGATTTAGATACACTAACAAACTTCAGCTGACACTGGCCCCGAACGGCCTTTATCATCTCTATGGTCTAAGAAACCGTAAGTGACGAGCATTTTGTCACTTTTGGTTTTGCCGTATGTAAGCAAACCCTTATGCCCCATACACATGTGTGTGATCGGAGCTTGTTGTCGGAAATTCCGACCGTGTGTAGGCTCCAACGGACAGTTTCCATTGGAATTTCCGTCGCACAAAATTTAAGATCTGGTTCTCAAATTTTCCGACAACAAAATCCTTTCGTGCAAATTCCAATCGTGTGTACACAATTCCGACGTACAAAGTGCCACGCATGCTCGGAATCAAGCAGAAGAGCAGCACTGGCTATTGAACGTCATTTTTCTCGGCTCGTCGTACGTGTTGTACGTCACCGCGTTCTTGACGTTCAGAATTTCTGACCAACTTTGTGTGACTGTGTGTATGCAAGACAAGTTTGAGCCAACATCTGTCGGAAAAAAATCCATGGATTTTGTTGTCGGAATGTCCGATCGTGTGTACGCGGTATTAGTGGTTTAAAAAAAAACATTGGATGATACCGATACAAGTGATCTGCATGTGTGTTGTCCCCTGCATGGGTGCTTCTTTGTACCTCTATGGTAAATTCAACAACAATTAAAGGGACAGTGTAAAAAAAAAAAGTTAAAGTGCCCCCACCCCCCCACGTGCTCGCACACAAAGGCAAACGCATGTTTCGGTCCTGCATGCATACGTAAACAGCGATCAAACCACACAATTTCAAAGTTAATTACGACAAGTCAGAAATGTTGAATATATCACTACCAAATAAGATCAGGAACTCCTTCAGAAGATTTTTCCTTTTAAATGGCAAAAAGTGGCAATTAAATATCTAGGGATATATATCCCAACAGATACTACCAAACTGCAGGAACTGAACTATTCCCCAATGGTACACAAAATCATGAAATTACTCCAAATATATGATAAAATGGTCCATTCATGGATGGGGAGAATTAATACAGTAAAAATGGATATATTCCCAAAATTACTGTATGTATTTCAAGCTATACCTTTAACCCCTCCAATTAATTGAATGGCACAGCTACGTAAAGCTATAGGAAGCTTTATTTGGGCTCATAAAACATCACGAAATAAAAAAGAGATATTCTAATTGGAACAAAAGAGAACGGAGGCCTTGCTCTCTCTGATTTTACAAAATATCTACCAGCCACGTCTTTAATTAGGATTATAAATTGGTACCACAATGCAAAGTATAAACAATGGGTAACCTTGGAGGAAGATATATTAATTTGCAACTTTAAATCCCTTCCATGGATTAAATCCAAGTTTTGACCGGGGGGAAAAAAGATTTAACGCTCTTTACGTCATCGACTTTGAGGATATGGGATAAAATCTTGAAAAGGGGACACCTTTCCACATTGATGGGACCAATGACTCCCTTATTCTCGAACCCGGAATTTCCACCAGCATTAGAGGCTATAAACTTTCTTAAATGGAAAAGGATTGAAAATGTAAGGATAGCTCAGACGAAATAGAGAACGAAATAGGGAGTTCGATCTCACTGGTAGAATGGGTTAAGGCATTCTCCTTGATACATAAAACCTCAATAGCGATTGGAAATCAAGAAAGGAACTATAAAACCATGATGAGATGGTATTGGAGTCTAGTGGACTTACATAATATAAATACCATATATACTCGAGTATAAGTCGAGTTTTTCAGCACTTTTTTTTGTGCTGAAAGTGCCCCCCTCGACTTATACTTGAGTCAAGCACTTTTCTGCAGCAAAAAATTTCATTTTCCGAACCGACTTTGGGGCCCCGTATCTCAGGGCCACTAGGAACCCCAAATTTGGTGTGCAAACCAAGTGGAACTGGTACCACAACATATCCAAAGCTGGGGTTCCTAGCACTAAGTGGCCCCGAGATACAGGGCCCAAAATCTGTTTGGAAAATGTCATTTGCTACTGCAGAAAAGTGCTTGACATTTTCTGAACCGATTTTGGGGCCCTGTATCTCAGGGCTACTTAGTGCTAGGAACCCCAAATTTAGTGTACAAACCCAGTGGACCTGGTACCACAACATATCCAAAGCTGGCGTTCCTAGGACAAAGTGACCCTGAGATACGGGGCCCCAAATCCGGTTCGGAAAATGTCATTCTCTACTGCAGAAAATTGCTTGACATTTTCTGAACCGATTTTTGGGGCCCTGTATCTCGGGAACACTTGGTGCTAGAAACCACAGCTTTGAATATTTTATGGAGCTAGTTCCACTGGGTTTGCACACCAAATTTGGGGTTCCTAACACTAAGTGACCCCAAGATATGGGGCCCCAAATTCGGTCAACTGTGTCCATCTGCGGCAATGTCATTTCGGACCCTTTGGGTTCAGAGACCCCAAATTTTGGCTGCAGCTAGGGGGCATCAAGGAACCCTTAACTACTGAGTTTGAAGTTCGGGGGACCTATGGCTGCAAATGGGCACAGTGAGGCTGCAAATGGGCATTGTTGACCCTCTTTTCCACTTACAGTAGCTGTGCATTTCTCACCCTCGTCTTATACTCGGGTCACTAAGTTTTTTCCCATTTTTTGTGGTAAATTAGGGCCTCGACTTATACACGGAACGACTTATACTCGAGTATATACGGTAATAATATTTATAATAATTCGGAAACGTGTTGGAGATGCCTCAAGAAAAGATTATTATTTTATTATTATTATTATTATTCAGGATTTATATAGCGCCAACAGTTTACGCAGCGCTTTACAATATAAAAGGGAGACAATACAGTTATAATACAATAAAATACAAGAGGATTAAGAGGGCCCTGCTCAGAAGAGCTTACAATCTAATAGGGTGGGGCAGGTGGTACAAAAGGTTGTAACTGTGGGGAATGAGCTGGTGGAAGTGGTAGGAAATTAGTTGGAGACGTGATAGGCTTTCCTGAAGAGATGAGTTCTCAGGGATCGCCTGAAGGTTAGCAAGAGTAGGGGATAGCCGGATAGATGGAGGTAGCGAGTTCCAGAGGATGGGAGAGGCTCTGGAGAAATCCTGGAGACGAGCATGAGAGGAGGAGATGAGAGAGCTTGAAAGCAGGAGGTCTTGAGAGGAGCGGAGAGGTCGATTTGGATGATATTTGGAGACAAGATTAGTGATGTAGCTCGGGGCAGAGTTGTGAATGGCTTTGTATGTTGTGGTTAGTATTTTGAATTTAATTCGCTGGGTGATTGGGAGCCAGTGTAGGGATTGGAGTAGAGGGTTGGCAGACACTGAGCGGTTGGTAAGGTGGATAAGTCTGGCAGCAGCATTCATGATAGACTGAAGAGGGGATACCCTATGGAGAGGTAAGCCAATGAGAAGGGAGTTGCAATAGTCAAGGCGAGAGATAACGAGGGAGTGAATGAGGAGCTTGGTGGTTTCATTTGTTAAAAAGGGGCAAATTTTAGAGATGTTACGGAGGTGAATTCTACAAACTTTTGACAACGATTGGATTTGAGGCTGAAAAGACAAGTCAAAGTCTAGGATTACACCTAGTACCCTGGCGTGAGGGGAGGGACTGATGGTTGCATTGTTGATTTTGATGGAAAAGTCATGGAGGGGGGCACGGGCGGGGGGGAATATTAATAGCTCAGTTTTAGAGAGATTTAGTTTAAGGAAGTGGTGGGACATCCATGCTGATATGTTAGTAAGTTAGTAATGCGGGAGGAGACTGAAGGAGTGAGGTGAGGAGCAGACAGATAGATTTGGGTGTCATCAGCGTATAAGTGGTATTGGAAGCCGTGGGCAGTTATTAAGTGGCCGAGGGAGGAGGTGTAGATAGAGAAGAGAAGGGGTCCAAGAACCGAGCCTTGGGGGACCCCCACAGAAAGGGGCAATGGAGAGAAGTAGACAGAGTTATAGGTGACACTGAAGGAGCGCTGTGATAAATAGGCAGAGAACCAGGATAGAGCAGAATCTCGGAGGCCAAGGGAATGTAGTTTATTGAGAAGGAGCGGGTGGTCAACAGTATCAAAGGCTGCAGAGAGGTCAAGTAGTAGGAGTATGGAGTACTGGCTGTTGGTTTTAGCAGTTAGTAAATCGTTAGTAAGTTTTAGTAAGGCAGTTTCCGTGGAGTGCTGCGAGCGAAAGCCAGACTGTAAGGGGACTATGATACATATATGGACTATCATACATATATGGTATAATTGTCCAATGGTGAATGATATCTGGTATAAGATATTTAATATTTAGCGGAAGATATCGGGTTCTGAGATACAATCAAGAATTAATATTTCAGACTGAAGGGTCTGGTATGGTCTGGGGGGGGGGTGCCGTTTTTTTTTTTTTTTTTTTTGTCGGGGGGGAGTTCTCTTCAAGATCCTCAGAGCACAAGTCGTATGCCAACGTCGGATCAGTTAAAGGGGGGTTCCGGCCGGGGAAAAAAAAAAACACTGTAGCTGCTTACTTTAAATAAGCACACTTACCTGTCCTGGGTGCCCGCAATGTCGGCCGCCCGAGGCCGACCCGTCCCTCGGCTCTCCGGTTCCGGCACCGCCATCCTAAGGGAAACGGGCAGTGGAGCCTTACGGCTTCACTGCCCATTTCCTACTGCGCATGTGCGAGTCGCGCAGCGCTTTGTGAATGGGACGCGATGTGTTGTGGGACACACACAGTTCCCATAACACACCACGCCCCATTCCCCCGAAGACCACGTGGGGAGGAGAAGACTGAACATCACCGCGGAGTAGGAAGAGGCAGGTTAGGAAGACTGCCTAGAATCAGCCATTTCAGGTGAATTAAAAATAATTATTTTTTTTTCCTTCATTTTTTTAGGGATTTTTTGATGCAATTTTTTTTTTTCTGGTGGACCTCCACTTTAATCTTAAGATGATGATCCGACTTCAGTGATATTGAATAGCCTGAAATCGGACCAAGTAGTGCAGGAACCTTTTTCAAAGTCTTAACGACTTGTGTCAGACTAGTTAAGAGGGCTCTCATTGGGAAATTTGTACACTACACGTCATGCGACATGAGCTCCCAAAGTCTAAGTGTATGTCGCACCAGTGTGAACTGGGCCTCATCCTTTGGTTTCTTTTTTCTTTTCGCTGTGAGGCATGTGGAGTGCATGTAAGATTTTATTTTTCGCCACAACTTTTTGAAAAATTACAATTTTTTTTTTTTTTTTTTTTACACAAAGTTGTCAGTTTAATGAGAGATTTCTCATACATGCCATGGGTATATGTGGAATGACACCCCAAAACACATTTTTCTACTTCTCCTGAGTATGGGGATACCACGTGTGAGACTTTTTGGGGGCCTAGCCGTGTACGGGGGTCGAAAACCAATGGCCGCCTTTAGGCTTTCAAAGGCTATAACTTCCTCACTACCTATTACAGTTTTGAAGGTTTGCCAGGATAGCACAACCCTCCCCAAATGACCCCTTTTTGGAAAGTAGACATCCCAAGCTATTTGCTGAGAGGCATTTTGAGTGCATGGATGAATTTATTTTTTGACACAAGTTTTTGGGTTGTCACCAGAAAAGGCATAGAGGGGAAAGTTTCCAATAGGGGCACTAGTTCTGGTGATACACCAGGGATTCCCTAACTGTGGAGGGATTTACTTTCACTTTCTGTTTTGGCTATAGCACAGGAAGTAAAGGGAAATCTCCTCAATGGGACCCGGATGGCAAAATAAAACCTGACTGGGGTTATAACCTTCCCTTACTCTATCCAAAATGGAAAAAAAAAGGTTTCTTTTGTGCTAATTTAACTTTAAATAACTCGGATCATACAAGACTGTAGTGTTTGGATATACTATGATCCATTAAATCTTTCTTTATATTTCTTTAATGTTGTCCAACAGAATTAGTCTTTAACAATAGAAAGGATTCAATTGAAAACTGTCATGCAAGAAATACATATATAGTTCCATTGCTGACATAACCTGCTGCAGACTTTTCAGGGACTTGAAGTAAATTGGACTTTCAAAAGGAGGTAACAATGGCAGCCTTTGCATTTTTCTCATCATTGGTATCCTTTAGTCCTCATACACACATTTTGTAGTGTCTCCTTGATGTATTTTGAGTGCAGATTGACATGGATTATCGCTCGTTTTAATGTGCACTGCAATGTACTGTATATTTGCACATCATAACGCGTGTCAGTGCGCATTACCATGGTACAACATACACTGATCATCCAAAACGTTCTGACCACTCACCTAATACTGCGTAGGTCCCCTTTTGCAGCCAAAACAGCCCTTACCTGTTGAGGGATATACTTCACTAGACCTCTGGAGGTATGCTGTGGTAACTAGTACCAAGCTGTCAGTAGCAGATCCTTTATGCCTCCGCCAGCTTGTCTTGTTCCCATAGTGCCTCCTGGTGCCGTCTCTTGTCCAGGTAGGCGATGCACATACACCCATCCACATGATGTAAAGGAAATTCATTGGACCATACCACCTTCATCCATTGCTTTGTGGTTTCTCTTCTGATGCTTAAATGCCAATTATAGGTGCTTTTGGCTGTGGGCATGGGCACCCTGACCGGTCTTCGGCTACGCAGCCCCATACACAACATACTGATGCACTGTGTGTTCTGAAACCTTTCTATTGGAACCAGCATTAACTTTTTCAGCAATTTGAGTTACAGTAGCTCTTTATTGGATCGAACTACACTGGCCAGCCTTTGCTCTCCACGTGCATCAATGAGCCTTGGCTCCTTTTGACTCTGTCGCTGTTTTTCCTTCTTTATACAACTATTGATAAGTCCTGACTACTACAGATCAGGAACCTCCCACAAGAGCTGCACTTTTGGAGTTACCCTGACCCAGTTGTCTAGCCCAGTGGTCTTCAAACTGCAGCCTGGGGGCCAAATGTGGCCCTTTGCTTGCTTTTATCTGGCTCTTGGGGGCACTCCCCCACTGTCAGCAAAAGTGGGATATAGCTCCTGCCACTGACAATGGGACACTATTCCTCCCACTGATACCAATGATGGGGCATTATTACTTCCCTAATACCAATGATGGGGGGCTGTTTACTCTTACTAACGCCAGGACATTTTCTTCTCCCACTGGCCACAGTCTGCCCCCCCCCCCCCTAAAATTTGAAGGACAGTAAACTGACCCTTTGTTACAAAGTTTGGAGGCCCCTGATCTAGCCATTACAATTTTGGCCCTTGTCAAAGTTGCTAAAAAACTTATGCTTGCCCTTTTTTTTTTTTTTTCTGCTTCTTTCAAAACAACGTCAGGGACAACATGTTCAATCATATGCTGCCTAATATATCCCACCCACATTCACATGCCATTGTAACAAGAGAATCAATGTTATTCACTTTACCTGTCGGTGGTCATATTGTCATGGCTGATTGGTGAACGTTGACGTGTTTGATAAAACACATCATTTTTTTTTTTTTTTATGCGATGGTGACATGGCTTCTAGGATGTGTCCAGCCATGGTAATAATGGAATAGTACAAGTTGATTTTGTTACCAGAATTAATTGCCTGTGTCTGAAATGCAATATCCTGAAGGCGGTAATCGTTTGGCACATATGACGTAGATTAATTGCAAAAGGTATTTCTCTTTTGGCTATTTCTCAAGGAAGGATTTGTCATTTGTGGGATTTTTATGTCCTGCGGTAGGTAGGTAGGTAACCAGAGATTTTGACTTTTTTTTATTTTTTAAAATTTTTTTTAGCTTACAGAACACTTGAGGTTTTATTTCATTAGCTCCAGTTCTTGGAAGATGTTCCTTTTTTCTTTTATCTGTGGTGTGGACTTGCTAGTTTTTGAGAACAAACATTGCTTACACTATCTCGGTACTGTTTGTAGTTATGATAGCGATGACCATTTCAAGATTCTACCAAAGTATATTGTTGAGATTGGGCAGTTTTAGCTTATAAAACCAAATCTAAGGGGCTTATTTCTAAAGTGACAATTTTACACCATTTCCTTATATCTGGATCACATAGCTAACTGCTATACCCACTTCCTATCTTGATACGACTCTGTGTTTACCAGTCTGGTGGATTAAAGGGTAGAAGCTCCTCCTAAAGCCTTATCCTACCTGCAGATCCTGCTCTGCAATCTGTCTTTGCCACTGTGTCCATCTATTAGAGCAGCCTTTCTCAACCTTTTCAACACAGAGGAACCCTTGAATTAACTTTTCAGTCTCAGGGAACCCCTGCTAAAAATGACTAGATCTACAACTCCTAAAACATTAGTGTGATGGTCAGCGGGAAAAATGCTCCTTACACTTGTCATCATTGGGAAGAATGACCCGCTACAGCTAAAAAGATCAGTGGTGTCAGCAGGAACTTATCTGAGAGGCAGAAATTGCTGATTGCTCAAGGAACCCCTTAGCAACATTTTGGAGGAACCCTAGTTGAGAAGCCCTGTACTAGTCCATAGCTGCCTGGTCCATGGTCATGTCCTGGGATCCTGGTTCTATCCTGACGCATCTCCAGCATCTGGAACTCATGCCTGTAGCCTACTTTATTCCATTGATGAGCAGGTGGATATCACATGGCAAGTATCCAGAATTAAGCTGGCCATACATGGACCGAAATGTGTCCAGTTCAGCAGGGATAGTTTGAATTTCGATCCATGTATGGGCACCCTGGTTTTACACAAGTCAGTCCATTGATCGACTTGTGTACAACCAACCTGTCAAGTTTTTTCCACCGGCTATAGCAGGCAACACTAAGCATGTTCTTCTAGCAGGGAAGGCTCCCCGCCGGCAGAACACAATAACGCTGCCAATCAGTGTTGATGGGGGAATCAAGCAATTTTCTTTCCTTCCACCCATAGTGGAAGGAAAGAAAATTGCTTAAAATATGGCCTGCCTTAAGTTGGCCATAGACTGTTTAAATCTCCGTTCAGCAGGGACCAGCTGATATTCCAACCATGTATGGGCAGGCTGATGGACTTGGGTACGACCATTAGGTCAGATTTTTAGGATGGGATTATTGCCAGATGGCTCCCTGTTCCCCCGCTAGGAGAAAACAATAGTTCTGCAGAAGGGATTCCCCCATCAACACTGACTGTGTTGATAGGGGAAATGATCGATTTTTAATTCTTTTTTCCCATGGTTATACGAAAGAAAATCGTATCATCTTGGACCTGCCTTCGTCATACCTTTTGTCTCAAATGTTGGTCTGTGAAACAGCACTGCTTTTCAGTATTGCTGCTCTTATATACACCTCAAGCATATTATTTCAGATATATTTATATTGAACTGATTGCAGTCACATTCATCTTAAAAGAAAACACCTTTAGACCCCTTTCACACTGAGGCAGTTTTCAGGCGTTTTTAATGCTAAAAATATCGCCTGTAAAGCACCTGAAAACTGCCTCTCTTGCCTCCCCAGTGTGAAATCCCGAGTGCTTTTACACTGCGGCGGTGCGCTTGTGGGACCGAAAAAAAGTCCTGCAAGCAGCATCTTTGGGGCAGTGTAGGAGCACTGTAATTAGCACCCCTACACCGCCCCTGCCAATTGAAATGAATGGGCAGTGCTTCAGAAGCACCACAACACAGGCGCTTTTAACCCCTTCTTGGGGGTTAAAAGCGCCCTGCTAGTGGCCCTTTACCGCTAACACACCCGCCACCCCAGTGTGAAAGGGGTCTAAAAAATACTGTAGATTTCCTGTAGGTCTACCTATTTTGTAGGCATTTAATCTGCTCAGATTTGAAAATGACATGTCATATATTTTTTTTCTTTTTTTCAAATATAAGTTTATTCTCGAGATGGAATTAAATGGATGATAATTAATGCACTAACATGTTTTACCTTTTTGTACTTGTACTCTTTCTCTTAATGGTTTGCTTGCAGAGTGAGGAGTGAGGAAATATTTGTTAACATTTTTGTCTAGCTGTACTGAATGTTTATTGGCCCAGGAAAGGGATTCAATGGAAGACAGATGTTTAATGTGTTTTGTATTTGTGTTTTCCAGGAGTCCTCGGCAGACAAGTTGAAGTGGTCTGGTATTTTTGTCAGCAAGATTCCTCAACATCTTATGTAAATGAAATGTATAAGCCGTTTGATCCCACCAAGAATCGTATAAAAATGCACAACACCCAGCGTCTTAGAAAGGTTGAGGTAGCGCGAGGAAGAGCTGGTTATGGTTTTACTCTTTCTGGACAGTCACCTTGTGTCATAGGTAATGTGATTAAGGATAGCCCTGCTGAGTTTGTAGGACTTAAACCTGGGGATCAGATTTGTGCAGTCAACGACATTAATGTCAAAAAGGCATCTCATGAAGATGTGGTCAAATTAATTGGAAAATGTTCTGGTGTTCTTCATATGGTCACCTCTGAAGGAGCCCGTCACATGGATTTATGCTCTAGTGATGAAGAAATTGCCTATTATGAGGGTAAGACTTGCTTGAAACCAAGGCTTGATTCAAAAGCCATGGGCATAAACCGAGCAGAGAGAGTTGTAGAAGAGATGCAGTCCGGAGGAATATTCAGCATGATTTTTGAGAACCCAGTATCTGGTGGAAAGACAGACAACCATGCACCAAAACAGAGGTCAAGGTCAATGTCTGCTTCACATTATGAAATGAAAAGGGAGAAAACGAAACGCAGTGCAGAATTTCTTTCAACAGACGAAATATCAAAAATGGTAAACATCGAATCTGTTTTCTCCAATGGGGTTCAGAACCTGGAGGACTTTGAGCTGGATGCAAGTATTTTAAATGTTGGTATGATCGTTGGCTATCTTGGCTCTATCGAACTTCCTTCCACAAGTTCCAACCTTGAGTATGATAGCTTGCAGGCTATCCGTGGGTGTATGAGACGCCTAAGAGCTGAACAAAAAATACATTCCTTGGTGCTCATGAAAATCATGCATGACAACATTCAGCTTTGCAGTGATAAGGTGGGTATAATAGCTGTGTACCCTGCTGAGAAGCTGGCGTTCAGTGCTGTGTGTCCTGATGACAAAAGGTTTTTTGGACTTGTCACCATGCAAAGTAATGATGATCAAAGCTTGGCACAAGATGAAGAAGGGATTTTGAGGACATCTTGTCATGTGTTTATGGTGGACCCGGAATTATTCCACCATAAAATACATCAGGGTATTGCCAGGAGATTTGCATTTGAATGTACACCAGATCCAGACACCAATGGGTGCTTAGAGTTCCCACCATCTTCAATGCCAGTTCTGCAGTTTGTATCTGTTCTTTACAGAGACATGGGTGAGTTGATTGAAGGTATGAGGGCAAGGGCGTTCCTCGACAATGATGCTGATGCCCATCAAAATAACAGCACCAGCAGTAATAGTGATAGTGGAATTGGGAACTTTAACCAGGAGGAGAAAACAAACAGGGTGTTGGTTGTTGACTTGGGAAGTGCCCCCAATAAACACATCCCTCGCGGACTATGGGAGAATCCTGGTGGCAGAGCACAGAATCCATCAGTTCTACACTGGAATGGATATTCCAATGAGGATGATAGCCATTTTCCAGCAGCTGATAAACCACAGAACTACAAGAAGCATTTGGGTCCATCGGCACGAATTGAGGTTCCTGTTATTCCACCAAGAGGACCACCACATCCCCCAAAGAAAGCTGGCCCATTGGATGTTGGAGGCCAGAAGAAATGGTTGCCTGTTCATGTAATACGAGATTGGCAGCAAGGGAATGTCAGTGATCAGGAGTCCTATGCTGACTCCACAGATGGATGGTCCAGTGTCAACTGTGGAACTTTACCTCCTCCAATGAGTAAGATTCCTGCTGACAGATACAGAGTGGAAGGAAACTTTGTACAACCCGCTGCGTGCAAAGATGATTGGTCTAAAAAAGCCTTTGACATACATAATATTTTAGGGGCTTTACATGCCGCTAAGAAGTCCAGAGAACACCGAAAGGTAAGAATGTTTGACTCGCTTGGTGGCATGTAGGTGTAAAATACATTGTCATAAAAATCTACTTTTCTACTTAAAAAAAAATAAATATATATATATATATATATATATATAGATAGATAGATAGAGATATCTAGATATCTCTATCTATCTATCTATATATATATATATATATATATAGATATCTCTATCTATCTATCTATATATATCTCTATCTCTCTATCTATCTATCTATATATATCTCTCTCTACATATCTCTATCTATCTATCTATCTATCTAGATAGATGTGTGTACACACACTATATTGCCAAAAGTATTGGGACACCTGACTTTACACGCACATGAACTCTAATGGCGTCTTAGTCCGTAGGGTTCACTATTGAGTTGGCCCACCTTTTGCAGCTTTAACAGCTTCAACTCTTCTGGGAGGGCTGTCCACAAGGTTGTGTCTATTGGAATGTTTCCCCATTCTTTCAGAAGCGCATTTGTGAGGTCAGGCACTGATGCGGACGAGAAGGCTTTCCTTTCGGTCTCTGCTCTTATTCATCTCAAAGGTGTTCTATCCAGTTGAGGTCAGGACTCTATGCAGGCCAGTCAAGTTCCTCCACCTCAAACTCGCTCATCCATGTCTTTATGGCCCTTGCTTTGTGCACTGGTGCGCAGTCATGTTGAAACAGGAAGGGGCCACGCCTAAAGAGTTCCCTTCACTGGAACTAAGGGGCCAAGACTAACCCCTGAAAAACAACCCCACACCATCAAGGTTAATGCAAAATCTGGTGCAGCGCTGCATAGAAATAAATAGGCTTCCAGGTTTTTTTTGTCAAAGCTTAAAGTGATACTAAACACACACTGTTTGTTTTTATTTTAATAAAAAAAAAACTATCCAAGTACCTTTTTCCTAATCGATATACAGCGGTCACATGACCCAGCTCTTTCCAAGCCTGTCTGCAGGGAAACCTAAGCAGGAGGAGCTGCTGGTCACATGTTCAAAATTAAAAAAACAGCCTTTAAAAAAGAACAAAAAAAAAAACAGGGATACTGAGTAAAAATAAATAATTGATCTCAATAAACTTTTTTTAAATTGTCATACAAGTATATATTTGAAATCACGTCTTTATTATTTCTTGGCAATAACATGGTGTTGGTGGATTTCTGCCAGTCACAGCCTGTGTCACACCCCTCCAGCCTGTGTCTTAGAATAAGAGGGAGGTGAAGCCTCCATTAATCTACATGTAATATCCAGCCCCCAATGTGTTTAGCTGGTTAGTGGGCATGGAGGAGGAAGGGAGTGGGCTGTCATTTACCACTGTGTATACGCCCACATGTGTGACTTTATAGTCACATGGGCTGCTCAGATATGATAGGGAGGAAATGCTCAGCTGCAGCAAAGAAACTCACTGAAAACTGAGCATGTGCAGAGTTGCCACCACAGCTGCAAAATCCCTCGCTGAATTGGGAACATAAACAGACAGTGGAGATAGAGAGCAGCAGGATCAACCATTTTTTTTTTGCAGCATACAGATAACGAATCTCATAGTGACTAAGAGTATGAACAGCATGTAAAACAGTACAACATTTATTGATAGATTTTTATGATGTGGGTTTAGTGACACCTTAATTGAACAAGCTGAAGTTAGAAGCTGATTGGCTACCATGCACAGCTGCACCAGATTTTGCACTCTCCGGTTTTACTAAATCGACCCCCTTAACTTCTTCAACCTCAGCTGAACGATTTCTAACTCACATCAGTGTGAACCTAGGCTCAATGTCATTTTAAATACTTTTAGTATAAGTGCCTGAACAATGTTTTTAAATTAGGTTCCCATAATTCCCCGTGAAACAAAATTGAAGCAAAGAAGGCTCAACACTGTGAACACATGCATTTTATTTTGTTGCACAGTGCTGTCAATTTAAGATAGTCCTTCACTGTCCAGTCATCATCTGGAGGCAGAGGAGGATTTAATTGCCCACCAGGTGGTGAAACATGGGTTTGTGAATTCCAGGAATGGCTCACAGAATTGCAAATCTTTTTTCAGGTTTGTATACAGTATATGTATTTAGCTTTTTGCTGGGAGCTGAGATATAATAAGGCAAAGTGCTATAAGCCATAGAAAGCAATTAGAATTGTTAGAATTGTTATTTCACCAGCATGACTTCAGTAAACTAAAACATATTGAGGCCCCATGTACACTGGGCTTAAAAAAGTGCCAGTTTTTTGGCAAGAAAAAAACAGTCATATGGAGGATTTTGTTTTTTTTTTTTTTTTTTTTTTTTTTTTTTTTTTTTTTACAAAGATTAGGAGAGTTTTGCGTTTTTTTTTCTGCCAGAAAGTTCCAATCAGAAACGCAAACTAGAATTTTTTTTTTTTTTCCTGCCTCTAAACGTTGAGCTTAAAATATGCCTGTAATGATACTAATGTGCATGGACACTTAGGAGAACATTGAGCTACTTCTACAGGGAGAACACAAAACTCCTGTAGAAGCAGTGTCGGCCCATCCATAGGGGGCGCTGCCCCCCCCCCCCCCAAAGCTACTCATCAAACAATAAAAAAAATAAACATAAGTTTTTTTTTTAAAATGTCCCTTTTTAAGTGTGTGTGTGTGTGTGTGTGTGTGTGGCGCCAGACACATAGGTGCTATGGGAAGCATTACGTCATTGCAATCATGTGATTCCGGGCAAGCAAATCTATTGGCTGGTGCCAATAGCTCTGCGCTGTCAGCACTCCCACTTTGGCATTATGTGTCCTGTGGTGGTCAGTGATTGGCGGGTCCGTAGGACGGTGCTTTTATCGCCAATCCCTTCTGGTTTTTTGAGTGACTCATCCTGGCTGGTCCGATGGAACACGAGACACGAGCAGAGGAGTCAGGCGGTGAACGGGACATATCACTGAAGAAGCTGCTAGGAGGTAAGATTAAGCAGACTACTTGTGTTGTGCTCTCAGCCCTGCAGTGTGATCGCAGCAGCTGCCTGTGTAGTGGATCTGGGGAGGAGGAGGGGGAAGTGCAGAGGCAGTGAAGGGTTTAGAAGCTTTTAGCACATTCCCGGGGCAGTACATTTGGATGGGGCTGCTAATGTAAATGTGTGGCAGGTAGGGGGAAGGGCAGCCGGGCACTCAGTGGGTAATGTTATGCTAGTTGTTCGGGCTGTCTTCTCCTCTCCTCTCACCAGGCTGCATTTACTCCCAGTCTGAGAGCAGAGATCAGAGCTTCTCCCTGGCAGGGGTGATCTGATCATACTGGATGGCATGGTGACATTGTGCTGGGAGGACAGGAGATGACAGCAGGAGGGGAAGACAAGCTTCCTTCATTGTACACCGATCTGTGAGGGATCAGAACACTGACAGGCAGATCTACCATCTCCTAATCATTAAATATCTCCGCCCTCGCTGCATCCATCCATCCTCCCACCCATCCATCCATCCTCCCACCTATCCATCCATAAATCCATCCACTCACCTACCTGTCCATCCATCCCTGCACACCCCTTCCTGCTGGTTGTGTATATCCTGGCTATCCCTCCTCTTTCCTATATGAAAGCAGTTTATTTCTTGGTATTGTCCTAAAGCTGACCATACTCTGTCCAATCCCCTTTTTCAGCAGACCATACACAATAAAGTCCTGTGCAATCTCCTATAGATCTGCCAACTACTATGTAGTGTAAGAGCCGGCCAGGTCTGTTTTGCGCCCCCCCCCTTAAAATTTTTACCACCAGCTGCCACTGTGTAGAAGCAGCGATTTTTGAGCCAGTGTGCATGGAGCCTAAGGGTTAATGAGCTCTCCATGTCCCCTTTGACCTTTTTTATTAGGTAATTGTAATAGTGTGGTGATCATAGGTGCTCACTGGCACTAGTAAGTCTTATTCTTTTTACTGACTGTAATTTTTTCCTTTGCAACTAGACCACATTTTGAAAATGTTTGTATTCACCAGTTTACCGGGAAACCCTAACCCTAAACCCTAACCCTAACCTTGTGCTTCAGGGGGAAACCCTAACCCTAACGGGAAACCCTAACCCTAAGACCCTAACGGTAAACCCTAACCTTGTTCTTCAGGGGGAAACCCTAAACTCTAACCCTAACCTTGTTCTTCAGGGAGAAACCCTAACCCTAATGGTAAACCTTAACCTTGTTCTTCAGGGGGAAATCCTAACCTGAGAGTCATGTTGTGGGGGGGGGGGGGGGGCTGCGTAAACATTGGTATGAAATGCCTGCTGAAGTTGGAACTTAGAAAATATCAGACTGGGTAAAGACACTGATTAGATAAGTTAGAACTTGGATGAAGGGTGGGTGTCCAAGATAACAGGTTGGGGTGAGGGGAAGAGACAGTCCTGTGAATCATTGTCGAAGCTACCTAGAATTTAACATGAGGGCAAAATGCAATTAAAAAAGCCAGATATTAAATTTCATCCAACTATGTTTGATCAAGTCGGGGGTCAAGTTCATTGTTGGGGTCATCTGGTTCAAATCTACCAAACATATAGGTCAAATTCCAATTCTACTTTGGCTAACAGCAATGCTAGTGGTGTATTGGATTGGATCATGGGCTCATTGGGGGTATATAAATGGTCTATAAAGCATTTCAAGCAATTACAAGTTTTTAAAATATTTTTTTCGTGGTTTTTCATCATTTACTATCATTTTTTGTTTGTTTTGTAATGTAAAAAAAATAGGGCACCTTTAAAAACGCTTCTAAACGAAAACGCGGGTACCGCGTTTAGCTGCGTTTTGGCATCTGAAGCATAGGAAACTTTGGCATCTGAACTCATTTTTTTGCCTTCAAAGAAAAGCCTATCAAAAGCCTTCAAAGAAAAGCCTATAAACGCAGCTGCCTAAAAACGACATTAAACTAACCTGTGTACATGTACACATAAGATAACATTGGATGAGTTCAGGGGCAGCTGAAAAAAGCATCCAACTGCCTCTGAACGTCTGTTTACCAGCAGCAGTGTACATGAGGCCTTAAAAGGATACCAAAATTAATTTTCCATTTCCTGGAATTCAGCTTTAACATACAGGAGGACCATTACTAATGGGTTAAAAAAAGATGAGAATGTGTCAAGTTAATAAAAAGTAATTTGGATCACAGAAAAGAGTATGAGGGAATAGACGTTGGCAGAAGGGCACGTACAGGCAGATTAACGTACCTCTACGTTGCCCTTTGAGAAGCGCTTTGCAGGCTACCTGCGATCGTCTCACGGAGAGGAAGAACGGGGAAATGCTAATGTAAACAAGCATTTCCCCGTTCTGCCTAATGACACTGACACTGATCACCGCTCCCTGTAATCGGGAGCGGTGATCAGTGTCCTGTCACACATAGCTCCTCCCCCACAGTTAGAATCACTCCCTAGGACACACTTAACCCCTACAGTGCCACCTAGTGATTAACCCCTTCACTGCCATTCACATTTACACAGTAATCAATGCATTTTTAATTGCACCGATCGCTGTATAAATGTGGTCCCAAAATCGTGCCAAAATCGTGGTCCGATCTGTCCGCCATAATGTTGCAGTCACGATAAAAATCACTGATCGCCGCCATTACTAGTAAAAAAAAAAAAAAACATTATTAATAAAAATGCCATAAAACTCCTACCATTCCAAAAACCCTAAATTTATTTGGATCCAAGCCCAGGTTTTCAGTATATACTCTTTCTTGAGCTCCTAGTTGTGCCCAAAAAACGTACGAATGTCCAACAATCCAAATTATTCGGCATTTACCTGTAATGAATCAAAAAATTTGATTAGGATTTATCCTCTAACCCCAACCTTGAAGCCTCCGTAGCTGCACCAATTCTAAATGAATGAGACGTGAGCTGAGAATTTTTGTAAATTTAAGGTTTTTAAACATTTCTTTATTACGCAAACTAATTGATATTTAGAAAGAGGGGAACCTGACTCGTGAATGAAAAAACTTGACCCCTAATGGTCTAATAAGAAAATAATTGTGTAATAATGTAACTGGACAGATGGGAGAACCCTTATAGGCGTATAAATTGATCCAAGTACCTTTTCCTAAATGATCTGTTTTTGACCTCCCAATAACATTTTTTTACATTTGTATTAGAAATAATAATGTCAGAAGAATGAATTGAAAATAACTCTGAAACTCTAATGCCCTGTACACACGATCGGACTTTCTGCCAACAAAACCGTGGATTTTTGTTCGAAGGTTGTTGGCTCAAACTTGTCTTGCATACACACGGTCACACAAATGTTGGCCAACAATTACGAACGTGGGAACGCGGTGATGTACAAGACGTACGACGAGCCGAGAAAAAGGAAGTTCAATAGCCAGTGCGGCTCCTGCTGCTTGATTCTGAACTTTTGTGCACCGGACTTGTGTACACATGATCGGACTTTCCCGACAACAAAGTTTTGTTGGCAGAAAGTCCGACAGCAAATGTTCCATGGAGCATACACACGGTCGGACTTTCCGACAACAAGCTCACATCAAACATTTCCCGTCGGAAAATCTGACCGTGTTTACGCTGCATAAGAGCAGCAGAAAAGGTGATAGCAAATACTGCTAGGTTTACGTGAATCCGTTTTAAAATTTAGTCTTTTTATAGCCTTTCAAAGTATATTTAACAAAAAAAACTGCATTCAAGAAGGTAAATTATTAATTTTAAGAAAAAAATAGACTCCAGACAATGTTTTTTGAACATGAATATTTTTTAGTAAATAAAAAATTCAAAAATAGCAACACTAAACCTTCCGAAAAAGAACCGTTAGATTCTTGGATCGAATATAAAAACGAAAGCCATTATAACCAGGCCTATTGATATCCAGCCCAGGTTGAAGGTGCCACGCAATTCTTAATACTTTCATAAACGGGCCTTAAACAAGGTCCCATAAATTGTGTGGACACTTCACTATCACTTGGTCTGCATCCGGGAAACAGCTGAAAGAAATGCTCCATCTGTAGATGAGATAAAGACTCCGCCAAGTCATTGTCCTTTTCAGCAACATTAATTGCTTTTAACCACTTCAGCCCCAGAAGAATTTACCCCCTTCAGGACCAGAGCACATTGCGATTCGGCACTGCGTCACTTTAACTGACAATTGCGCGGTCGTGCAACGTGGCTCCCAAACAAAATTGACTTCCTTTTTTTCCCACAAATAGAGCTTTCTTTTAGTGGTATTTGTTCACCTCTTTGGTTTTTATTTTTTGCGCTATAAACAAAAAAATAGCGACAATTTTGAAAAAAACGCATTATTTTTTACTTTTTGCTATAATAAATATCCCCCAAAAATAATTAAAAAAACATTTTTTTCCCTCAGTTTAGGCCGATACGTATTCTTCTACATATTTTTGGTAAAAAAAAATCGCCATAAGCGATTATTGATTGGTTTGCGCAAAAGTTATATTGTTTACAAAATAGGGGAAAGTTTTATAGCATTTTTTAAAATAATTTATTTTTTTACTAGTAATGGCGGTGATCAGCGATTTTTATTGTGACTGTGACATTATGGCGGACACAGCGGACATTTTTGACACATTTTTGGGACCATTGTCATTTATACAGCAATCAGTGCTATAAAAATGCACTGATTCCTGTGTAAATGACACTGGCAGTGAAGGGGTTAACCACTAGGGGGCGGGGAGGGGTTAAGTCAGTAATAGGGATGTGTTCTAACTGTAGGGGGGATGGGCTAGCTGTGACACGTCACTGATCTCTGCTCCCGATGACAGGGAGCAGAAATCAGTGACACTGTCACTAGGCAGAATGGGGAGATGCTGTTTACATCAGCATCTCCCTGTTCCTCCTCTCATGTCATGTGTAATCCTAATATGTGAAAATGGGGATTTTAATCCAGAAATTGCAAGATATAATCTTCTAGAGAACACTTTCCTAATTGGCATAATCCTAGATGCGAAAGCCAATAGACCTAGAAGAGACTGCATTTCTTTTAAACACACTTCCTTTTTTCGAATTATAACCAATAGTAAAGCCCTGAGCTTGTTTACTTTTTTTTTCTGGTAGACGAAACTCCATTAGATTAGAATCAATAGTGATACCTAAAAATTCCAGACATGTAGAAGGCCACTTTGTCTTTTCTAAAGCCAAAGGAATACCGAAATGAGAACAAATTTTAAAAAATGTATCTAATAAAAAGGAACATTCAGTAGAATTAGATGGGCCTAGAAAAAGAAAATCATCTAAATAAATGAATTATGAATTTTGAACTGGATTCTGAACTAACCACCCATTCTAAAAAAGTAGAAAAATATTCAAAGTAGAAGCAAGATAGAGAACAACCCATCGGTAAACAATTATCTAATTATTATTAACCTAATGCATTAAAACATAACGGGTTAATAGGTAAAAGGCGAAAAGCGGATTTAACATCAGCCTTAGCCAAAAGAGCACCCTTCCCTAAACATCCCTAAAAATCTAAGCTTTTTTTACAGCATCATCAAAAGTAGCATAAGTCACTGACGCAAGGGTCTCCGAAATCTGATCATTAAGAGATTGACCCTTAGGAAAGGACAGATGATGTATTAATCTGAAAGAATTTGTATCTTTTTTAGGGACAATACCCAAAGGCGAAATCCTAAAATTCCTAAATGGGGGGGGGGGAGCTAAAAGGACCCTCCAATCTCCCTTCTTTATTTCAAAATTTTTTTACAAAACTATATCTGAAAAATTACCTACCGATTTTTACATTTTCTTTCCCAAAGTACATCCATGACCTGAAAATGTGGATAATAAAAACCCCTCTTGAAAACCTTCAATTAGAAGCTTGGCCATCAACTTGTCTGGAAATGTTCTGAGCCATGGGAGCATATTTCGCAATTTCACCGGCGTTAATGCTTTTTGAAAAATCCCCTGGTTGTTGATGTGTTGCGGATATTTTTTTAAATCATTTCGCCACTGGATGCGTTCCTGCACAAAAGGCACATTCATGCCAGTACTTACATGAGTTCGGCCTCTTGCATTGGCTATCGTTGAAATTAAAACAGATTGCTTTTTTATACACTGAGTTGCTGGAGAGTTGAGTATTTGTATTCTGCCTGGCATAGATTGATCTTTGGGGTAGAAAAAGCTTAAGCCATAGGCCAACGTCCTTTACTCCCCATTTCAAGTTAGGATGTACCGATAGTTTTTGTTGAAAAGCTTCATCATAACTGTACCATGCAGAACCACCAAAATTCTTGAAAGCTTCAAGCACGATGTCTAAATGCTGAAAAAGACCAACTCTTTTTTCCGGATATTTTTCACACAAAGTTCCCACAAAAATACAAAAAGCCTGCAACCAGTTGTTAAAAGACTTGGGTATATGTCTCCTTCTATCCTCATCCTCTTTTCTGTCAGATTTACTAACGAAATCTTTTGCAGACGGTAATAGAGACAAAATATCCATAAACTCTCCTCGCCAGATTTTTTTCTTTAACTATATCAGAAAGGTGAAAACTGAGTTATTTCACAAGAAAGATATTCTTTCAAACAAGTTTCTGGTAAGTTTGGCATTTTTGCTGCTTGAAATAAGGAAGGTATACCTGTATCAAAATGAACTTGAGCAGTCTGGACGCCATAAGCCGATATGCCACTAGATGGCGACCATACTCCCATAACAGAAAGATCATTTGTCTGATCAGCATAATGTGGCATAGCCTGAGCTTGGCTAGTAGCTGGCTGCATATCTTTAGTCAGCTTAGCCAATAGCTCAGCTATATTGGATAAAACAGATAATGAAGATGACTCACCAGCTCCTTGTTGCTGGGGGTGGGGAGCAGGCGAAGCCATGCTTGTCTTGTATCAAAGGCACCGAGCCACTAGCAGCCATGGAGACTGTCCCAGCTCCGGCGTCCGACTGTGAACTTTGTTGCCATGAAAATTCTCCTGCTGTAGAAAGCGGCCTCTGTGTTGCAGCTCCGCCCCTTTGAACACTGGCCGACCCACCTCTGGTTCCGCCTCCAGCCGTGTCCATGGCTGAGGTTTGCGCCACGCCTCTTGACCCGATGTTGGCCACGCCTCTAGCCCCGCCTCCTGTAACTTGGACAGGATGCGGAGAAGACCGCCCACTCCTTCCGTTCTCCGATGTACGAGGCACTGAGCAGGAGTGTCTTCGGTGTGGGACGCCCTTCCTCTTCGCTGCTTCACTCACTGGGGCAGGGTTGGCGCCTCCTCTTCTCCGTCACGGAACCTCTTCCAGAAGATCCACCTGTTTATCTTCTTCTTGCGACGCGGGCTCCCAGATGGAGGTTTCTCTTGCGGTCAGCTCCACTTTGGCTGCCGAGATCCAAGCTTCTTCGGCGGCCGTTGTAGCTCCCACCGGAGCCTCTTGACCCGCCGATCTTGGTAGGTCCAGGCACTGCCAAATCCAGGCTTCTCCTCCCTCTTCTCCTGCCCGCTCTATTAGCTGCCGCCTCAGACTCATCTTCTGGCAGTAGAAGACACTGTTTGAGGATACCTCCTAGAACACCACAGCTACGTCTTCTGCGGTGATTGAGCCTGACTGGACGGAACCCCCTTTTTATAGCCCTTTTAGGGGCCAGATAAATCCAGATTTTAACCGGATTTTCGCGGGCTAATACACAAGACCCTAGGAGAGGTCACCTGTGACTTCTCCTAAGCCATGTGAGTACCCGAAGGTCCCCCTGAGAGCAGAGCTCCCAAGGGGAACTTGAAACTGCCTAATTCTACCGCTTCCCCTTTTTCCTATCATTCTCGGCATGCCTTGAATGTAACTGTTTAGGGGAACAGTTAAATCAACCGGTTAAGTTCCATCTTAAAGTGGTGTTCTGGCCGAAATTATACTTTTTAAATAAAAGTACCCCTATAATATACAAACTTAATGTATTCTAGTAAAGTTGGTCTGTAAACTAAGGTCTGTTTTGTTAGTTTATAGCAGTAGTTTGTTATTTTATAAACTTACAGCAGGCCGTGGCCATCTTAAGTGTGGGCATCTGAAGCCAGACTGTATTTCTTCCTGCATCTCATCCTTGCAGATCTCGCACATGCTCAGTGCAGCACAAGCAGTGTAATAGGTTTCAGATCAGGCTTCCATAGCAACGGCAGTGTCAGAGGAAGTTGCCGCCCCTTCCCAGAAGGCATTGCAAACAGGAAATGATGCGATGGGCCACGGCCAGGGAGGAGGAAGTGAAAAATGAATACAGCAGATATACAGTAGGTGCTGAGAAAAAAAATGTAAAAATATCCAATTCGTTTACAGTGCACAGTTTAGTGAGGGATGCTGAAGAGTTGTAAAAGTGCGTGGAACTCCACTTTAAGGATATATGTACTGTATACATTCATATTCTGTCCTCACTCGTTCACTTTTGCCATATGTACAAAGGCCTAAATGACTCATAATTTTAAAAGTGTACTTTTATGTAATTCCTTTTATAATACTGGAGAAAGCACCCTGTGGTCTTTAACAAACATTATATTATACCCCACTCCCCACTGCGCTTTGTGCTGGGCAATGCTGAGCAATATGGGAAGAATGAATGGGAATGACAGCGACTTCATGGCCCTCCTGTGACAGTGGAGGTTGTTCAGAGATCAGAAGGTTTTTCTTTTTGTTTTCTTGGCAGCCGTGTTGGTCAGATGCCATCCATGCATCACACAGTAGAGCGTCTGTATTTATGTAGAACTATCTTGGCTCAGTGTGTCTCTTATAGAAAACATATGACGCCGTCAGCCCATTCATTTTACTGGATATTAATATGTGGGGTTGCCTTTCTGTGCGGACCTTGCCAAAATGCTTGCAGTAAAAGCTGTTGGAGTAGATAAATCTAGTGTAAGTGTAGTAGTACTGCCGTAACAGACATATATTTATAGCCTGTGAGTGTGATTGTATGCATTTCTTTTACAGCAGGTCAGAGACAAAAGTATATAAATAATTATGATTTTTGGGCTCCAAATGTCCTAAAAAAAAAAAAAAAAAAAAACACCACTCAGGCACAATTCCATGTATAGTAATACCATAAATAATATAATTAGGTGCTCAGTTCCTGTTTTGTGGCTTTTAAAGATGAATCTGTACAAATGCAATAACTATGAAATGTATTCTCTCAGATCATTGCTTGCTTTGTGCACCTTAGTTCCGTTTTGTTGGTGTGTTCTCAAATGATGGCGCCATCTTTATTTTGGCAGCTTTCTCCTCTATGAATTGCATACTTTTCCATGGTTAAGAGTGAAACTTCCCAGAAAAGGAGCCAACGTGTAATAATTGTGAATGAATGAATGAATGATTTGTAAAGCGCAGCAAATGCAAACTGAATCGCCTCAAGGCGCTGAGGTACATTCTCTGTTGTCAGCTTGTTAGAAGAGGAAGGTCTTTAGTTTTTTCCTGAAGGCCTGGTGGTTTTCTTCCATGCGGATGTTAGTAGGAAGAGCATTCCATAGTCCGGGGTCCTTAGACTGCGAATCTTCGTTCTCCCTTTGCTTTGTAGCGGTATTTGGGAATGATAAGGAGGTTTTGGTTGGCTGATCGAAGACTGCGATTCGGTGTGTAGTGTTTTATTTTCTCCCGGAGATATAGCGGAGCATTTCCTTGTATACATTTGTGGGTGAGGCAGAGGGTCTTGAAAGTGATCCGATTCTTCACGGTTAGCCAGTGTAGGCTCTTTAGGGATGAGGAGATGGATTCCCAGGGTTTTTTTCCTGTTAACAGTCTTGCCGCCGTGTTTTGGATGAGTTGTAAGCGCGCAAGCTGATATTGGGGTAGTCCTACGTAGAGCGAATTTGCATAGTCGTGTCGGGAATTGATGATTGTTCCCACAACTGCCGCTTTGTCCTCTTCTGGGATGAAGGGGATTAGTCTGCGTAGCTGGCGGAGGAGATGGTGGGATCCGCTCACCACTGATCCTATTTGTGCATCCATTGTCATTCCTGAGTCAAAAATGACTCCGAGGCTCTTGGCTTTGGTGCTTGGAGAGATGGTCTGTCCGAGGATGGTGGGTGGTGTCCACGGAGTCTTTGTTGTGGAATTTTTGTTAGCTTGTAGGAGAAGTTCTGTTTTTGAACCGTTGAGTTTGAGGGAGCTACTTGTCATCCAGTCATCTATTAAAGTGAGACATTTCTGTAATTGCTGATGAAGATCTTTTTGTCCGTTGATGCGAAGGTAGAGTTGGGTGTCGTCAGTGTATGAGTGGAAGCAGAGATCGGTTTTCCTGATGATATTGAGAAGTGGGCGGATGTAGATGTTGAATAGTATTGGTGACAAGGGTGAGCCTTGAGGGACTCCACAGGAGACTGCCCGGGTTTCCGAGGTGAATGTTCCTAGTTTCACTGTCTGGGAGCGATTCTCTAAAGAGGATGTAAACCATTTTAGAGCAGAATCTGTAGCTTCTGCAGCTTCAGCGAGGCGGACAAGTAAAGTATTGTGGTCCACTGTATCGAATGCTGCGCTGAGGTCTAACAGTACCAGGAGACTCGGTTCTCCGTCGTCTGCTGCTTCAAGGGCATCGTCTCATATCTTCAGAAGTGCTTTTTCTGTGCCATGACCTGGGCGAAAGCCTGATTGCAGAGGGTCCAGGAGTTAGTGTGAATCCAGGTGTTGTAGCTGCTGTACTACTGCTTTCTCTATAATCTTGGAGATGGTGTTGAGGCTGGTTATTGGTCTGCGGCAGTTAGGGTCCTTGGGGTCGAGATTGGGTTTCTTTAGCAGGGGTTTGACGATGCCTTGCTTGAGGGAGGTTGGCACAATCCCTTCTTTGAATGATTGATTTATGAGATGTGTTAGGGTAGGGGCCAAGATATCGGCACATTCTTTAAACATTGTGGGGATGATGTCGTTCAGTGATGTGCTGTCTCGAAGGCTTCTGATGATGTTTTTAGTCATGTCCGTGGTGATTGGGGACAAAAAGAAATTTGGCGGTTGAGTGAGTTCGTAACGCTATCCTCTTTTTGCTTTGGTTGAGTGAGGTTGGTTGTTATTTTTTGATGGATTGATTTTCGAATGAAGTCGATTTTGTCGATGAAGAAGTCTGATAACTCATTGCAGAATTCTTGAGTATCGTTTGATGGGGGCTCTAAGCAGGTCGGGTTCATTGACTGAGCAACTATTTTGAAGAGTTCACGTGGGCGGTTTAAGGCGGATGAGATGGTGTCTGAGAAATGTTCTTTTTTGGCTTTGAAGATTGCCTTGTGGTATTTCACAGTGCATGTTTTGTAGTTGGCATGGTTTTCCTTGGTGGGATTTCTTGTTCTTGCTTGAGTAGGGTAAGAGTACCATTAAACCAACTGGAGTTTTTTTTGCGGATAAGTGTTCTGCGTTTTGGCGTCACGGAGTCTGCTGTTTTGTAGTAATGTATTGTTTAGGAAGTTGAATGTTTGTTCGGTTGAGAGGTTTGAGTTTAGCAAAAGAATTTTGCTTGATAATGTAGTTTTGAAGAGATCAGAGTGAAGTTTCTACTGAGATCTATTCCAGTGAGTTGCTGTTGCGTGTTTCTGTTTTCGGAGGATGCCGTTAGTGGTGATTATAAATTTAATAGTTCTCCTAGTATAAGTTCTCCTTTTACCATCCAAGAAGAAACATCTGCCAAGTCGAGAACCGATTACCTAGCTCATCGATCAAACGCTGATCAACCCTCGGACATTAATTGCAAGTATTCTTTCTTCCCAATTCTACCTTATTGCTTTGTGGCTGTATATTGTCTTTATTTTTTGAAACATCTTTTTTTTGTAAAATATTTTATTTGCATCAACTTTGACCTTTTCATAATAAACCCTTATGTTGAAAAGTGTTAACCTTGTCTCTAAAGCTCTTAATGCAAGCTATAAACGAACCTGCCTCTTGAAGGGCGCTACTGTTGTAGAGTAAGACTCTGAGCAGACCTGTCCGTGGTGGCAGCGTGTGTGGCAGACGCTTATTCTAAAATTATAATTGGTATTGCTAAAATTACGAGTCTCCCCCGGCTCAGTCTTTTAAACGGGGGTGGTGGCAGTTAAAGGGTTAATTGTGTAATTAGCCCAGTGACAATCACTCTCAGGCTGCTCGCACCTAGATTGTGGTCCCGCAAGCTGGAAAATCTTTGTGCTGGGCGCAGCTGAGAGTGGCATTGTTACGTAAGTGACAGCGTGGTGTGAGGTTGGCCGGTCCTTCGTTGCAAGTTAGCGAGGAGGGCGGGGATCTGACACCCGCGTTCGTCACATATTGGGGATGAATTACTAATTCACTTCTGGCGTGTTGACCTTCTCACTTTGCCATCTCAGAGATGCTGGGATCAGGACTAGCAAGGCACATGTGCAATAGAGGGAAAGGAAAAACAGGACAAAAGGGGACCTAACAGCTATCCACGAACGCAACACACTTTTTTCTTCTGTAGGAATGGTAAAACTGTAAATGACATGCTCCCTCTCATTATTTAAAGTAAATACACTTGTATAAGTACTGTCTTTGTAATGTATGAAAACCCAACAATATACACTATAATACCATTTTGCATTGCTGATAGCGCTGTGGGCAAAATGACAGTATTCCAATTTCCTGAAAACGCACTAACAGCAAGTGGCGGAGTGTCCCTTCCTAGGCACCCGACCTAGGGTGAAAAAGAGAAGACTGCCACTGTCATCAGATCTTTCCATTCCTACATACACTATACTGTCAAAAGTATTGGGACCCCTGCCTTTACACGCACATGAACTTTAATGGCATCCCAGTCTTAAGGCCCAACACATGATCGTAAAATTTCTTCCGACGAACGATCTGCCGATTTTCTGATCGTTAGTATGGTGCTTTCGACAGCCGATTCAGAGTTTTCGGACAACAAAAACTGGATGTGCAGGCTATAAAAGTTTTGTCGTATGTGAACAAACCGTCCAATTTTCATTTGATTTAGTACAGTTTTTGTCCAAAAAAAATCGTAAGAGCAAGACTACGCATGCTCAGAAACGAAAGAACACTTACAAAACAATTTAACACATTACATCACTTATGAAAATTAATTCCGTCATACGAGAATTTTCATATGTTGAGCAACCTCTTCACTTTCGATATGAGACTAGCATGCAACAAAAATGTGTCCGATAAACTGATCGTGTGTACCAGTCTTAGTCTGTAGGGTTCAATATTGGGTTGGCCCACTCTTTGCAGCTAGAGCAGCTGCAAAGGGCTGTTTGGAGTGGAGGAACCTGACTGGCCTGCACAGAGTCCTGACCTCAACCCAATAGAACACCTTTGGGATGAATTAGAGCGGAGACTGCGAGCCAGGCCTTCTCGTCCACATCAGTGCCTGACCTCACAAATGCGCTTCTGGAAGAATGATCAAACATTCCCATAGACGCACTCCTAAACCTTGTGGACAGCCTTCCCAGAAGAGTTGAAGCTGTTATAGCTGCAAAGGGTGGGCCAACTCAATATTGAACCCTACGGACTAAGACTGGGATGCCATTAAAGTTTTTATGTGCATGTAAAGGAAGGCGTCCCAATACTTATACCCAATATAGTGCAGCCCTTTTCAACCAGGGTGCCTTCATGTGTCTTCAGGGGTGCCTTGGCAAAATGCAGAGAAACTGCCCAAAAATTGTATACAAGCCAGCAGTTGGATCAAGCCTGCCTATTAATTACCTAAAGCCGCAGATTTTTATTGTGCACCATCACAAACTTCTAGACACGAGTGTTCAAACAACCTATGACCTCATCGGTTGATAAGGAGGAGGACGTTGAGCACCTGCACAGCACCCTTGTTTGACCCTACCCTTCCCCTCTCCATCAGCACTGGGGTCACATTAGCTGAGTGAAGAAGAGAAACTGAGGGAGAAGAAAAACATTGGAATATTAGTCAGTACCAGTGTGCAAAGGTGTTTGCTTTGGAAAAATAAATCACCACTAATTTTGGGTGTCCTATGCATATGGGTGTTGCTGCATTATGTAAAACTATTAATTTATTTTTTTTAATTTTGGAATGGGGTGCCTCGAGATATATTGGGGAATAGTAAAGAGTGCTTGACTGAAAAAAGGTTGAGAAACACTGATATAGTGTATCTCTTAGTATTTTGGGCTGTTCAAACTAATGTTTAATTTGCATATATTTTGCCTGCTGGTCCCTCTCCCCCTTCCATATCAATGTGCTATATATATATTTTTTTTTTTAATCCGCGGTGGTGCAAAAACCTAAATACGGAAAAACCATCAAGTGAACAAAAAATGTGCATGTGAAACACACACTAAAAAGTGCTCTTAATGGTGTGCTTTAGTCTACCCTCTGAAGGGGTAGGACCACTCCCTGATCCTGCGGGGCGCAAGGCTCCTGACAGGGACATAGGAAACTATTGGTCCCCCTAGCCAGAAGGCCTGTCAGAACCCATTCTTCTAGATCACCCAAAACCGACCATCGAATACTAGGTGGAGGGGCTCTCCCACAGAGAGACCCCCCCAGGGGAAACAAAAGGCCACAAATCCTCCCCCTACACATCAGGGCAAGCCCGAGGACTTACACCCTCCATCTGTGTGTGTTTTTTTCTCACTAAGAAGTGAAAGAGTGACAAACTTTAATAAATAAAAATAAATAAGTGGCTGTGCAATGTGCACTGGCTGGGCCCTGAGGCCTGGAAGACAAAAATTGCCCTGGACTTAGTCAAAAGGCCCATCCCTAAAAGGCGCAGTGCAGAAAAAGTTTTGGTGACCATGGCCATGTGCCATTCGATTGGTGTCCCACACCCAATTGTTACTAAGAGCACCCCTAGGGCGACCACTCCCAGGAGGCACAGACACTGCAGACTCTCTGCCTCCCCAGCCCATGGCCAGACCAGGTAGATCCATTCAAATCAGGAAGAACTGGGCCCATCCAGTTTTCCCAGGGGAATTACTCCTGTGCCCCAACAGCCTGTGGGCACCCCAGTTTCTGTTCCAGCCGGTACTAGCCTTCAGAGCCCCCATCACACCAGCAGAGATACTATATCAATAGCTATTTCAGCCCCATCCAAGCCAAAACAGCACAGCACCCTACTGGCCACTGATAAGAACTTATACTACACTTGAACTTAGCCAAAAGGCCACATGCTAATGACATTTTCAAAAAAGCAATTCCATTTTTATTGCATGCTTTGGTCCCAGTGATGTCTGTGCTTCTCTATCCAATGCAGGCAGATTATGGTTAGTAAGAGAAGCCAGCAGGGGGCTGTACATAGCTTCCTGAGAACAGCACAACTCCCTGCCTCAGTACTCTTCTCAAGAGCCCTCAGCTCTAATGCAAGCCGTGGACTGGCTTTTGGCAACAAGATAAATACTAAAATCCCTTGATGTATGGGGGAGTGGGAGTCCAAGGCGCAGGCTTCATTTACATTTAGACCTTCCTATGTGTGATCCTGATCCTCCATGACTGAAAGAACTGAAATCCAGTCAGTGAGAATTGGTAATCTACCTACAAAACTTGACTTCCACCTTCATTTATGATGTTTTTCATGTCTGGAGTTTAATTGATCACACCAAGCCTGATACAGAAGTCCATCATAATGGCAGAACTATTGGTACTTCAGACTGGCTTGTTCCGAAGGTTTTAAGTCTGGCTGGGATGAGTTCTGTCGGGGAAGGCCTCAGGACTGGCATAGCTGTCTGGTTTGAATTCTGGCCCGATTGTCTGATTTGAGTTTACGCCTGGCAGACTGGTTTAAATTCTGAACTGGCTGGGCAGTACAGTATAGATTTTGGTTAGAATAGTGCAGTGGTTGAGAGAGTGAAACAGAGATTTCAGAAGACCGTAGTACGGTATATAATGTAGAGTGCAGAACTCAGTTGTAGGCAATGCAGAGGTCAGTAGATAATAATGCAAAGTTCAATGGTCAGTAGTTTGTAACACAGAATTCAATGGTCAGTAGCATATAGGGCAGTGTAAAGGGGTATGATGTTTGTATGGAAGTGTAAATGGGTCAGTAGTTTGCAGGACAGAGCATAGAAGTCCTCTTCTTTGCCATTTACTGTACATCTCCTCCCTTTGTCACTTGATAAACTCCCATGGCTTTCAGTACCATCTCTATGCTGACGACACCCAAATCTATCTGTCTACTCCTCACCTAACTCCATCAGTCTCCTCTCGCATTACTAACTTACTAACTGACATTACAGCATGGATATCACATCACATTCTCAAACTCTTCTCAATCTTTCTAAAACCGAGCGCGTAATTTTTCCTCCCGCCCGTGCGCCTCCTCTGACTTCACCATCAAGACAGGACTGGACTGGGACAAATATTTGGCCCTGGACTTCATCCAGGCTTGCCCACTTTAATTTTGAGTGTCCCCATCAGCACCCCCTTACTTCAGAGTGTCCCCATCAGCACCCTCCCCCCCCCACATCAGAGTGTCCCCAACAACACACCTCTTGCATTAGAGTGTCCCCATCAACAACCCCCACATCAGAGTGTCCCTATCAGCACACCTCTTGCATCAGAGTGTCCCCATCAACAACCCCCTTAAATCAGAGTGCCCCCATCAGCACACCCCTTACATCAGAGTGCCCCCATCAGCACACCCCTTACATCAGAGTGTCCCCATCAGCACCCCTCTTACATCAGAGTGCCCCCATCAGCACACCCCTTAAATCAGAGTGTCCCCACAAGCAACCCCCTTACATCAAAGTGTCCCCATCAGCACACCCCTTAAATCAGAGTGTCCCCATCAGCAACCCCCTTACATCAGAGTTTCCCCATCAGCACACCCCTTACATCAAAGTGTCCCCATCAGCAACCCCCTTACATCAGAGTGTCCCCATCAGCACACCCCTTACATCAGAGTGTCCCCATCAGCACACCCCTTACATCAGAGTGTCCCCATCAGCAACCCCCTTACATCAGAGTGTCCCCATCAGCACACCCCTTACATCAGAGTGCCCCCATCAGCGCACCCCTCTTACATCAGAGTGTCCCCATTAGCACACCCCTTATATCAGAGTGTCCTCATCAGCACCCCCATACATCAGAGTGTCCCCATCAGCACCCCCCTTACTTCAGAGTGTCCCCATCAGCACCCTCCCCCCCCACATCAGAGTGTCCCAAGCAGCACACCTCTTGCACCAGAGTGTCCCCATCAACAACCCCCACATCAGAGTGTCCCTATCAGCACACCTCTCGCATCAGAGTGTCCCCATCAACAACCCCCTTAAATCAGAGTGTGCCCATCAGCACACCCCTTACATCAGAGTGCCCCCATCAGTACACCCCTTAAATAAGAGTGTCCCCACAAGCAACACCCTTAAATCAGAGTGTCCCCACAAGCAACACCCTTACATCAGGATGTCCCCACAAGCAACACCCTTACATCAGAGTGTCCCCATCAGCACACCCCTTACATCAGAGTGTCCCCATCAGCACACCCCTTACATCAGAGTTTCCCCATCAGCACCCCTCTTATATCAGAGTGTCCCCATCAGCACACCCCTTATATCAGAGTGTCCCCATCAGCACCCCCTTACATCAGAGTGTCCCCCCCTCTCCTCCCCCTCCCACGTGTACTCACAGTTCTGAAGGAAGCTTCTCATTCCTCTCTCCAGTCATGTGATAAGTGACATGACAAGAGGAGAGAGGAAGGAAAGTCTGCCGGCTGTCTATCTCCCGCTGCAGGCTGGAGGGAGCAGAAAACCTAATCCTCTCTCCAGCAAGTGTCAGCAGCCGGCTCCTTGGTGACAGGAGTGAAATCGCGATCACTCACTGTCAGTGAGAAGCGGCTCCAGGAGTGCGCCTGACCGGCCCACTGAGCCATCAGCCCACCGGGAAACTCCCGGTAGTCCCGATGGCCAGTACATGCCTGCATCAAGATCAATAATACAACCATCAGTCCCTCCCCTCATGCCAGGGTGCTAGGTGTAATCTCAGACTTTGACCTGTCCTTTCAGCCCCAAATCTAATCGCTGTCAAAATCTTGCAGACGTCACCTTCGTATCATCTCCAAAATACGTGCCTTTCTAACCATTGAAACCACTCAGCAAACGTATTCACTCCCTTGTTATCTCTCGCCTTGACTATTGTAACTCCCTTCTCATTGGCCTACCTCTCCATAGGCTATCCTCTCTTCAGTCTATCATGAATGCTGCTGTCAGACTCATCCACCTTACCAACTGCTCAGTGTCCGCCACCCCTCTCTGCCAATCCCTCCACTGGCTTCCCATTGCCCAACTAATAAAATTCAAAACAATAACATACAAAACTCTTCCCTGAACTACGTCACCAATCTTGTCTCCAAATATCTCCCAAACTGTCCTTTACGCTCCTCCCAAGACCTCCTGCTCTCTAGCTCCCTTGTCTCCTCCCCCCATGCCCATCTCCAGGACTTCTCTAGAGCCTCTCCCATCCTCTGGAACTCACTCCCCCAATCTGTCCAGCTACCTACTACTCTGTCCACTTTTAGGCGATCCCTGAAAACTCATCTCTTCAGGGAGGCCTATCCTGCCTCCAGCTAACAACCAAATCTACTTTTTCCCATCAGTTCATCCCTTACAGTTAATACTTTTTTGTTTCACCAGCCCCTCCCTATTAGATTGTAAGCTTACAGGAGCAGGGCCCTCCTAACCCTCTTGTTTTGAATTGTTTTGCTGTATTGTCTCCCTTTTTATATTGTTAGGTCCGATCGTGTGAAAGGGGCCTATCGGATCCGCCTGTCCGTTTTTCAGGCGCATCCGATTGGGCCACCCATTGACTTTTATGGGGAGGCAGATGTCAGCGGATATGTGTGGATTGGATACTCACCTGGCATCCGATCAGACAAGATCCGCTGAAAAAGGACGTATGACAATACGTTTGCCATCCGTCCAGCGAGTCAGATTGGATAAAAACGGACAGGCTGTCCGTTTTTCATCGATCTCCCCATAGAGGAGAGGGGGGCTCTAACAGGTCCATCTCAGCACCGTGAGTGAAGACGGACTTGTCATCCGCCTTCTCAGTGGGGATCAACGGAGCGATCCCCACTGAGCAAGCGGAGTCTGTCAAAATGGATCCGCCCCATGTGAAAGGGGCCTAAAGCACTGCGCAAACTGTTGGTGCTATATAAATTCTGTATTATAATGATAATAATAATAGGAGATGATAGTTTTCAGGGAAGAGCATAGGGGTCAGTAGATTAGAGGGCAGAGCACAGGGGTTGATAGTTTTCAGGGAAGAGCATAGGGGTCAGTAGTATGCCCTGCAGGGTCTGCACAGCGGGGATGTAACCTGCCTGTCAGCTGCCCACCATTAACCGGTAGAATGCAACTGATAAGTTGCCAACACCTGGGCTAGATGATACTAGACATCTTTCAGCTTGGACATTAGATGGGCTCTATCTGACTTGGTGCAGCTTGTAATACACACTGTTAGAAGTTCACAGCTTGCAATAAAATCAGAGTAAGCTACTTCAGTACAGGAGAGGTGCCTGTACAACTGTGAAAGACTGAAGATAAGGCTGGAGTTCATCCATATATACCACGGAAAGTGTTTTGTTATATATGTTTCATAAGTGCAAAAAAGAAAAATCCTGTGTACTTTGCACACTTCCTTTGTTATCTCAAAAAGTCTAATTTGCCTTCTCAATTCTTATCTTGGACTACGAAATAATGAGTCACTATATTGTGGAGAGGAAGACAATGGGAGGGATTCAGTAGTTTAGCAAGACAACTGGGCAGTGCTGACACCATTAAGTCCACACTATAGCTATGTGTTATCAGGTCACAGCAAATTATTAGGATTTAAGTGCATTTATGGCAAATCAAATATTTTGTCTGTACTTGCAGGGTATTTAAAGGGATAAAACATGGGGAAATGTGCTGTATTGCCAAGATGTATGAAATATGATTATTTATTTTTTTTTTTTTTAAGGGCCAAGTTTATCTTTGGGAGCATGTTGCACGTCACACCTATATTTAGGGTGTAACATGTAACATGCTCCAGCAGACCGCCCAATCCTCTGCCTGTGACAGGGGGGCAGGGTTCTTCTCCTCGCATCCGCTGTCACAATTTAAAAACGGCCTGCCCTACGCGCAGCTCCACCCACACCCCTGTGTTATCTATTGCGGCAAATGGTTTGTAGTTTTCAGCAGCAGTCATGTGAGGCTCGAGTCCTGAGTCTTCTTTATTGATTACATGAGGATTGGGGGGCTTTTTCTGATGTCCATGAAATTGCTTGTGTGGGCATTTCCTATTGGCTGACCAGTGGTGGGGTCTTCTCACCATCCTTTTATTCTGCAGGTTCTGTGCTCTGAGAAGATGTATGGTTTGGGGGTATCTTGCAAACTTTCAAATAGTGAAAACTAATTAAAAAAAAAAAAAAAAAAAAAAAAAAAAAAGGCCTCATTCACATGGGTGCTGCTGCCCTTACACCATGAATTGGCCATTTGTTTATATGGCTGGAGCTGGCAAGTGCTGCGTGCAGGCAGCCCATGTTATTCTAAGCCAGGGGTAGGCAACCATAAAGGGGTGGAGATCTACTTGAACAAAATTTGAGAAGTCAAAGATCACCCGGCACAGTGTGGTCTCCTCACACTTGATTTAAGCCTCCAATTACCGTACTACCGTCTCGCAATTGCATGCATTGCATGACAATCATGGGTTTAATTCAGGTTGTCAAGTCAACATATCACCTCCTCACCACCTGTCAAACACACTTGGATCGCTTTTCAGAGGAGCAGCAGTGCCTGCTACACTTGTGAAGGAGCCCTAGTTGCATTCAGCAGCGGCACCTTTTGGGGGTCATTTACACATAACGTTAGGGTGGTGGTAAAACCCTGTGGTTGGTTCGCTGATTAACCACCCCCAATCCTTAACCCCTTTAGCTGCTGAGGCAGCAGCCGAAGGTATGCACATGCAGCAGCAGGAATTTAACCCCCTGTTGCTTTTTGTGGGTGCTACCGCCTGCCAATCGCGTCCCATTCAAGTACATGGGGCCACTCTGCAAGCTTTCTGCAACTGCATGCTTCTGCGGTGTCCAAGGGTTTAAAACAGGTGGTGAGAAAGCAACACAATGCTGCCTGCTTTAACCCCTTGTTTTGCTTTACTGCACAAGTTTGCAGGAACCTTGACCTCATTCATTTCAATGGGTCATGCTTGGCAGGTGCTACACTCACCAACCATGACAGGGCGTATAACTCTTGCTGCGGCTTTGACATGTGTACACCCCTGGCCACTGCAGCTAAAGGGGGTGTGGTGGGGGCAGAGGTGGTAAAAACTCTGCTTAACTATGGGGTTTTACCACCCTCCAAACTACAAATATAAATGAACCCTTACTTTTCTGAGCCCCCTATAAGGCTGCGTTCACATTGATGTGCTGCAGTTTACCTGCACCACGGGTGCATCTGCGACCGCCCTGGGTTAGCTGCACTTTGCCATAGACTTCTATTATATCTTGCAGGTGTGGTGCACTTTCTGAAAGCGAACCAAAACTCCCGCATTCAGAAAGTGCACCAAACCCACAGGATATAATAGAAGTCTATGGCTAAGTGCAGCAAAGCTGCAGGTACAGGAGGTCCCCGAGTTACGAACCTCCGAGTTGCAAACGACTCCTACTTACGAACGGGAGGCGGCGTCGGCAGGCACATCAGAAAACATCTGAATACGACGTCGGAAAACAGCGGAAAACGACATCTCTGCCGTTCTGCGCATGCGCTTCCGACTTACGAACAAATCCGACTTAAGAACAAACAGGCAGTCCCTTACCCGTTCGTAACTAGGGGACTTCCTGTACACTGCACTGCACCCGCGGTGTGGGTAAACTGCAGCACATCAGTGTAAAAGCAGCCCTATACTATTATGCCCGGTGTATTGCTTCACACGGACCTGAAGATCTCTTCTTTCCTGCTTCTGGCTACACTTTGGAGATGACTTGCCGGGATAATGGAGTACCGTTGGTATCACTCTGCATGGGAGAGGAACCGGCACTACAGAGGAGACATCGGAGATTTTTTTATTTAAATCTTATTTTTTTGATTATTATCAAATTTATTTTAATAAAGTGCTTTTGGAGTAAAAATCTATCTAAAGATAGTTTTCTATTTAAGATACATTAATAATTTAGTTTTATTCAGCATGAAATTGAGCTTAGTTATGTAGCATGAGGCTATATATTCTGCAATATTTATTTATTTTTGATAAACTCATTCAATGAATCCAAGCTCTGCAAGTTGAGATAACATGCACTGCATTGATGCATACACACAATTTCACAGTAACCATGAAGTAAAAAAAAAAGTTTAGAAATATTCCCTTTATCACGTTGGTTTGCAAATCTAAGTACACTATAAACTGTATGATTGAATCGCTTTTGAATATCGCTGTTTTACTAACCTGACAGCTCATTATTCGAAATAGGAAACCTTCATTTTGTTTGTAAATATTAAAGATTCCACCTACCAGCAACGAGTCAAAATTTTTAAAGAGCAACTGTCATCTCTGTCCCGCAGCGACTCCTCCTCTGACCTGCTGTTGACTCACCGACAGTCCCATTCACTTTAATGGGACGGCTGGTGATGGGGCAGTGACACAACAAGGTGAGGGACGTGGCGGTAGCAGGTGAATGGATGCCCGCTAACAGGCGCTGCCATGATGGAGCTGAAATGACAGGTGCTCTTTAAATGTAAGGACTCATTCTTGCTGGTAATTAGAATCTTTAATATTTGCAAACAAAATGAAGGTTTCCTATTTAAAATAATAAACTGTCAGGTTAGTAAAACAGCGATATCAGAACCGATTCAATCATACAGTTTGTAGTGTACATAGAACTTTATTTTATCTCATGTTACTGTGAAATTGTGTGTATGCACCAATGCAGTGCGTGTTATCTCAGCCTGCAGAGCTTGGATTCATTGAATGAGTTTACCAAAAATGTAAATATTGCAGAATATACAGCCTCCTCATGATGCATAACTAAGCTCCACTTCATGCTGAATAAACATAATTACTGTATTTATTGGCGTATAACACTCACTTCTTCACCATGAAAATTGGGTGCAAATAGCGTGTGCGTGTTATATGCCAATGCTTCAATTTTAGCTGCCTCTGAGGGGACAGGTAGGGGGCGGGACGAGTGCCATCAGATACAGTGAGAATCTCCTGTTTACTTGGCGGCCTCTGTAATAGAAAGTCCTGTCTCCTGGGCCGCCATTGGGCCACTGTTCTGTCTATCATAGGAGATTCTCACTGTATGTAATCTGTCGGCGCTTGTCCTGCCCCCCTCCCTGTCCCCTCTAGGCTGCAGATGGGCATCGATCAGGCTGCACTGATGGCAATGGTGAGGCTGCTGCATTGATGGCAGTGGTGAGGCTGCTGCATTGATGGCAATGGCAAGACTGCTACATTGATGGCAATGGTGAGGCTGCATTGATGTAGACTAATGAGGCTGCATTGATGGCACTTGTGAGGCTGCAGATGGGCATTGATCAGGCTGCATTGATGGCAATGATGAGGCTGCAGATGGGCACTGACCCTTATTTTGCTTCAAAGTTCCTTATTAAAAATTTAAGTTTTTTCCCTGAAACTTCCCTCTTAAAATGAATAAGCGTGTTATACGCCGATAAATACGGTATTAATGTACCTTAAATAGAAAACTATCTTTAGATAGATTTTTACTCCAAAAGCATTTTAATAAAATAAATTTGATAAAAAAAAAAAAAAAAAAAAAGATTTTTAAATTAAAAAAATCTGATTTAAATTAAAAAAAACAAATTATTATTATTATTATTTGTTTTTTAATCATTGATTTTTATCCACCCTGCTATAAAATATTTGAAGAACTTTTGAAGGAATCCACATGTGACCTGAAGGTAGCTTCTGTTTATTGTCAGGAGCTGTGATTGTTACTGAGGCCTGCAGATATCTCACGTAGTCTAGGCACACAGCGCAGAAAATAACACACAATACAGAGAATGTCGCTGTTTGCTTTATTTTTAGACCCGCAGTCTTGTCACATTGTTTCTGTTTGGACTGGAGGCTGGAAACTGCGCTATTGTAAATCTACCATAAATCTTGCAGCGAACAATGCTGGTCAGATGCTTGATTTATTACCGCCTGCTCATAGAATTTCCCATCTACAAATCCGGTTACTGATATTATTAGTTAATATGTAGCCAATGTTGTGATTGTGTTTTATTTGCTGAAAGCATCCTTTTATTGTTTAATTACTAAATGGCTGTGCTTCCTGAGATGTCACTCACTTTGTAGATGGCTATTATTATTGATGAAAGCCTTTTACTTTGCTTTTCTTTATCTTAAAGTCTGCATTTTGTTTTTGTTTTTATATCATAGCAAAGGGCGATATTTACATTTATTGAGACATATCCCTTGTGCTGGTATAAGCTGTCCTAGTTGGAACCCAAAGTCCCCTGGTAACCTCTCCTCCCCCTGTATACCCCGCAGCCACAATCTTACTTTGTTGCGTAGGTTAAGGCAGCTCATACATTCGTTGTTTTTTTTTTCAAACAGTGAGTTGAATAAAAAAAAAATTACCAGATTTTCCCATCCACACATTCCGTTTCAATAATGTTTATTCAAGTTTAGCGGTAGTTTTGCGCACGCAGGGGCTAGCATTGACCGTTATCACAAGGGTTAGCTTACAAAGGCAGCCAAAAAGAGTCAAAGTAAAAATGAAGGAAAAAACGAGAGCTAACACAGCAGTGGAAAAAAAGGCTTGTTTCATAAAGCCGTCAGGGCCGAGGGGTCCTGAGGAGGTTCTCCAAAATAATGGGGCATCCCCTGGGCCCGCCAATACCCATGCAATTGTGCCATATACAGACTAAAAAGGAGAGGCAGATTGGAAATTAGGAGAAAGTTAAGCAGAAACTTGGAGCTAAAGAAAGAGATAATGCGCCCCTGGAAAGTAGGGAGTCAGGAAAGGCTAAAGGAAGCAAAAGGAGGGCCAGGGAGTTAGGGGACGAGAGAAGGGGTAAAGGTAAGGGCTTGGGAGCATTGGGACCATCTGTCATAGGCGGCCCAAGCTGGCTGGGGGGAGAGTAGGAAAAAGACATATGATAGCCATGGTTCCCAAACTTTAAGGAACTTGACATGGGAGTCGTTGCGAATGCTGGGCATATGTTTGTTAAGCATCAACGCGATCATGCGATCTTTCAACCCCTGAAAGGGGACAGATGTTTTTTTTTCCAGGCTTGGGCAATTTTTCTTTTGGCTGACAAAAGTAGGTAGGAAGCTAGCGAGCTTCCGCTGATAGGCAAATAGGCCCGGAATTGGACAATGCAGTATGGCAAACTTGGCTTCTTTTGGTATGGGGAGGTGGAGCAAAGTAAAAAGGAGGCCAAATACATGGGACCAGAAACAAATTAGTCTACATCACCCCGATGGCCAAACCCCTGAAAACTGACAGAATGGCATGGGAATGTGGGTAGGGACCCAGTACCAACAAAGAAAAGCACCTTATATGCCACTTCCAAGATGGCTGTATTGAATGAGCACTTGGCCACAAATGACCAGGCCCCATTTCAGTCTGCCAAGTCTATCTCAGTTGCCGGGTCTCGTTCCCACTGAGCTACATAGGTGAGGGGGGTGGAGGAGAAACTGTTTTTCAGAGAAGCATAGAGATCTGATATGAGGCCCAGGGATCTCGGAGAGTGCTGGCATGTGGGTTCAAATGTAGTTTTTTGGAATGGGTACGTGGAGGTTCTGCGTAGCGAGCCAATGCTAATGTTTGAGGTAGCAGAAGAATTCTGTCTCTGGGATGTCATGGGACTCCTGCAACAAGGCCCACAAGGAGAATGATCTGGTGGCTAGAAAGTGCCTGACATGTGTGAATGAACCCCCTTAGCAACCCACCAGGAGAATGCCTGTGTGTGGTCCAAGCCTGGGGAAAGAGAGGGTTATTGGTAATAAGGAGCAGGGGTCCCCATCTATACATTTGACTATTTTGAATCCTCATGCTGCTAGCATTAGTAAATGGATACGAAAGTATATTATATTTACATGTTTTAAACAGTTTTTTTTACATTTCTTTAGTTGATTCCTGGTTTTGATGTCTAGGCAAATTATGTCATACATCCCAGGAGTCTTCAGGAGGGGAGGAGGGTTTTTTCAGCTAAGCACACCCTGCTGTATGCCAGCCTGAACTAAGGGCAGATAGATTCCAGGAAGTAATTGCTACATGAATCATCTGCCCTTACTCAAGAATGCCATGGCCAGAAATGCTAGGGGGTGTTTTTCTAAGTTGTTTCCCAGCAAAAAAAAAAGAAGCATGGAGACAAGGGTTGGATGGGTGAGTTTGCTTTGAATAATAAAAATGAATGAAATATTTATTTTGGTGCTCAGATATAGTGTAGTTCCAATGTCCTAAGCCATGGAGATGATAGGCGGATATGAACCTTGGATATTGCAAAAATGTGACGCAGTAGTGATCACTCATATGGGTGCCCTGGACTCCCTGGAACTGAAAGGGTATCAAAACTCAGACATCCCAACAAAAACTCATTTCAGGGGGGTGGCAAGCTCATTTTTAGGGAAGTCACACTCCGTGCCGACAACCACCCCCCCCTTCATAATAAAATACTATAATAAAATAATACTTTAAAGATAATTAATAATATAATGCCATAATAAAATAATACTTTAAAAGATAATATTGTGTCGCACTCACCAACAATGCACCCTCACCGTGCCCATTTGTAGCCTCATCAGTGCCAACAATGCAGCCTCACTGTACCCATCTGCAGCCTCACTGTGCCCATCTGTATTCTCATCCGTGCCCATCTGTATCCTCATCCCTGCCCATCTGTATCCTCATCCCTGCCCATCTGTATCCTCATCCGTGCCCATTGGCAGCCTCATCAGTGCCCATCTGCAGCCTCGCCAGTGCCTTGATTACACACAGCGGGTGTCTCCCGCTGTGTCATGCAGCTGCAGTCATAACTGTTCGGCAGCCGTCTACTGTAACAAAGCCCGGCCTCCTTATCCATGATAGACGGTCAACTGAACACTGATACTGGGAAATTGAATCAGTGTTCTGTCTCTCATGGATGAGGAGGCGGCGCTTTGGACGGCCGCCGAACAGTTAAGACTGCAGCTGCATGACACAGTGGGAGACACCTGCTGTTTGTGATTACTCCAGGCTGAGTGGCAGTGCAGGCTCAGCCGGGAGATCGTGCCGCACTCGCGGGTGTCCGTCAAATGCGGAAGTATCCCGCGAGTTGCAGGAGACTTGAGATGTACTCAAAAATTCCTTAATTTTTTTTACCCTCCACTTATTTCAATGTCTATGTAGGTTCTCAGTTGTTTCCGTCATATTTTCTTTTTTATAAACTGAATTATCCTGGCACTAATACCTTGGCTACCTACTTCCTGTTATAAGGTGACAACGCTTCATTAGCAGCTGCCTAAGCAATGGTGGTCTTGTTGCACCAGAAATGTGCAGGCCCTTTACAAGCTTGGCACACCATCCTGCTCATCATACCAGCACTTATTGAGATCCTACAAAGCAGTCTTTCTGCACCACCAAATGCTGTAAGCATGAACAGCACTTCAGGATGTGTATCTGTGGCTTTGTTGCTTAGACAGGTTTTGGAAATAAGGATAGCACTATGAATTTTAAAAATAAAAAAGTATGCATGGCATTTCATTTTAATTTATTTTTTAACTGTAATGTTAATGTTATGTGTGTACCACCCATTTCTCCTATTTGGTTGCTATATGTTCTTCCTATGTGTGTGCTACCTGGTCTTGCCATGTGGGTGTCATGTTGTCCCGCCATGTAAGCGTTACCTGGTCCTGCCAGGCGAGTGCTATCTGTAGTGCTTTGCACTAGAAATGGAAGAAATCCATAGAAAATATTGATGCAGGCACAGATTTCCTTCTTTGCCTAGTTCCATCATTTTCTGTGTGTTGACGTTTTTTTCACCATAGTCCTTTTTTGGTGGTTTGCCAATGTTTTTGACCAGTAAAAAAAAAGCCTGCTCAGATGATGAGCTTGAAACTATGTTTTTCTCTGATATTGTCAGGCAGGCTTGTATGAGAAATCTCTGGCTCAGCATCAGTATACTTTCTTCAAAATCCTGGCAGGTCTGGTAGGACAGTTGCAGAGACACTCCCAGCTTTTAGAGGTCTGTTCCAAGATTTCTTGCTTGGAAAATCCAGCAGTCTTGTGATTGCGGTATGCTCCATGGTGTTTTACATCGACCATCTTTACAGAGCAACATTTTTAACCACTTCATATCCAGGCCAATTCTGACACTTCTCTCCTATATGTAAAAATTAACTTTTTTTTCCTAAGAAAATTACTTAGAACCCCCAAACATTATATGTATTTTTTAGCAGAGGCCCTATATAATAAAATGATGGGTGTTGCAATTTTTTATGTCACACAGCATTTGCACAGCAGTATTTCAAACTCAGTTTTTTTGGAAAAAATACACTTTATTGGATTAAAAAAAAAAAAAAGTACCCCTATTTTTTTGTATAATGTGGATGCTGATGTTACGCTGCGTAAATAGATACCTTACATGTCATGCTTTACAATTGCGTCTGCCTGTGGAATGGCAGCAAACTACATTGCTTAAAATTCTCCAAAGGCGTTGCTTTAAATTCCTTTACAAATTACCAGTTTAGAGTTACACAGAAGGTCTGGTGCTAGAATTATTGCTCTCGCTCTGACGTTTGCGACAATACCTCACATGTGTAGTGCAATCACTGTTTACATATGCGTGTGGGAGTAACGTATGCGTTCACATTTGCACATTTGCACGTAAGCAATAATAATATTATTATTTATTTTATACAAAACTTTTATTTTTTACACTTTATTTTTTTTTTTGATTAACTTTATTGCTATTACAAGGGATGAACAACAACCCTTGTAACAGTATGGGCCATGACAGATCCTCTTTATGAAGAGATCTGGGGTCTATTAGACCCCAAATCTCTCCTCTGGCCTCCAATGCGGTCGATCAGACACTGTTCGAACTGATCTGCTGCTTTACTGACCGCTAACGGCAAGGTAAACAAAGAGGCAGGACCGGAAGTGGCAACATACTCGTTGCTCTTGGTTTCTGGTGTCACAGAGCGAGAGGAACAACATCAGTTCCTCTCTCTCTGTTCTGTGTAGCCATCACCGATCGGACGTTAGAGCCCGGGAAAGTGGTGACGGGAGGGGGGTGGGACCCCCTTCTGCCACCCGCAGAAGTGATTGAGTGGCTAAATAGTCACTATCTGCTACAAAGGGAAATGCTGGGATGATGCTTGTAGGTGCAGGTATCATCCCGATTATAACCACTGAAACCCAAGGATGTCCATGGACGTCCTACGGGCGGCAAGTACTTAAAATGGCCAGATTACATAATCCACATAAACTTTGCTGTCATGTCACCAGGAATATGGAACTTCAGTCAGAGCTTGGAACACCCATCAGGTTTTTACTCCATTGATACCCCCTGTTGGAAAGTTTTACCCAATCTGTCTAGGAAATACATTAATAATTGGCTGGAGTTCTGCTTTAATACCACCTTATTATAGACTGGATTGGCAGGCTTACTGATGGGTACTCTAGGCACTACCAGGACAGAAAATAAAATTAAAATCTCTCCAAACGGGAACCCGAATGATAATATGACAAAATACTGTCGTTTGGATTGGAGATTGGAGGGGCTACAACTACTGTAAAATTGTTATTACCATTTGCGTGTTCTGAATGGAAATTTCACTCGCTATCTGTCAAGGTGGCATGACACTAGAACAGAGATGGAAGTGAAGGAAAATTATAATGGAGAGTCGGCCAACAAGAAAAACCTATATAGGAAAGATTTGCATTTACAATGCATGCCAACATCTTAATGGTGTGACATTATATCCATACTTGGACAAAAAAAAGGAAAGAAAAGAAAAAAACTGAGAGAGGAAAAAAAATTATAAAAAGGGGGAAAAAAAAGCGCCCGACCTCCACCTGCACCCCAGGCTGTGCAGTCATGATGTCAGGCCCTTGGGCAGACCAGGGTATCGTGCCCAACCCATGTTACACTTACGGAGATAGAAAGTCCTGATAAAGCTTCACCAAAGCCTATAGATAAAATGCATCCCCTGCGCTGGCTCAACTTAACACCGCAACGTTGTCCACGTATTCCACCAACTCTAAAGGCCATTTCTTCTCTCCTGGAGGAGAGAAAAAGGCAATTTTTCCTCCCCTGGAGGAGTGAACAAGGCATGAACGGGAAAGGGGATACTAAGCGTTGAAAAACAGAACAATATATTAAAAAATATAGGAGTTGGACAAGTCGTGGACAATCTCCACATGGGAGAGGACCCCTACCCACCTCATAATGGCCTCTCCCTTAGGCAACTCACTCGATGGAGCTACCTCAGTAGCACTGCCACATGGACAGCTATTTGCTCCAGTACTTAGAACAGTTGAGGCACCAGAGTCATGAGAGTGTGGATAGCGGCTGCCTGCCTCCCCCCACCCCCAGGACCCCCATGCACCCCACAATCCACTCATACCTCCTCCAGGGAACCTTCATCTCTCTAAGCGGCTCATAGGATCAACCAGCCTGATCATATTGGCCGGGGAACATGACCTGCATATACTGAGACGTAATCTTGAAATGAATCCCTCATGCCCAGATTTTCATAAAAGGGGACTTGTGGGCAATGTGAATAAGCTCTTCCATTTTTCCTAACCGTTGGTGGGTTAGTATTCCTCCAACAGACAGGAATGCACATCCTAGCCACTGTGATCATATGTACAGTCAGATTTCACGCGCCAAGTGGCTGGAGTAAAGAGGAAAGGATCTTGTTGGGACGTGAAGTCCAGAGAGGACCCAGTCCACTAGCTTATCCTTAATGACGACTCCTATTCGCATGCTCCTGCATGTGAACAAATGATGACTTTTTAGGCCTCATTCACAAAAGGTGGTGTGTGGTCCTGACACAGACAACTTTGACATTTGGCTGTGTCCTTGCAGCTGCTGTGTCTGCATTCACTTTCATAGCCTGCCTGCATGCAGCTCTGTGTTTTTGTTTTCTCTGGAGATCAACTTTTAAGTTCCCATGTTGAAAACTATAAATTAAAGTGGAACTTTAGTCAGAAAATAAGGTTCTGCTAGATCACTTCAGGCTGGCCCCTTTTAAAAATATGTGTCTATACTGTTTAAAATCCAGTAATACATGTATACTGTCTCACTCTGCTCTGCACATGCTCAGTTGCTCTCCATTTTTAGGCATTGCTGAGTTTGTAGAGGCCGATCTGCTGAAAGCCTTAAAGTGGAATTAAACCCTCCTATCCTATAAAGCGAAGGAAGCTGCTTCTGTTTGATCTGCAACTGCCATGGTGCTGCACATGTGGTCAGTTATGAAACCAGACATTTGATGGTTTGACAGTTTGGTTGAGGACAAAAGGCAAATGTGACAGTTAGCAATCCTGGCATTCCAGGAATGTAACTATTTTACAGGGTCTGTAAACCCTCCTTTTTTAAATTTTTTTTTTTCTATATCTATATATAAAAATAACAAAAATGCCTATACTTACCTGCTCTGCGCAATCGTTTTGCACAGAGCAGCCCCGATTCTCCTCATTCTGGGGTACCCCGCCGGTGCTCCAGCCCCCCCCCCTCTTCATCGAGTGCCCCCACGGAAAGCCGCTTTCCATGGGGGCACCTGTGCGGGACTCACTCCCGAGTCCCGCTGCTGCGCCATTGACACAGACAGCGGCACTCAGCCCGCTCCCGTGTCACTGGATTTGATTGACAGCAGCTGTAGCCAGTGGCTGCTGCTGCTATCAATCTGTCCAATGAGGAGAGAGACAGCGGCTGGATCTGCTGCACTCATGCACATTACTGGATTGGATCAGGCTCAGGTAAGAAAGAGGAGGGCTCTGGGGGGAGCTGCAGCATAGGTTTTTCACTTTAATGCATAGAACCACTTTAAATCGATTTAGGTTTAGTTCTGCTTTATGATTTACTGCTGTTCAGGGGCTCTGGGCTTCAGCAAAATGGCAGCCTCCAGCAAGAAGAAACAGGAGCAATGCTGGAGGCAATTTACAGCACACATGAATTTTGAAATTACAGCACACATTCATTTTGAAATCATTATTATTAATGTGGAATGTATGTTCCCTGCTAAACAACATTTTTTTTTTTATCAAGTTGTTATGGCTAAAGTTCCCTTTTAATTTAATTAAAAAAAAAAAAAGTAAAAACATAAATGAAGCATAATAAGCATAATAACAAGATACACGCATATTACAAAGAAATCCCTTCTCTCCAACAAATAATTCACAGTACTCCTTGTAATAATAGGAGGGAAGGGACATTATTGAACTTTCAGGAAATCTGGAAGAGTGGGCTGTAGATTTTTTCCTGCAGTGCCACCTGCTGGTAGATGTGAGTATTCCATTTGTAAATATAAGTGAACCCTGGAGTCCCATTATTTCTATGTGGACAAATTTCAGCTTTCTGAGCGGCGAGAATCCCGTCGTTGTTTTCTATAGCCAAGAGAGCTGTGGACAACAGCATGTTATTACCCAGAAGGGTCAGAGTCATCTGTCTCAGGTTTGTTTTTAGTGGATGTAATTTCAGAAGAAACGATAAAACTTTCTGTGAAGAAAAATGTTATTGTTTATTAAGGTCTAAAACTGTCATCTTTGAATCATAGCCGCTGTGCACAGTGCCTCCTCCTATAGCTGAGCACGTCGTAATCTTTTCGTTCATTCCATGGGCCATGTGTTGTTAAAAATTTGCTGTGCCTAAAGCAAAATTGGAAGAATAGCTAAATTGTTGGCCGATCCTTTTTAATCGAAACATTCAGATCTTTAAGAATCTGTTGCATCCATAGAATAATTGTATAATAATAAAATTGCTCTTTTTGCAGAGTTCAAAGTTTGGCCACACAAGCGGGCTGGTCCAAGGGACGCAACGCTCTTCAGGTCGGAGGTCTCTTGGAAGATCAAAAAGATTCAGTGTCACGCGATCGCTTGATAACTTGGAGGTAAGGTGACTTGTGTGGGAATTCTTACTATTATATGTTTTGTTAAGAATATAGTCTGTTACTATATGGAGTATATATGATGTACATCATGAATGACGTTATCATTAGCAGAGGTATGCAACCAAAGTTTGGTAGTAAGACCTGGAATTAGGACAACACAATGGGGTTGATTTACTAAAACCGGAGAGTGCAAAATCTGGTGCAGCTGTTTATGGTAGCCAATCAGCTGCTAACTTCAGCTTGTTCAATTAAGATTTGATAAATAGATCACCTGGAAGCTGATTGGTTTCTATGCAGAGCTGCACACGATTTTGCACTCTCCAGTTTTAGTGAATCAACCCCAATTATCTTCCAGGTACTCCCAACATGCCAAGAATTACAGTATTTTGAGAGCAATATCTGAGGTGGATAAGTACCGTAGTTCAGGGGAATAAGGGAGTAGAGTCGAGTCTTGTTCTTTTTTGTGTAATAAATGTGCAGACATCCATATGTGTTAATAGCTTCCTGTCTGGTACTACAGGCCAATCAGCAGGCAGATAAACTGTTTCTCGGCTTAAGGATGAGCGACACTCAAGGTACTAGTTAAGGGGGGGCAAAACAAGTCCTGGATGGCCGCACACCAATAAGGCACTTTTATTGAAGATAAAAATTCAAATACAGTCAGTTCATGTTGCAAAGGCCTGGAATAATAACTGACGCGTTTCACACCGTAATTTGGTGCTTAATCATAGCTAGCCACTAGTTAAGGGGGAAGGGACCCAGCTCCTGGATCTGGGAAGGAAAAGGGGGAGAGAACAAAGGAATGGAAGAAGATACACTATATTGTTAAAAGTATTGGAACGCCTGCCTTTACACACACATGGACTTTAATGGCATCCCAGTCTAATGCCCCGTACACACGGTCGGATTTTCCGATGGAAAATGTCCGATCGGAGCGTGTTGTCGGAAATTCCGACCGTGTGTGGGCTCCATCGGACATTTTCCATCGGATTTTCCGACACACAAAGTTGGAGAGCAGGAGATAAAATTTTCCGACAACAAAATCCGTTGTCGGAAATTCCGATCGTGTGTACACAAATCCGACGGACAAAGTGCCACGCATGCTCAGAATAAATAAAGAGATGAAAGCTATTGTCACTGCCCCGTTTATAGTCCCGACGTACGTGTTTTACATCACTGCGTTCAGAACGATCGGATTTTCCGACAACTTTGTGTGACCGTGTGTATGCAAGACAAGTTTGAGCCAACATCCATCGGAAAAAATCCTAGGATTTTGTTGTTGGAATGTCCGAACAAAGTCCGACCGTGTGTATGCCCTATTAGTCCGCATGGTTCAATATTGAGTTGGCCCACCCTTTACAGCTATAACAGCTTAAAATCTTCTGGGAAGGCTGTCCACAAGGTTTAGGAGTGTGTCTATGGGAATGTTTGACCATTCTTCCAGAAGTGCATTTGTAAGGTCAGGCACTGTCCTGCTCTAATTCATCCCAAAGGTGTTCTATCGGGTTGAGGTCAGGACTCTGTGCAGGCCAGTCAAGTTCCTCCACACCAAACTCGCTCATCCATGTCTTTATAGACCTTGCTTTATGCACATGTCCAAATCATTTGGTGGAGTGGGGATTATGGTGTAGGGTTGTTTTTCAGGGGTCAGGCTTGGCCCCTTAGTTCTAGTGAAGGGAACTCTTAAGGCGTCAGTGTTTTGGAGAATTTCACGCTCCCAACTTTGTGGGAACAGTTTGGGGATGGCCCCTTCCTGTTCCAACATGACTGCGAGCCAGTGCATAAAGCAAGGTCCATAAAGACATGGATGAGCGAGTTTGGGGTGGAGGAACATTACTGGCCTCCACAGAGTCCTGACCTCAACCCGATAGAACACCTTTGGGATGAATTAGAGCGGAGACTGCAAGCCAGGCCTTCTCGTCCAACATCAGTGCCTGACCTCACAAAAGTGCTTTGGGAAGAATGGTCAAACATTCCCATAGACACACTCCTAAACCTTGTGGACAGCCTTCCCAGAAGAGTTGAAGCTGTTGTAGCTGCAAAGGGTGGGCCAACTCAATATTGAACCCTACAGACTAAGACTGGGATGCCATTAAAGGTCATGTGCGTATAAAGGCAGGTGTCCCAATACTTTTGACAGTATAGTGTATGTAGGAATGGAAAGATCTGATGACTGCGACAGTCTTCTCTTTTTCACCCTAGGTCGGGTGCCTAGGAAGGGACACTCCGCCACTTGCTGTTAGTGCGTTTTCAGGAAATTGGAATACTGTCATTTTGCCCACAGCGCTATCAGCAATGCAAAACGCACACAATGTTTTTTACATCTCTGGCACCAAAATTCTACGTTCTGGGAGATGTAACCTATCAAAGCCTTTATTTCTAAGTAGATAGTTTTTATATGACGTGGGGCCCATTTTAAAACAGAGGGACTACAGGACGATGGGGACATTTCAGTGTTGCCAATATAATAGGTCCCATCTTCTGGCTGAGGTCAGTGTTCCAGGGAATCTCCTGTGGAAGATCTGCTTGTACATTTTGCTGGTGTCTAGTTTTCTGTGTTTTATGTTCGCAGCACTTATTGTATAAAATTGCCCTGAGCTTGATATGCGATCTAACCCACAGGAATCCTAAATAAAGCTTCTGCTTAATGTTAGGATGGAGAATAGAAAGAAACATGGACAGTGTAGCTGGCCTGGCTCACAATCAGTTGAGGGTTCCATGGCTAGGCTCTGTGGTTTTACTTGGCATGGATGGTGCATTTCCACATTTTTGTCCAATAGATGTAAGCTGCTTTCTGAGGACACACCCGGCACTTCCTAATCACAGGACGCACAATGGTAGCATAGTGATCTCCTACTCCCTGTCTTCACAACTCTGCCCGATTCTGTCTTTCTAACTGCAGGAACCAGAGTGTGTCCAGCTCAGAATAATCCTGGTCTTCGGTATGGGAGGCTAGTGGTCTTACTTCTAGATCAGCATCTGACATGAGAAATAGACCCTTACTGCTTGTTACAGCCAATTCTGTATAACACACTGCACAATGGTGACACTGCGACACACTGCGCAATGGTGACACTGCGACACACTGCGCAATGGTGACACTGCGACACACTGCACAATGGTGACACTGCGACACACTGCACAATGGTGACACTGCGACACACTGCGCAATGGTGACACTGCGACACACTGCACAATGGTGACACTGCGACACACTGCGCAATGGTGACACTGCGACACACTGCGCAATGGTGACACTGCGACACACTGCACAATGGTGACACTGCGACACACTGCGCAATGGTGACACTGCGACACACTGCACAATGGTGACACTGCGACACACTGCGCAATGGTGACACTGCGACACACTGCGCAATGGTGACACTGCGACACACTGCACAATGGTGACACTGCGACACACTGCACAATGGTGACACTGCGACACACTGCGCAATGGTGACAGTATGACACACTGCGCAATGGTGACAGTATGACACACTGCGCAATGGTGACAGTATGACACACTGCGCAATGGTGACACACCACGACACACTGGTGACACTACGACAGACTGGTGAGACTACGACACACTGCACAGTGATGACACTACGGCACACTGGTGACACTACGACACACTGCACAATGGTGACACTACGACACACTGCACAATGGTGACACTCTGATACACTGTACAATGGTGACACTGCGACACACTGTACAATGGTGACACTGCGACACACTGTACAATGGTGACACTGCGACACAGTGCACAATGGTGACACTATGACACAATGCACAGTGGTGACGCTGCGACACACTGCACAATGGTGACGCTGCGACACACTGCACAATGGTGACGCTGCGACACACTGCACAATGGTGACGCTGCGACACACTGCACAATGGTGACGCTGCGACACACTGCACAATGGTGACGCTGCGACACACTGCACAATGGTGACGCTGCGACACACTGCACAATGGTGACACTGCGACACACTGCACAATGGTGACACTACGGCACACTGGTGACACTACGACACACTGCTCAATGGTGACACTATGACACACTGCACAGTGGTGACACTGCGACACACTGCACAATGGTGACACTGCGACACGCTGCACAATGGTGACACTGCGACACGCTGCACAATGGTGACACTGCGACACGCTGCACAATGGTGACACTGCGACACGCTGCACAATGGTGACACTGCGACACGCTGCACAATGGTGACACTGCGACACGCTGCACAATGGTGACACTGCGACACGCTGCACAATGGTGACACTGCGACACGCTGCACAATGGTGACACTGCGACACGCTGCACAATGGTGACACTGCGACACGCTGCACAATGGTGACACTGCGACACACTGCACAATGGTGACACTACAGCACACTGGTGACACTACGACACACTGCACAATAGTGACACCACAACACACTGCACAATGGTAACAGGAGAATCTGTTTTCTCTGCGGCCTCTTGAATACAAAGTCCCGCCTCCAATGATGGACAGAACAGTCGTCCAATGGCAGCGCAGGAGAGGGACTTCCTATTACAGAGGCCGCCGTGCAAACAGGAAATTCACCTGTATGTACGGTACTCGTCCTGCCTCCTCCCTGTCCCCTCCAAGGCAGCCAGCATGTATATCTTTTGTGGCCCCTGGTGCTTGGGGATTCATTGGGGGCCACAAAAGGTATACATGTCCAAAATATCAGACGGGCCTTTCGAAACCAGTCCGTGGGCTGCAATTGGCCCATGGGCTGGACTTTGCATATGCCTGTTGTAGGTGGAGGCAGGGTAGGCTTCTCAGAATAGAAAAGTTTTCAGGGATCACCTAAAAGTAGATAGATTTGGAGATAGTCTGACAGATTGGAGTAGGGTATTCCAGAAGATGGGAGAGAAGTCCTGGAGTCAAATATGGGAGGAAGTGTTGAGGGAGCTAGAGAGCAGGAGGTCTTGGGAGGAACGAAGAGGACGATTAGGTTGCTATGTTAAGACTAGGCTAGTGATGTAGCTGGGGGCAGAGTTGTGGTTTGTACTTATTGTACTAACTTATTGTTAGTATTTTGAATTGAATTTGTTGGCGAGTGGCAGCCAATGGCCGGATTGGCAGAGAGGGGTAGCAGACACTGAGCGGTTTGTAAGGTGGATGAGTCTGGCAGCAGCATTCATGATGGACTGAAAGGGGGATAGTCTATTTAAAGGTAAGCCAATGAGGAGGGAGTTGCAGTAGTTAAGGTGAGAGATAACCAGGGAGTGAATCGGGAGCTTTGTGGTTTCATTGGTTAGGAAGGGACGTAGTTTGGAGATGTTGCAGAGGTTGAGGCGGCAAGATTTGGAAAGGGATTGGCTGTGGGGCCGAAAGGAGAGTTCAGAGTCCAGGATAACACATTGCACCCTGACATGTGGGGATGGGTGGATGGTTGTGCCATTGCTCTTGACAGAGAAGTCAGGGGAAGAGGTACATGGGGGAGGAAATATTATAAGCTTGGTTTTGGACAAGTTGAGTTTGAGGAAGTGGTGTGACATCCAGACATATCACCCTGAACACCCCATCCCCACCGTGAAACATGGTGGTGGCAGCATCATGCTGTGGGGATGCTTTTCTTCAGCAGGGACAGGGAAGCTGGTCAGGGTTGATGAGAAGATGGATGGAGCCAAATACAGGGCAAGAAGAAAACTTAAAATAAAACCTGCTAGTCTGCAAAAGACTTGAGACTGGGATGGAGGTTCGCCTTCCAGCAGGACGATGACCCTAAACATACAGCCAGAGCTACAGTGGAATGGTTTAGAATGGCCCAGTCAAAGTCCAGACCTAAATCCAATTGAAAATCTGTGGCAAGACTTGAAAATTGCTGTTCACGGACGCTCTCCATCCAATCTGACAGAACTTGAACTATTTTGCAAAGAAGAATGGGCAAAAATTTCACTTTCTAGATGTGCAAAACTGGTAGAGACATCCCCAAAAAAGACTTGCAGCTGTAATTGCAGTGAAAGGTGGTTCTACAAAGTATTGACTCAGGGGGGCTGAATACAAATGTACCCCACACTTTTCACATATTTATTTGTAAAAAAATTTTGAAAATCATTTATCATTTTCCTTCCACTTCACAATTATGTGCCACTTTGTGTTGGTCTATCACATAATATCCAAAAAAAATACATTTACGTTTAGGTTGGAACATGACAAAATGTGCGAAGTTTCAAGCCACTCTTCACTAGATGAAGAGTGGCGCTATCCCCTGTCAGTGGGATATAGGTGAGTGTCCACACCAAAACCAATCCTAGATCCCTATAACAGAGAGCGGATTTATGAATAGTGAAAAAACAATTGTCACACCTAACATCAATAACTTAATGTGATAGTGACTACTACAAAAATGATAAAAATCCTAATGTGACATTCCTAAAACATCAAATGACAAATTATTACAAGTGCCACCCGTGAATGGTGAAAAACAATATTGTGATGACAGCAATATATAATAAAATCAAAGAAATTCCACAAATCATGTACAAAGTGTGTGTACAATATATGATAAACCTTAAGAGGAAAAGGAAAACAATCCAATAATATAAGAAAATCTTAGAGTCCACTTCTATTAATAAATGATAAAGATCAATAAATAAAATAGTGGAAAAAAGTTGCAAAAAGTTCAAAAGGTGCCAGTGTCTTCAGTCTGCAACTGCTGTGATTCTGTGTACACCACCACTCAGTGCCGTGATTCCACTCCCTAGTGAATTGCTCACTCACCAGCTGTTAAGGCCTCCCACTCTCGTGTTTGGCCGGCAAAAGACCTTAACCCACTAACATGGGGGTTATCATGCAGCCACCGATATCCGCTGTTGAGTGTACCATACACTTTTCTTTTTAGAATATAACTCCACATAAAAAAGGAAAAAAATGCTCCAAATAGCGTGATATCGTTTAAAATATTTAATCAGAAACTTAAAACCATACATATGCACTCACATGGTAGCTAAAAACAACTCAGCACTTCACAGCAAATTGGAACTGTATCACAGCAAAAACGAACCACAGCACGCAGTAACATTAACAGGGACGGCCACAGCAGACCCAGGGAGTGTGGACGCCGGCGATCGTCTCACCCGTTCACCGTTCGTACTCTCAGCTGGTCCCCGCTCCGTCTCTCGTCAGATCTCACTCTGTCAGACTCCTACGATTGCCGCGTAGCCACGCCCCTTTAGTTGTATAACAACTAACTAGATTGCCATTGGGCACTGTGCATCAAAGACCTTTCCAAAAAACCATTGCCCATTGATGACGTGAAGATCTTATGATTAGTGACATTAGTTACGTTATAACTGTAACTTTTATTCTTTGCAGACTCATATTACATCAACTTACAGTAGGTGATATTTGTAAATGGAATGGGCTCAGGGCATGTTGAGCTGACCTTGTATTTTACAGCAAAGTCAGCTTTAAACCTCAACTTTGAGTTCAAAGACTTTCATAAAAAAACAGCTTCTTCAATATCCACAAATATAAAATGATTTTGTGTGCACCAAGTGCTTTTGCAAACCCAGATATTACCTTGCAGAGTAGCAGTGACCTCATATCATAGCCTTTGTAGAGTTGTGGGAGTGACCCAGCGGGCTCCACTCACTACAGGCCTCCTACTGAAAACTACAGGAGGGGGCGGAGACAAGACCAATCACCCTGCACTAGGAGAGAGAGCAGCAGTGTCCGGTCTGTATTACAGGAAGCTCTGCACAGAGGTAAAGTTTCACATTAGATTACTGCTCAGATCTGGAAGAAATACACAAAGCACACCAAGATTCAAACAAGAACACTCATGATGAATAGATTTAGTCTTATTTCTATTTAAAATGTTCCTTTGAATGGAGCTGTCAGTTCAGTCTGCACTCAGAAATGGCAGTGGATGCCAGTTGTGCGATGTCTGAATGCAGGTCGTGTTGGCAGAGGGCTCCGATGGATTGTGCCCAGGGCTTAGAACTTAAAAGAAATCTAATTTACTCGATTTTTTTCAGTAGAAAGTGTCTTGAAATCTGCCAGTAGTGTAATTGTTGGGCCTCTGTGGAGAAATTGAATGTGGTTTTGCAGGGCAGGAGTTACAAGCTTTGAAGCCAGTAATGAGCACGTGAGCAGACTGGAGGTCTACAGACAGGCTTTCCTCTGTGCAGGAGGCAGTAAAAGCAGACATGCAGAACAGAGCGCAGCTGGATCCCCTGACCTCGTGCCCAAGATGTGGCCGCTGTGTCAGGTTTGGGCACCGTAACACAGCCACCATTGTCCTCCACTAAAAGAAAACTAATTAGCTTTCCCTTTCGTTCTTCAGCCCACACCGCAGACTTGCCTCGGCCTACTTTCTAGCAATGACCTTGATTTGTATAACTGGGCTCATTTAAAAGCCATTTTTACAATGATGTAAATTCTAAACTATAAACCACGACCGTATGTCATCCCGATTTAATGTGTTCATCTAAGAAAAAACGATTTTTCTACTAGCAGAAAATTGCTGAAATTGAATTATAAGTGTCGGATTATTTTGACTGCTCAGGGCTTTCTGTGATTTCAGAACTATTACTAAAATATATTGAATTGAAGAAAAAAAAAGAGTGTATGTGTTGGGGAAAATGAATCTTGTTTATCCAACATTCCTGTCCTCCTTAACCACTTACCCCCTTCCTGAACGGGCCCTTTTTTTTTTATATGGCACTGCGTCGCTTTAACTGACAATTGCGCAGTCGTGTGACGTTGCACCCAAACAAAATTTACGTCCTTTTTTTTCCCCACAAATAAAGCTTTCTTTTGGTGGTATTTGATCACCTCTGCGGTTTTTATTTTTAGTGCCATAAACAAAAAAGGAGCGACAATTTTGAAAAAAAGCTATATTTTTTACTTTTTGCTATAATAAATATCCCCAGAAAATATATAAAAAAAACCCAAATTTCTTCCACAGTTTAGGCCGATATGTATTCTTCTACATATTTTTGGTAAAAAAAATCGCAATAAGCGTATATTGATTGGTTTGCGCAAAAGTTATTGCATCTACAAAATAGGGGATAGATTTATTTTTGGCTCTACTAGCGTCTGCCAGTACAAGTGAAGAAAAAGCCGATAAACGGCTCTTCCTATTTACACTGTAATCAGCTGTAATTGGACACAGCTGATCACATGGTAAAAAGCATACGTCAGAGGCTCTTTACCATGATCAACACACCACACCACCGATCGCCACGCTGCGCGCCACCGCGGGCGCGCACGCGCTAGCTTGTTATCCTACTGGACATCATATGACGCCCAGTCAGGATAACTAAACCACTTTCCAGCCATCATTCTGCATACGGCGGACAGGAAGTGGTTAACCTCTTGCCGCCCCCCATAAAACATACACTATATTACCAAAAGTATTGGGACGCCTGCCTTTACACGCACATGAACTTTAATGGCATCCCAGTCTTATGCTGGCCATATACTATACGAAAAATCGGCCAGACCCATTTTCGAAAAATGTACATTCGACCATGAGCACAAACTATAGTGCCATCATGCAATGACCGATAAATCGTTCAGTGGGCATGAATGAATGCCTTTTTTGTTCATTTTTTTACATATACTGTACCTAGTAAAGACAGTTCGGATGGGAAACACATTAACCTTTCAATTTATCGTTTCGTGCGGCAGAAAATTTCCAAACTCGTTCCTCGTTTTTTTGGCTCAAAAACGTCCCAACGATTTTTGTGCCCATTAACTGGCAAGGAAACGAACAAACTGCCTAAATGACAGAATTTCGGCCGATTTTTCGTATAGTGTATGGCCAGTATTAGTCTGTAGGGTTCAATATTGAGTTGGCCCACTCTTTGCAGCTATAACAGCTTCAACTCTTCTGGGAAGGCTGTCCACAAGGTTTAGGAGTGTGTCTATGGGAATGTTTGACCATTCTTCCAGAAACGCAATTGTGAGGTCAGATACTGATGTTGGAGAAAAGGCCTGGCTCGCAGTCTCCACTCTAATTCATCCCAAAGGTGTTCTATCAGGTTGAGGTCAGGAATCTGCAGGCCAGTCAAGTTCCTCCACCCCAAACTCGCTCATCCATGTCTTTATGGACCTTGCTTTGTGCACTGGTCCAAATCATTTAGTGAAGGGGGGATTATGGTGTGGGGTTGTTTTTCAGGGGTTGGGCTTGTCCCCTTAGTTCCAGTAAAGGGAACCCTTAAGGCGTCAGCTTACCAAGACATTTTGGACAATTTCATGCCCCCAACTTTGTGGGAACAATTTGGGGATGGCCCTGTTCCAACATGACTGCGCACCAGTGCACAAAGCAAGGTCCATAAAGACATGGATGAGTGAGTTTGGGGTGGAGGAACTTGACTGGTCCTGACCTTAACCCGATAGAACATCTTTTTCGGATGAATTAGAGCGGAGACTGCAAGCCAGGCCTTCTCGTCCACATCAGTGCCTTTAAAGGCAGGCGTCACAATACTTTTGGTAATATAGTGTGTGTGTGTGTGTGTGTGTGTGTGTGTGTGTGTGTGTGTGTGTGTGTGTGTGTGTATATATGAATTTAAAAAGGGAATGCTTAAAATTAATTTATTCAACCATGAAAGGGAACATTATATAGGTGTGCCTTCTCCATCTGCAATTAAGCTGCCTCCTTGGGTCTCTGTTTATTGTCTTATTAATATGGTAGGACAATTTTAAACTCTTCCTTACCGCATTTCCTATTGCGTCTTTAGAAACCTAACATCTTATGTAATGATGATCATAAGCATATTATCTGTCTGTAATGTGTGTTTGGGAATTGGGCTCCTTTGTGTATCTTTATAAAAGTTCAGATGTATGTTCCGCACATCAACTGGGCTGAGATTCTACACAGCTTTATCAATGAGGTGTTAGCAAAGCAAAACCGCAGAATTGGGACCTGTTATGCAATGCTGAGTATAATTATCCAGCATATTAGATCATAAATAAGGCTTATTATTGAAAAAGTGACATTTATTGTGGTTCAGACACAGAGAACTTGAAGAACTCTTTCATCACCAGAGCCAAATGTACAACTTACAAGAAACACTTAAGGTTAAATATGCAATGAAATAGCAACTAAATCATCTATACCTGAGGCCAGGTGCAACAATGCTGGCATATTTTCAAGGATTAGAGAACCCTCTTTTTTGTCATAGTAAACTGCAGCCTTATAGACAACTCGCCAATCTATCAATAACCAAGAACTCTTCAGTCTCTTCCATAAACAAAGTTATTACCATGTTTGGGTACTGCAACCAAAAACTAAATGTCTTTTTTTTAGGAATTTATGTGATGGACCAACACAAAGTGGCACATAATTGTGAAGTGGAAGGAAAATGATAATTTGTTTTAAAAAATGTATTACAAATAAATATCTGAAAAGTGTGGCATGCATTTGTATTCAGCCCCCCTAAGTCAATGGTTTGTAGGACCACCTTTCGCTGCAATTACAGCTGCAAGTCTTTTTGGGTATGTCTCTATCAACTTTGCACATCTAGAGTGAAATTTTTGTCCATTCTTCTTTGCAAAATAGCTCAAGCTCTGTCAGATTGGAAGAAGAGCGTCTGTGAACAGCAATTTTCAAGTCTTGCCATTCTCAATATGCTCTGATCTAAACCATTCCATTGTAGATCTGGTTGTATGATTAGGGTCATTGTCCTGCTGGAAGGTGAACCTCTGCCCCAGTCTCAAGTCTCTTGCAGACTCCAGCAAGTTTTCTTCTAAGATTGCCCTGTATTTGGCTTCATCCATCATCCCATGAATTCTGACCAGCTTCCCTGTCCCTGCTAAAGAAAAGCATGCCCACAACATGATGCTGCCACCACCATGTTTCACGGTGGGGATGGTGTGTTTTGGGTGATATGCAGTGTTAGTTTTCCACCGCACATAGCGTTTTGCTTTTAGGCCAAAAAGTTAAATTTGGGTCGTAGCGGACCAGAGCACCTTCTTCAACATGTTTGCTGTGTCCCCTACATGGCTTCTCGCAAACTACAAGCAGGACTTCTTATGGCTTTCTTTCAACAATGGCTTTCTTCTTGCCACTCTTCCATAAAGGCCAGAATTGAGTAATAGTTGTCCTGTGGACATTATCTTCCACCTGAGTTGTGGATCTCTGCAGAGTTACCTCTTGGCTGCTTCTCTGATTAATGCTCTCCTTGCCTAGCCTGTCAGTTTAGGTGGACGGCCATGTCTTGGTAGGTTTGCAGTTGTGCCATACTCTTTATATTTTCGGATGATGGATTGAACAGTGCTCCATGAGATGTCCAAAGCTTGGGATATTTTTTTAAAACCTAACCCTGCTTTAAACTTCTCCACAACTTTACCCATGACCTGTCTGGTGTGTTCCTTGGCCTTCATGTTGCTGCTTGTTCAGTAAGGTTCTCTAACAAACCTCTGAGGACTTCACAGAACAGCTGTATTTTATACTGAGATTTAATTATACTGAGATTAAATTACTAATGGCAATGAAGGCAATTGGTTCCACTAGATTTTAGTTAGGGGTATCAGAGTAAAGGGGGCTGAATACAAATGCATGCCACACTTTTCAGATATTTATTTGTAAATAAAAATAAAACATTTATCATTTTCCTTCCACTTCACAATTATGTGCCACTTTGTGTTGGTCTATCACATAAAATCCCAATAAAATACATTTACATTTTTGGTTGTACAAAATGTGGAAAATTTCAAGGGGTATGCATACTTTTTCAAGGCACTGTATAACAGCCCTATTTATTTTGCTTAGGTAGCATGCCTGATGTCCTCTGGTCACGTGAAGAGCAGGGTCCTCTTCTTTGGATCTTCTCTGGTGGTGGGCAATCCTTAATTATGCAAAGAGCAGTATAATGACATCAGTGCTGCTTTCTGCATCAGTGTGCTGTGACACGTGGTTACAACCATCACCCAAAGGATGTCCTTCGGTCTCCAACATGGAAGACTGAGGACATCTAGTGTTGGATAGGAATTGCTGTGGGGGACAGTGCCAAGTAGGAGGTGAGTATTGCTATCAGAGCTACTGGTTTGTTTGAAACACTGGCTGAGTCATTTAAAAAAGTAAAAGTGGGGCTCCATTCTGACAGCTGAATTAGGGTTACACCGATACCAGTTTTTTAAGACCGAGTATGAGTACCGAAACTTTTTCTCAAGTACTTGCCGATACCAATTACCAATACCTATGTTTAGTGACATGTGTGGTCCGGTTTTGACAGCGGGTTTTCAGCCCCCTCTGATGCGACTTTGTTCAGCAGTTTAGGTGTAATTCAGGCGTTTATTGTCAAAGTGTATGACAACGGAATTCACACCTGAACCATCCTCAAAATCATACTGGACCCTTTTTTTAAAACCACACTCCGGTCGACCCGCACATATGTGAACTGGCTCCATTGTAAAGGCTGTAGGTTCACATGTCATATGAATCGGATGCGGTTCAAAACGCATCCAATTTGCACATATGTGAAGATATTGGTCTCAGTACCGGAGCATTTGCACGAGTACAGGTTCACGTAGAAATGCTATCGGTGCAACGCTGTTGAATAAATTGTTGAAATACATTACAGTGAACTGGTAAACTCCATACTTTAACCCTTTTTTGGGATTTCAGTGTAGTACAAACATACACAAGTACATACAACACAACAAAACCTTCCAGTCTCAGGCACTGAGCCCACGCAGGGGAGCAAAGGCAGAAAAGGTAGAATATATAATACACAGTAGCCTTGAGGACTGTAATGATATACAACACAAAAAACTAGAAGACCTGTGTACCTCTAACCACCCTAGCCACATCAATTACGGAAACCCGGGGGATCTTAATGCACTCGCTGAGCTAGAGAGATTAAACTGTAAAAACATGCCAGTGTTAACTATCCACAGCCGTGGACAGGTCCTCTAGCCATTTGGTCCAGATCTGTCAAATTTCCTGGGGCAACCTCTGTTAGCATACGTGTCTTTGTAATAGGGGAGGGCATTATTAACCATCTGTTTCCAGAAAGAGAGATGGGAAGGAGTCTGTTTTTCCAGCATAGCGTAATAGCTTTCCTGACGGAATATAAGAGACCAATCAGGGTTCTCTGTGCCATTTTAGGAGCTAGATCCTCCACCAGGCCAAGCAGGCACACCCTTGAGGAGGGAGTAATGGTAATGTTGATCACGAATTGAATAACCAAGAGCACTTGTGTCCAATATAAAGTTATTGCCCGACAGGCCCAAAATATGTGGATAAAGTCTCCCTGAGGACAGCCTCAGCGCCAACATTCTGAAGAGTGGGCAGGTCCCATTTTATGCAAATGATGAGGGTGAGATAGGCCTAAAGTGATTAGGACGACCTCTCAGTGAAACATGAATCTTGAATGGATAATCCCATATGCCCTGCCAGTCCCCAGAATCCAACTCCGAAGCATCAATGGACCAATGCTGACAAAGGGCCGATGGCTCCAGAGAGGATACCCTAAGGAGATGTGCATAGAGAATGGAGGTGGATTTCTCTGAGCATTCATAGCATAGGATTCTTTCCAGATCCGAAGACACCATCTGAGCTTCTCCAGAGGGAAATTGACTTGTGAAAGCATGAGACAACTGAAATATATGGGAACTATTTTACTTGTCAAAGGATTTGTATTCCTGTCCATCCAGTCCTTTTATGTAAATAGCTCTGCTGCACAATACCTTATTTTGGCATGACAGGAGACTTTATTTTAGCAGGGCACATATCTCGGGAGAAGTGTCGGGAGATTTGTGTGGGGTGGGGCACACTGGGAGCTTCAAACACTTCATTCTGCTGTGCCTCGCTGACTGGAGTGACTGCAGTGTCCCTCCTGTCAGAAGGAGCAGACTCCTCCATAGTTACTGGAAGAAGAGGATTATACCTGCTGTAGGTGAATGACCAAACGCCCGCTGAGAACACACTTCTGTCTCAGCACAGTGCCACTGGGGAGTGAAGGCAGAGTGCAGTTTTCTTGTCTTCAAATCCAAATGGCCAAATATCTGACCGTTTGGATGTGTGCAGCAGCTCTCCATGCTGCTGTGCTCTTTGGGCTTTCTCACTGTTCTTATTCTCATAAGGGGTTCTGCAGTGGAGGTCCTTCCTCTATGCCCGGCCTCCTGGTCACTTACCCTCAGCTCCCGGAGGGGAGGAACCTCTGCTGTGGTTCTCGCAGCATTGAAGATCTAAATGTAACCCTTTTTTAATTTTCACCATGTAGTTTTGATCTCAACCTAAGTAACTTTCATATGCACGTACAAACCAACTGTGGCTGTCTCCTGATGAAATGGGCGCTGTCCTGCAAAATGCATAGAGATTACAGTTCCTGCAAATTAATAATGATTTATTTATCACGTTGGCATCTAGAATGTACATTGGTGAAACTGTTTTTATTTCTACACAAATAATGTGTATATGTGTGTGTTTTATGTAAATTGAAATAATATATTTTTATTGTATTTTTTTATTATTTATATCTGTTGCACCATTTTACCTTAGCACCACTCAAAAAGTCCCTTGGGCCATTTTTCCCTTGCAGTGACACCACCAATGCAAGGACATTGTTTCTTGCCAGTGGCACCACCATTGCAGGGGCATTTTTACTTTCAGTGACCCCACCGATGCAGGGACATTTTCTCCTTTCAGTGACACCACCGTTGACCACTGTTAGCCTCATATTTTGCACACCAATTTTAACATCTTCTGTTTGCTGTGGTGTAGCACAAACAACAATTGGTGCTATTTCAGCACATGCCACAAACATTAAATACATTTTGGCCCTCTGCTAGCCCCACCTCCTCCTCCATCTTGCGGGGAAGGGTCACTGTTTGCCATCTTCACCCTGGGCACTGGATGACCTTGAGCAAAACTTAAACTCTTGGCTGTGCACAGTGTAATTATTCAATATAAGCACAGGTTTCAGGCAGTTATATTATCAATGTTTTAAAATCCATTTAGTATTGGTTTAATGTACACATTTTTTTTACATATTTTTTTATCAGATCTTTTATTTGTATTGTTGTTTTAGTATGCAAGTTTCGAATCAATTACTCACGTACTGCCACTTTAAACGTACAAGTCGATACTTCTTGGTTTCTGTTCACTGTCGTTAAGGAAATATCCTAATAGTTATAGCCACCAGGGAGCTGAAGGTCTTAGAGGTTTCCAAACTGCAATTGAGTTTGACTTTGGTAACACTGTAATCTTGTTCTGTTGAGACAATGGAGAAAAAAATATAGCAATAATATTGCAGTGTAATCTATGGGGCCTGAAGTCACCATGGTAACTGGAGATTACATAGGGCTGCGAGGGAATGAGGAGCCATCCATACTAGGCCACCAGGCGTTTATATCTTTTAACTCCTGTGTCTTCTTTCAGGTTTACAGTGGAATGCTCACCAGAGAGTTTGAATGGGTGAGGGATGTAAAACCAAGGATTATGTGCTTTAGGGGCTCAAATTCTTGTCTGAGCTCAAGAATAAGAAAACTTACTTAAAGGAACTTCACTCCCACTTAGACCCTCCCAATCCCCTACCTTTTTCATCGGGTTGTGCTAAAAAAAAACATACATCTATGCAGCAAATCCAACAATATTCTGTAGGGATCTGCTGTTCTACTGCTGCGTAGCCGGTCCCACACTGTCGTCTCACTGATGTCATTGGGACCCAACCTGTATTTAGGAGGCCTGCTGCAAGAACCACGAAGCAACAGCCAGCCCCCTAATGACAAGCAGCAGTGCATTGTCTAGTGGTCATCAACCCTGTCCTCGGGGCCCACTAACAGGCCAGGTTTTATGTATTATCATGGAGAGATGCAGACTAGAATACTGTAATCACTGAGCAGCAAATTATATCACCTGTGATGTATTTCAGTTATCTTGCAAACCTGGCCTGTTAGTGGGCCCTGAGGACAGGGTTGATGACCACTGGTCTATAGAGTACTCGGGCCTCCTGGGGGGAGTTGTGGGAGTATCCCAGGAGGCTACAGACAACTGAATGTCCTTTTCATCTAGGGTAAAAAAGTGTGGGAAACTTATGGAACGTGGGTGGGGAGGGTGAAGGTCCATGTTGAAGAGAACTGCAATATAAGAAACCCTAATGTTGTGCTAAGGTCAAACAGATGGTCCTTTTGATTTACCTTTTAAGGAACTGTTGCAGAGTATGCCCAATTTCAGGATCGAAACCTTTGGCATAGGCAGATCCTTCCCTGCACAATTTATTGAGGGCATAAGGGAACACATGGATTTTAACAGAGGTTGGGCTTTGGGCTTAACCTTTTTAAAACAGAGCTGAAGATCAGGCATCTCGAGGTGCCTGGTAGTATCTGTGCTGGTCTTCAAATCAATGTGGAAAAAAAATGAACTCCCATGGATTGATGCGATAATTGCCACCATCCCTGAACAGTATAAAGAAAACCTCAAAGAATGGGATTTTAAGGGCAATGTCAAAACCCCTTCCCGCCGACCGTACGCACATCTGCGTACTCGGGTTTCGGGGGTTATACCGGGATGATGCCCGCAGCTGCAGGCATCATCCCGGTACCGTTGTTTAGAGCGGGCGATCGGCTATCCGTATATAACAACCGATGCGGCTAAAAGCCGCTCGGCTGTTATACCAGAGGAGCGGGAGGGGACATCCCCCCCCCCCTCCCGCCGCTCTTACCGGGCCTCCCGTGCGATCGGGAGGCCCGGTGTCCAATCGTCTGCCTCCGGCGGCTGTGGGCGGGCTGGAACGAAGCCGTGGGTGGCTTCGTTCCAGCCTTCTCAATCTTCTCATGACGTCACTTCCCGTTTACTCGGCTGCCAATGGCGCCGAATTTAAATAAATACACAGTAATCAGAATCGTCGTTTTCGGCGATCTGAATACTTTGAAGTGTAAAGGAGGGTTGGGGGGTCTTTTAGACCCCCCATCCCTCCATAAAGAGTACCTGTCACCACCTATTACTGTCACAAGGGATGTTTACATTCCTTGTGACAGCAATAAAAGTAAAAAAAAAAACATTTTTTTTTTTAAACACAATTTTTAAGTCTAAAAATAAATAAAATAAATATAAAAAAAAAAAAAAATTTTTAAAGTGCGCTGTCCCCGGCTCTTATTTCCAAGACCACGTTGTCACTGTCAGCACTGGTCTCATGATTAGGATTCCTGATCATAAGACTAGTGCTGTCAGTGATCATGTGATCACTACAAAAGCCAATTATGTTGATTACAAGGGTTTTGGTTTACAAAACAAACCTGCTGACCAAACTAAATCTAGAATTAGGATGACAGCTGCAGAACCATCATCTGTAGAAGCATGACAGCGGCCTTACTCCTATCATCACGTTATTCTGACTTCTATAAATAATCCAATGCATTAATGTCTTACAACTTCTTACAGGCTTTCTGAGCAGGACCGTAGCCTCTTGTTACAGCCTCTTGTGCCTTGTTTGTATTTTATTTACTACATGTACTTATGTAGTGCCATCAATTTACGCATCACTTTACATATATATTGTACATTCGCATTAGTGCCTGCCCTCAAGGAACTTACAATCATCCCTAGTTCACATTCATGCATACAGTGCTAGGGCCAATTTAGACAAGAGCCAGTTAACCAACCAGAATGTCTTTGGAGTGTGGAAAGAAACTGAAGTACCTGGAGGAAACCCATGTAGGCACAGAGAGAACATGCAAACTCCAGGCAGGTAGTGCTGTATTTGGGATTCAAACTGACAACCCTAGTGCTGCTAGGTGGAATGCTAACTACTTAGCCACTGTGCTACCCAAACATGTTTGTATCTAAGAGACAGCAAGGATATTACAATGGACAGCCTCGAAAATACCTGACCTAATTTTTTTCATAGGCTTTGCAACTAGTAGTCTTAGACTGAGGGTCTCCAAACTTTCAAATGGGTTGTAAAGGTTTCTTTTAATAACAAACATGTTATACTTGCCTCCTCTGTGCAAGAGTTTTGCACAGAGTGGCCCAGATCCTCCACTTTTGGGTTCCCCCAGCTCATGGCTCCTCCCCGCATCGAGTGCCCCCTCGGAGACCCGCATTCCAAGGGGACACTCATGCGGGCATGCTCCCGAGTCCTGCTGCTGCGTCCATTGACACTGACAGCAGAACTCAGCCCAGCCCACGGCTCCCGTGTCACTGGATTTGATTGACAGCAGCGGGAGTCAATGGCTGCTGCTGCTATCAATCTATCCAATGAGGACACTAGATAGTGGCTGGAGCTGCTGGGCTTGTTCTCGTTGCTAGAAAGATCGGGGTCAGGTAAGGTTAAGGGGGGGTGCTGCACTACAGAAGGTTTTTCACCTTAATGCATAGAATGCGTTAAGGTGAAAAACCTTGAGGGTTTACAACCCCTTTTAAGTACGACGGCTGCATTGTGTATTTTAACAATCCTCATCAGGGTTCCCCTTACATCAGGGTCCCCGTTACATCAGGGTCCTTGTTTGAATCCCCCCTTACATCAGAAGCAGAGACCATAGACCGCCTCTGCTGACCTTAATCTTCAATCAGTGCACATTGAGGATATTTATTTAATTTCAGCTACTTGTATAGCGCTGTCAATTTACGCAGCACTTTATACATATATTGTACATTCACATCAGTCCCTGCCCTCAAGGAGCTAACAATCTGAGGTCCCTAACCCACATTCATACATACACATACTAGGGCCAATTTAGACAGGATACAATTAACCTCCCAGCATGTCTTTGGAGTGTGGGAGGAAACCCACGCAGCCACATGGAGAACATGCAAACGCCAGGCAGGTAGGATTCAAACCAGCGACCCTTTTTCTTCTAGACGAAAGTGCTAACCACTACACCACTGTGCTGCCACTGACTCTAGCTGCTGGCCGGATATAATCTTGTAGCAGGTTGGAATTTGTCCATGGACCGTAGTTCAAAGACCCCTGTTCTAGACAGTAGAATGTAGACACATATATAAGCAGTCAATATTCATGGTATGTATTTCGAGGCTTGTGTTCAATTTCTATTACCTTTTTATGTTGTAAAATTCCTTGGACTTTACTTGAATTAGAATTTAGTGGTACAATTTTGTCCTCCTGAAGTATATATTAATGTTTCTAAGTATAAAACCATTTGTAGAATGCTAGAAGGTCTGTGCACTGCATGCCGAATGAGAAGAGGATGATCAAGGATGCGTTATGCCGAGATTGGTGCTGAGCATGCATATTGAATTCAGAGCAAGGAGCTGACCTTTGAATATCACAACACAAATAAATATGTAGTTCCCGTGTCCACTAACAGGCTATTCTGCCTGTAAAATACCAGATCAGCAATTCTTTAATTAACCCTGCTGACACCAGAACTCTGCAAAGTAGAAAAAGAAAGAAAGATTTGCAGTTTGCTTGAACAAGTACCCATCACTGGTAAAAATTGGGTACATGTCTAGCCAGAACTTTGTTCTTTTTAAAGAGGTAGTAAACCGCAAAGAAAGAAAAAAAAAAATGGTGTCCCTGCAGGACAGTGCCATAATGTGCTAGTATGCACTGTATACTAGCTCATTATCCCAGAATTACCTTTAAAATGAAGCCCTCCTGCGGCACACTGTCACCGCTGACAGGACTTCCATCTTCACCTGGTCTTCCTTCTGGGTTTGCCAGCTTCAGCCATCTGGCCGAGTAGCGATGACATCACTCCCCCACATGCGCATGTGAGTCAAAGCCCGCGGCACAGAGCTCTGAATGGACGGCACTTTCCATTTAGAGTGCAGTGCGCATGCGCCGGTGACATCAGCTGCTACTAAAGTGATTATATCCTAAATGGTGCATGTTTAGGAGATATTTACTGTACCTACAGTAGAGCTGCACGATTAATCGGCAAGAATTGTTATTGCAATTTTTTTTTTTCCCCGTTGCGATCTTGACAAAAGTGTTTCACGATTCTTAATATGCAAAGAATTTTCACTGCTCTTCTGAAGCCACAGCCCTCAAAAGAAAGGAAGAAAAAAAACAGGCAGTCTGCCAAGAATCACAACATTCTTTAGCAGTGGAACTGAAGTATAAACATTGTAACAATTTGTCAATGAAATAGACTTTGTGTGTAAATGAGGAACGTTTAACCATTTAAACACTAAACCTTTTTCTGACATTTGTTGGTTTCAAGTTAAAATCATTTTTTTTCTAGAAAATTACTTAGAACCCCCAAACATTATATATATTTTTTTTTAGTAGAGACCCTAGAGAATAAAATGGTTGTTGCAATATTTTATGTTGCACGGTATTTGCGCAGCGGCCTTTTAAATGCAATTTTTCGTAAAAAAATTACCCGTATTTATCGGCGTATAACACGCGCCGGCGTATAACACACACCCCAAGTTTAGGAGGGAATTTTAAGGAAAAAAACTTTTTAAGGAAAAAATCTTACATTTAAATGCCCATCAATGCGGCCTTATCAGTGTCCATCTGCAGCCTTGTGTCATTTGCAGCCTTGTTGTGTCATCTGCAGCCTTGCCCAGTGACACTGCAGCCTTGTAGTGTCACTGCAGTTTTTAAATATGGCGCCGCCGAGAGGCACCGAGCCGGTCCTGTGTCTTTTGGCAGCTCTCGGCTGCTTTCGGCTCCTCTCATAGTCCTGTGGGAGGAGCCGAGCGCCGCCGACATTCATACATAGCCTAGTGTACTCGGCTAGGTTCGGCTAGCTCCGCTCACAGTCACGCCCAGTCCCTGTGTTATGTCCATCTTAGGGCGGGACTGGGCGTGACTGTGGGCGGAGCTAGCCGAACCTAGCCGAGTACACTCGGCTATGTATGAATGTCGGTGGCGCTCTGCGTATAACACGCACCCGCGATTTTCCCCTGATTTTAAGGGGAAAAAAGTGCGTGTTATACGCCGATAAATACGGTACTTTAATAAATTAAAAGAAAAAAAAAACACTAACCAGTAAAGTTAGCCCAATTTTTTTTGTATAGTGTGAAAGATTTTACATCGCAAGAATTGTGAGAGAATCGTGATCTTTTTATTCTAAGCAAAAAAATTGTGATGCTCATTTTGGCCAGAATCGTGCAGCTCTAACCTATAGGTAAGCCTTTCTTATGCCGCGTACACACAATCGGACTTCTCGTCTGAAAAAGATATGATGGCTTTTCCGACGGGATTCTGCTCGAGTTTGCCTTGCATACACACGGTCATGCAAAAGTTTGCTGAAATTACGACCGTGAAGAACGCGGTGACGTACAACACTACGACGAGCCGAGAAAATGAAGTTCAATGCTTCCGAGCATGTGTCGAATTGTTTCCGAGCATGTGTAGAACTTTTGCGCGTCAGAATTGCCACAGGCGATCGCATTTTCGGATAGGAACTTTTCCTGACCAAAAAATTGAGAACATGCTCTCAATCTTTTGCTGGCTGGAATTCGGCCAGCAAAAGTCCGATAGAGCATACACATGGTCGCATTTTTATCGGTCTTTTGTGGGCCGAAATTCCAATTGTGTATATGTGGCATTTTAGGCTTACCTGTAGGTATAAATCAAAAAGTGGACTTTACTACCACTTAAACTTTGGCTAGATCAGGGAATTGTTTGAATCCCTGTCAGGTTTTTCTTTCACATTTTTTTATTGGCTTTAAGGTGTATAGATCAGCATATACAGACAAGTATAACACCTAAAACATCATAAAACATAAAGTACCATCATGGATTGCAAAGAGTCAAAAGGTTATGAAAACCCATGGTCATAAAATAATAGAAAAAAATACACGTCCCAATCCCAAAAACTATAAAGGAGAATTCTGTGTGTAGTTATAACATTAGCCTTACACATTTCTCCTGGGTCAAGTCCAGTACTATAAGGTCAGACCTAATTATAACGATAGGAGCAGTTGCCTTGCACTATGTAAAAACTGAGCATTAGTATATCCGTTGTATTTCAAGTGGGGAAGGTAGACAATAGGATGGCAGGGTGGGTATAGGTGAGGGAATGGGCGGCAAGAGAGGAAAGAAAAAAAAGGTGGAGAAAGGGGAGAAAAGAAAGAAGGTGTAATAAGAGAAAAAGGGATAAAAAAAAAATAGAAAGGGAAAGGAAATCCGGGGCAAGTGCGCACAGCCCCTTGCTCATGTACTATAAAATTGGGTTAAGAGACCACAAGGGGTGTATCAAAACTTTGAGGGCTGCAGTAGGACTAGAGTTTCCACCTCATCCCTTTAAACCCGAACACCTATGAATTACACAGGTTCTGAGACTAATTAAATGCAAATAAGGCACCAAGTGAGTTTAATTACCATCTTAATCAGCCACAGAACCTGTGTAATCAATATGTGTTCAGGGTTTAAAGAGATGAGGTAGCAACCATAAGTAGGACACCCAGGGTTGCCAAATTTCAAGAAATGTATTGTGAGAGTTATTTAGTATTGAAGTTTTTCATTCCCCACCGTGCTCGTAATCCTGTTTCATTTTGTGAAAATTGAGATTGGGCATTTCGAAGATTTCAATCTGGTTTTCTTGGTAGCCATGAAGATGTGTGTAATCAAAGTTTGTTGGTTTTCAATGATGTATGTTGTAGGCTTATGTAATAGGGCTTCCCATAGATCTCTAACAAAATTACAGAGGAGCCCTGTCAGGTTTTAGCAACTGTCTTCTGTTTCCTCTCTAGTTCAAAGTTTTTGAAATCTAGGGGGAGCAGCCCACCCAGCACCCTCCTAGATCCGGGCCTGCTCCAAAACAATCAATAGCAATTGCGGGGGGGACAAACTTCTAACTAATCTTGTAATAGCAGTTTTTCTTTGAGGCATAAATAAAAATAAATAAATAAATAAATAAGCCTTTGGAATACAGAGTAAAAATACATTTTCAGCTTCCGGCGCTATCGCACTTTTCAGCTTTCAGTACTATCGCACTTTAAAGGAGAATTGTGCGGTCATGCAACGGTGTACCCAAACAACATTTTTGCCATTTTTTTTAGACCGATAGAACTTTTTTTGGTGGTATTTAAATCACCACTGAGTTTTTTTATATTTTGCTAAAAAAAAACAAAAATAGACTGAAAATTTTGAAAAAAAAAGGTTTTCTTAGTTTCTTAGTTTTTTTTGTAAACAAGTTTTCTCCTTCACTGATAGGCTGCACTGATGGGCACTGATGGGCACTGATAGGCTTCACTGATGGGCACTGATAGGCTGCACTGATAGGCTGCACTGATGGGCTGCACTGATGGGCACTGATGAGGCTGCACTGATGGGCACTGATGAGGAGGCAGCAACACAGAACACAGTATTAAACACCCCCTACCCAAAAAAACAAAAACAAAAGAAAAAAAATTTTGCAGCTTACCGTTTCTTTGGTGTGGTCGCTGCATTCGTTTTAATTTTTAAAGGCTTTTTTTTTTTTATGGTGATCTTGCAAGTAAGTCTGTTATTTTTCAACTTCCTTTAACAGACCAGTTCGAGGGTTGAGACAAACCATTTCCCACTGACAGGGGTGCTTAGAATGATCAGCTTTCATTTATGTAAAGCTTTTATCCTAAAAAAGCCCCCCAAAAAACGTTTTCTGTAACTGCTTAAAAAATGTTGCTACAGTTCGGTTTTAATTGTTAGTCCAGTCCATCAAAATCTGCTAGTCCAGCTAACACTACCCTTCCCCCAGAGCGACAATGCTGCTGGTCAGAGGTGTCCCTGTTGCTCCTCCATCTAGAGTGGAGACCGGAAGTGTGTTACTGACCAGATCTCCAGGTATAAAAAAAAAAAAAAAAAAAAAAGGAAAAAAAAGGAAACTAATGCATCCACCATATCTAAAGACTGGTATCCTGCAATATAATATATGTTTTTGGTGAATCAATACTGCCTTAAGATTGGGTTCACACTGCTGCGACCCCAAATTCGTGCAACTTCAGTGAGACTTTGCATTGCGACTTGATGCTACTTCAGTGCGATTTTGATGTTTTGCAACTTTGGCTTGGACAAATCATAATGCAAAGTGTGACACATATTATTGAACTTACAAAACCCTCTGAAGTCGCAGCCAAAGTCGCAAAGATAAGACAAAGAAAGGATTTCCTTGTGACTTTTGTTATTTTAATGTTGCAGTCTATGGCACTTATGTTGCAAGAAATACACAGAAAAGTAGTGCAGGAACTATTTTTTTTTCTTTTTGTCACTTTTTTGTCAATTAGGATGGCACCCATTTGAAATGTGTTTTGACTTGTTATGCAACTTTCTGTGTTGCAAGTCGCATGAGAAATCGCAGCAGTTTGAACCAGGGCTAAATCTGAACATGTTGTACTTGAAAAATAGTTTTATTAATTACACCTGAAAGTCAATACTAAAGAAAAATAATTAATCCCAGTTCACACTGGTGCGATTTGTCATGCGTTTTGACAGGTCCAAATCGCATGACAAGTCGCACCCTATTGCCAGCAATAGAACTGTTTAAATTGGTGCAATGTTGACTTTGCGGTGCGGCACTGATATGACTATTTCATGCCCTATTTTTGGTGATTTCAGGTGCGACTTGCATAGACATCTGTGCATGAAGTCGTACAGATGTCAGCCAAGTCGCTCCTGAAATCGCAGTGACATGTGGCTTTGAAATCAAGTGAAATTGCATGATTTCAAATACGAATTTGGTGTGAAAGGGGGCTTAGGGTGGCTTTGCGCTGCCCCACTGCACTGTGGTGGCAGCATAGGTACAGTGCATTGTACCCTTGGTTTTGGGGCAGATTAGCTGCGCTTTGCCATAGACTCCAGGTATGTCCAGCGGCTTTGGTGCGTTTTGTGAAAGTGTACCAAAACCCCAGGATATAATGGAAGTCTGTGGCAAAGTACAGCTAACCCGCACCAAAGTCTCGGGCACACTGTGCTGCAGCCAGAACGTGGCAGGACGGTGTGAAGCCACCTTTAAAAACAAACAAAAAACGGCTTCTGAAAGGAAGGGTTATCGTATCCATCATGCTTTAAATAAGCCGCATTGAAAGCTGTCTTATATTTTTTCCTTGTATTGGTCTGTCTATATAACGAGCACTCTGGCAGACACTGTGAGATGACAGTTTTGTTCTCTTAATAAAAGCTTATTTATATGTTCTTGATCACAGCTTTCCTGGGGCACATACAGCATAGTAATAGCATGTGGTACGATGGTAATGGATTCCCGCAGCTACACAAAAGCCAGAGTCTTTAAAACAGACATGATCCTAAACCCCACCAGTGGGAGCCCATTATCCCAATTCAGCCTCCTTTACCGCTGACAGTATGTCCGTTCTGGGCTCTAATTGTGTGATTGATGAACACTGTGTTTCAGTTAAACAGTCAGAGCCACGATATATCATTTGTATTCATATATTGTAGAGTAATGAGACCCATATTTGGCTACTGTCTGTAATTGGTCGTTAAGAATATTCTGAATGGGAGCCATCCTTGGTGGGGCACCAACAGCTGCCTTTCATGTCCTTGAACTATGTATTACAATTCCTTATAACATCTACAACAAGCTTACTTCCAAACATTTCCTCTGATTTTCATCTATGGAATTTGCTACTGCCCCTATGCCCGTTCTCCTCATTCGTTTTTTCTTTGTTAAACCCACCTCATCATCCAGGAAGCCCATGCTGGCAGATCACAAAGCAGCACTATGCAGGGCACATAAAGATTTGCTGCATTTACTCCTCCCATGAACTTCCTATTTAAGCCCTGCCTTTGCACTTCCTGTTTGGCAGATTATTGTGCTCTCTTCAGCCAAAATCTCCCTCTTGTCACTTCTGCTGTGGTCCTTATCTTCGCTACGCTTCTGCTTAATTCCAACCTGCAACCACACGTTACTGACCTTTTTGGCTTGTTCCTCAACTACGCTTCTGCTTGATCCCAAGCTGCAACCACTTGTTACTGACCTTTGGCTTGTTCCTCAACTATGCTTCTGCTTGATCCCAAGCTGCAACTACACGTTAACGACCTTTGCAGCTTGGGATCAATCAGAAGCTTAGTTGAGGAACAAACCAAATGTCGGTAATGTGTTGTTGCAGCTTGGGATCGAGCAGAAGCATAGTTGAGGAATAAGCCAAAGGTCAGTAACGAGTGTTTTCAGCTTGGGAACCAGCAGAAGCATAGTTGAGGAACAAGCCAAAGGTCAGTAACGGGTAGTTGCAGCTTGGGATCAAGCAGAAGCATAGTTGAGGAACAAACCAAAAGGTCGGTAACATGTAGTTGCAGCTTGGGATCAAGCAGAGTTGTGGAACAAGCCAAAGGTCAGTAACGAGTGGTTGCAGCTTGGGATCAATCAGAAGCGTAGTTGAAGAACAAACCAACCTCTCGTTACTGACCTTTGGCTTGTTCCACAACTCTGCTTCTGCTTGATCCCAAGCTGCAACTACACGTTACCGACCGTTTGGTTTGTTCCTCAACTGTGCTTCTGCTTGATCCCAAGCTGCAACTACCCGTTACTGACCTTTGGCTTGTTCCTCAACTATGCTTCTGCTTGTTCCCAAGCTGCAACCACTCGTTACTGTCCTTTGGCATGTTCCTCAACTATGCTTCTGTTTGATCCCAAGTTGCAACTACTAGTTACCGACCTTTGGTTGGTTCACCAGCTTTGAGACGTGTGTATATGTGTGTGTGTGTGTGTGTATATATGTATATATATATATATATATATATATATATATATATATATATATAAATACAGTAAAACAATGAATGGCGCCCTGTGAAATCTGCACAAACCATAATGGAAGCTGCCCCTTTAAAAGTGAACAGGTGACCAAATGCTGCGAGAAAATTATATTAAAGGATGAGGCGCAGTGAATCAAAAATGCAAATACAAATAAATAGCAAGCTAAAAGTCCATATATGATAAATCCCAACACCAAATTGTGATGCTCAAAATTGGATTCTTAGTTCTTCACCACAAGTGCTCAAGAGATGGGTGGCCACTCACCAGAGAATTATGACCCCTTTTTACAGGAAGGTCAAACAGCGCTTCTGGAATACCAACTGATTCCACTGACAGCACAATTCCACTCCACTGACCCCTCTTGAGATGAAACTAGGATGAGAAAAATTACTGCACAAGAGACATAGAGGGAGGTTTCATAATTTATTTTATTTATTTATTTCAGGTACTTATATAGCGCCGTCAATTTACGCAGCGCTTTTACATATACATTATACATTCACATCAGTCCCTACACCCTCAAGGAGCTTACAATCTAAGGTCCCTAACTCACATTCATACATACTAGGGCCAATTTAGACAGGATCCAATTAACCTACCAGCATGTCTTTGGAGTAATGTAGTATTTTTAATAGTTAAAAGCAAATGACAACAACAAATGGTGATTACACTCGCATGTTACAGTGCCGATCTGGGCACCAGGTGTAATCAGCATGTGCAAGTCGGCTAGTCCTAAAGGGATAGCGTGAAGTCCGCAACTCTCCTAAGGCCAAGCCTAGATAGGATGTGGGATCAGAACCTGGAATGGCGGCTCCTCTGCTCTGTAAATGTTTTATTACAACTTTTCATGTGACACCACTGAAGAAATGACACTTTGCTACAATTAAAATTAGTGAGTGTACAGCTTGTATAAATTTGCTGTCCCCTCAAAATAACTCAACACACAGCCATTAATGTCCAAACCACTGGCAACAAAAGTGAGTACACCCCTAAGTGAAAATGTCCAAATTGGGCCCAATTAGTCATTTTTCCACCCCGGTGTCATGTGACTCGTTAGTGTTACAAGGTCTCAGGTGTAATTGGGGAGCAGGTGTGTTAAATTTGGTGTTATCTCTCTCACTCTCTCATACTGGTCACTGGAAGTTCAAAATTACACCTCATGGCAAAGAACTCTCTGAGGATCTGAAAAAAATAATTGTTGCTCTATATAAAGATGGCCTAGGCTATAAGAAGATTGACAGGACAGGTTAGTAGGAGCACAAGATCTGTCTCCTCTCCCCTGACAGAACCGGGATTCGTGTGTTTACACACGCAGATCCCAGTTCTCGCTCTGTTGCTAGTGATCGCGGGTGCCCGGCGGTCATCGCGCCCGCCGGGCACGCGCATCGGCTGCTACAGCGTCTTAGAGAGCCGACATACAGCTACGACGGCTCGTCCAGGGGAGACAAGCTGCCGCAGTATAACTATGGTGGCTGGTCGGGAAGAGGTTAATGGCTGTGTGTTGAGTTATTTTGAGGGGACAGCAAATTTACACAGTAAGAGCCCTTTCGCACGCGTGGACCGTTCAGATCCGCCTGTCAGTTTTTTCAGGCGGACCTGAACGAAGGCTCCATACATCTCTATGGAGCAATGGATGTCAGCGGTGAAATGTCCGCTGACATCCGCTCCGCTAAATCCAGACGGATGGAAACCCTATTTTCCAATCCGTCTGGCGAATCGGATGAAAACGGACAGGCGTTTTCATCAGATCCGCCCCCCCCCCCATAGAGGAGAACGGAGATCTGACAGATCCATTTCTGCACAGTGTGCAGAGACAGACTTGTCATCTGCTGGCTCAGCGGGGATTAACGGATCGATCCTGGTTAATTAGATCCTGTCTAAAATTGTCCCTAGTATGTATGAATGTGAGTTAGGGACCTTAGATTGTAAGCTCCTTGAGGGTAGGGACTGATGTGAATGTACAATGTATATGTAAAGCGCTGCCTAAATTGACGGCGCTATATAAGTACCTGAAATAAATAAATAAATATAAATATATATATATATATATATATATATATATATATATATATATATATATATATATATATATAAAAAATATATATAATATATTATAATTAGTAGTAGTGCGTGAGGTAATGCTCTGGGCTGATGCACCTTTTGTTGTTTGCCTAGAATTAAAGTGATTGTAAAGGCTTGTTTTTTTTTTTTTTTTTTTTTTCTAAAAATAACAAACATGTTATACTTCTCTCCTCTGTGCAGTTGGTTTTGCACAGAGCAGCCCAGATCCTCCTCTTTTAAGGTCCCTCTGTGCTGCTCCTGGCCCCTCCCTTCTTTGAGTGCCCCTCAGCCAGCAGCTTGCTACAGGGGGCACCCAAGCCGAGTCAGAGCTCTGTGTATCCATTTAGACACAGAGCCCTGACCTGGATCGCCCCCCCCTCCCCTGATTGGCTGACTGACTTTGATTAACAGCTGCGGGAGCCAATGGTGCCGCTGTTCTGTCTCAGCCAATCAAGAGGAGTGTCCTGGATGGCTGAGGGGATCGTGGACATCGCTGGAGAGAAAAGGGGATCAGGTAGGTAATAAGGGGGGTGCTGGGGGGGGTGCTACACACATAGAATGCATTAAAATAAAAAACCTGCCTACAAAGTTTTAAAGATTTCCCAATCTGAAGAGGGCTGCAAAACCATGAGTGGATCCTTGAATGGATTTTATCAGTGACCCACCTCATTTCCAGTCAAGATCCTTTGCCTTGTTTTTTTAACACTTGAGTGATGTAGTGTTCATTTTACATTCAATTCAGTTGCTGCTCTATGCAATGGCTACTTTGATTGGAATCTCTTAAAAAGCCGCGTATATTGGCTAGTCATACCTTGAGAAGCTCCAGTCTGCAAGAACCTGAATTGATCATTCAAAACAAACTTAAAAACATTTTATGCAGCGTACATACGGGCGGACTTTCCAACTGACTTTTTTTTACGAATGGGCTTGCCTACACACGACCGGCCTTTCCGGTGGACCTAGTTCCCGACGGAGTTACGGCGGACTTTCCAAAAGAACGGACTTGTCCTTAGACTACTCAGGCTCCAAGTTGACAGACATGTCCAAATAGAGTGAAATATTCCTAAAACAGATGAAAGTCATTGTTTAGGTAGTCTATGCAAGTGCACACAGGGGACACCTACTCATGACTGTAAGTCATGTCCTATGTGCATACCTTTTATGTTGTTTATTTTGGCTGCCCTTAGGCTTAAGAAAACCTTTGTTTCCATGTAAGATAGGGACTTTTGATTGTAGACTGTTTCAGGGCAGGGGCTGATGTGAATGCACTATGTGTAAAGTGCCGTGTATATTGTCAGCACTATGTAAATACCTGCAATAAATAAATAACTAGGCTCTTATATTCAGAGTATATAACATTTTCTCTTAATTAGCAGCAGGCCCCACCCTCCCTTTTTTTTAGATTTGCAAAGTAATTGAAAGTAATGTCTATAAGATGATGCTATTCCTTACAGCCAATGCACACTTGTGAGACTGCATTTCCTACTCGCTGCCACTAGATGTCCATCTTGTAATTTCGTAGGTTTGCTGGTTTGCTGGTACAGCTATATTCAGTAATCTGTATTGCGCTTCAGTACAGGAACTACTCTTCACTGTATAAATTATATTTCATTTTTCATTAAAACATTTCACATAAATGGTGCTGTTCCTTATTTGCAGTTTTGCTTTACTTTAAGGTGTGGATTGGAAGCAGAGTACACCACCGCTTTTCCTGGAAATCCTGCATAGAGATGAGCAGTTGCCTTGACCGCTGTGTTGTAGGTCAGCGACCTGCGTGCTGGCATACATATCTCATTCTGCTTCTCCAAGGCACATGAGCCCTCATATGATTCAATAGTCTTTGTTATGTCCGTGTCTTGCACTAAGCTCTCATGTAAATTGAATTAAATGCAATAAGCGGAGGAGAACGCCGGTCAGAGGTCAACACAGTTAAGTGTTTAAAAGTGTTTCCGTGTTTTTTTCAGAGGACCTTAGCTGTGTTTAATTTTACTCTTCTGAATAGGCTGTCTTTTAAAGTAAACCTGTGCTTTCTCTGTGCTAAGCAAAGCAGCAAAAATCTATATAAAGGTGGCCTGCAGGAGAAGATCTGGCGTATTTGCCTCTAATTCCCTTGTCTACTATCTCCCCTTCATTGCGGCCTCCATCAGTCTCTTGTGCATTCAACATTTTGGATGCCCTTGTCCCCCGCCATTGTTCTTTCCTTCGAAATCTACATCCCTGATAAGTCCTGTAGAGATGTAGGGGTATGAAGATATGTGCCCGGCAAGGGACAGAGACATCCAACATTCCTAGAAGTGTCAAATGGCAAAGAGACTGACGTAAACTGCGGCATTGGAGCGTAGAGGAGGTAGGAGATACAAACTGTTGGAGAGATCCTCTTTTGTAAGGTACCTTGATTTGGATATTTTTTTTTACCCTGTCAGTGGCACATTAAAGCTGATCTCTGGTTAAAAGGACACCCTTTCCCACCACACTCCTATTTAGCTAATTACAAGATTAAGATTATATGAAACAAAAAACAACAACCTAAAAGCCCTGTTTACGTACCTGAAATCATAGTCACATGACAGACCAGTCTTCTCTCTTCTGGTCTGTATTGTAGTAGAGTGGGTCCTTTATGCAGTGACCATGTACTCCCTGGTGACATGGAGGCTGCTAAGGAAGCCCATTAGATGGGGATACTTGCAGGGTCCTGAAGGCTTCAATCAGTAGTGTTATGACACCGCAACATAAGGGGCTTCCATAGGGCCGGTCGGTGCTTCCTATCATCCTGTTGGTGGCCTACAATCCCATAAGCGGTGCTGCGGAAGGCCACAAGACAGCAGAATTCCCACTGCGTATACTTACCTCCTTTTCTCTCCCTTGCCAGAGTAATGTGAAGTGCCCAATACCCCCCAGATGTAGGGGAGAATGTGACTTTTTTTTTTTGTTTACCGTATATACTCGAGTATAAGTCAATCCGAGTACAAGTCAAGGCCCCTAATTTACCACAAAAAACTGGGAAAAACTTATTGACACGAGTATAAGAAGAGGGTGAGAAATGCAGCAGCGACTGTAAGTGGAAAAGAGGGTCAACAATGCCCATCTGCAGCTGCATGCCTCCCTGTATCCTGTGCATGTGTCCTGTGTCCTGCACATGTGCATGTGTCCTGTACATGTGTATGTGTCCTGTGCATGTGTCCTGTACATGTGTATGTGTATGTGTCCTGTACATGTGTCCTGTGCGTGTGTCCTGTGTCCTGTGCATGTGTCCTGTGCATGTGTCCTGTGTCCTGTACATGTGTCCTGTGTGCATGTGTCCTGTGTCCCTGTGCAGCCTACCTGTGTCCTGTGCATCCTCCCTGTGGCAATCTCCATCCTCCCTGTGGCGAGCTCCGTCCTCCCTGTGGCGAGCTCCATCCTCCGATCAGCGCATAATGCACTTCGGCGGCCATTCCACTGTTCAAAAGCCGCACCTCCCCCTCGTCTGTGATAGGCAGAACACTCAGCAGTCAGCGGTCAGCCTATCACGGACATCCTCTTATTCTTATACCACGGACGAGGATGAGAGAATGTCCGTGATAGGCTGTACACTGACTGCTGTTCAGCCTATCACAGACGAGCAGGAGGCGCAGCTTTTGAAAGCTGGAATAGCCTCCGAACAGTATTATCACACACCGGCCGCCGTCTGCCTGCATGACACGTTGATCATGCAGACAGACGGCGGTGACTTGAGTATAAGTCTAGGGGAGCACTTTCAGCCCAAAAAAAAAGGGCTAAAAAATTCAACTTCTACTCGAGTATATACGGTAGATTTCCTTCGTATTCTGGGGGGAAAATGAGGTGGTAGGGTGATTATAAGCGGTGATGGAGGGGAGGGTAGTGAAGCGAACCCATTGCTTTACCCTGCATGGACAAGGCTCAGGTTCACTTTAAAGGAAAAATGTAATGTGTTTCTGAGAGTAAAGTTGTCCTTTGTATAAGAGGTACCTTTTTGTGGTACTTTTCTGTGCAAAGCTAGTCCACCTCTGCAGTGCATCACTGGAGCTGCTAAAAGTATCTCTAAGTCCTGGTTCACATTGGCGGCAATTTCCGACAATGGCACGTCCTAATCAATGCGACGCTGCACTTGCGGCGCTATACCGATTTCAAAAAGTAGTTTCTGTACTACTTTTTGTGATTTCGGGCTGCGATTTACATTGACATCTGCGCAGATGTCTCTGAAATTGCAGCCGAAATCGGGACTGACATGCTGGAGTGAAGTCTTGCAAGTTCGGCTGGAGTGAAGTCTTGCAAGTTCATTCCCGCAGCTCAGCTTCATTCCCGCAGCTCAGTGTGAACTTGGGCTAAATTCAAAACGTTTTCCCTCAATAGATTAGGAAATGGTTAAAACCCAACTCAGGGAAACTTGGAAATTCTCCCTTGCAGTGTGGCTGCACCCGCACAATAGAAGGTTAACTGCTTGTTTAGGTATAGGGGCATAGAAAGGATTTACTTACCTGATTCCTGCAGCATCTTCTCCCCCAAGCTCCAGTGGTCTAGGGTAATGATGTCATCAAGACCAATACAGAGTCCATAGCTCTGCATTGGATGGGATGATGCTGAGAGACAGTCCATCGATGGAGCATAGAAGAGCGCCATCTGAAGAGGATCAGAGAAGTAAACGTTCTTTTACTCTCCCCTTTGCATAAACAAGGGCTGCACCTACACTGCAAGGGAAAATTTTTAGATTTCCTGGATGTAGGCAGGTGTAGTCTACTTTCTCCACTGCAGGTGTGGAGCTATTCTGCAGTGGCACTGCAGTTGGAAAGGAAGTCAAGAGGAACATGGTTCTTCTATGATTTCCTGGGTCACTGGGGAAGCAATCCAATTGGATGCTGCCACCCCATGTGACTCTAACAGCCATCTTGGGTCAGACAACGCCTCTTTAAGGCCCTGGCTCCAAAGTTTGGTGCGCATTTTGCGAGTTGGTAGAGTAGGGACAGGTACCCCATCTGATAGGGACAGAACTAGCAGCAGGGAAAGTTTCCTGACGAGAGGGGAAAGTGTTGGGCTTGCAAAATCTCTTGTCATCCCCCTGCTTGGGCACAAGATGGTCAGGCCACATTCTTCCCCTCCTAACAGGTGTCGACGGTTTGGCTGATTCCTGCACTCTACATGCTGTCAAAACTGTGAATGTTCCTGGTTCAGCTATCTTCCCATCGGCTTATTTATGAACTGTCTGCATTATTTCAATACAAGTACTTTCATTGCACTGGGACTAAGTGTATTATTGCTACTGCACCCCACCTACAAGGAGTTTGTTGTTAAACCCGACCCGTCAAGTTTTTTGTGTTTTTCTCCCATTTTCCCTTTACGTGCCTGTCTGAAAAAACTCTCCAGAGTGAAGAAAAATCCTCTTAGATAGACATCTCCGTAGTAGGTGTCCTCATTGAAAGATTTTGCCTCTATTCATGCTCTGTGACAGCTGTAAAATTGTGAAAATCCCATGACTTTGTTACCCAGTGGAGATGGTGATCAAGACAAATAGGTGGGGAGAATCAAATCGCTGGGCACACAGACCACTTTAAAACCTACCAGGGGTTCTAACTCTTCCACATGCTATCCAGAACTGTTTGGTCATTAGATCCCCAAGAAGAACCTTGGAGGGCTATCATGGCTAGCCTCTCATCCTGAAAACTCTGTTAACCCTTTGCTTCTGTAATTTTTTTTTTTTTTTTTTTACAAAATCTTTTTATTAAGTTTTCTTGCAGTACAATACAAAACATCTTACCACCTTAAGCTAATTAGGCAAGAGACCTAACCCGGCATTGGCCACGCAGGGCCCAGCATTGAAAATTCACCAAAAATGCAGGAATACAACTTGCAAAATCATCAAAATCAAAAATGGGACAGCCTGGCTGGGGTGAAATAAATGCGGTGCATAAATTTAAAATGAATTAGACAGTCCCTAGCGGAAACCAAATGTTTAAAAGGGTGATCTCACATATCCTCCCAATCCTGCCCTTGAATGTTCGGAATTTCCTTCTCCCACTTTTCTCTGCATTTAGACACCCCTTGAGGTGTTTTTTTAAATAGGGATTTGTAAACGGTCGACAAGGGCTTGGATAGATTCTCATTCTTTATTAGGGTCTCTAATGTTGAGGGAAGAAACTCAACTGTTTGGCCACTGAACTGCGCCCGAAAAGCGTGGCGCAGCTGGCGATAGCGAAAGAAAAAGGAGTTTGGCAAATTATGTCTTCCCTTTAGTTGATCAAAGGTAATAAGATCCCCTTCCCTAGTGATGTCTGCCAACACCGCAGCATCTGGCAACACCGACAGCATCTGGCAAACACCATCTGGCCTGCCAGATAATATTTATGCCAGTCCGGAAGTGCCAACCCCCCCTGCCCCCACGGTTCCTGGAGGACCTTAATACTAATACGAGGCGACTGTGGGGACCATAGAAAGGAACCTATTATTCCATTGATAGTATTAAAGAAAGCTTTGGGGATCCACATGGGGGAGTGACGCAGATAATACAAAATTACTGATAGAAATTTCATTTTAATCAAGCTAACTCTGCCCAATAATGAAAGGGGCAGTTTTTCCAGACCTGAGTTCTTTGTTTCAGTCTATTCACAAGCGAGAGTAGGTTTAGTGTCATGTAGTCCCTGATGTTTGCAGTTATTTTGACACCTAAATATGTGATAGAGGAAACCCACCGCAGCGGCAACGTATCATCCCTCAGTGTTCTGAACCTCGGGGGCCTAGTGTTAAAATGGGCTACTTGCTCCAGTTCACATGCAGGCCTAAAAAGGAGGCAAACTCGTCCAGGAGCCGAAGGGCAGCTCTAAGAGATGGCCCTGGGTCCCTGAGGAACAAGAGCAAGTCGTCAGCATAAAGTGCTACACATTCTTTAATCGTCCCCACCTTAATCTCCCCCGCCTCCCTAGATTGTCTCAGTGCCCTGGCAATGGGTTCCATCATCAAGGCAAATAGGAACAAGGAGAGCGGACACCCCTGTCTGGTTCCCCTACCTATTGCAAAAAAGTCTGAAACCGTTATACCTAATTGGATTGCTGTCCGAGGATCACTGTACAACATCAATCTCGGCATGGAAAGGTTCTTTAACAGACCATCCAATTCCAAAGGATCATAGGGAGGGATGGGTGAATATAATGACGAGTAAAATTGTACGAATTCTTCTCGAATATGTGCCGGATCTGTAATTAGGGTCCCACTTCTGCCTCTCACTACAGGGATACTAACGGGTGTCTTTTGTTCAGCGGCTAGGTTAGCTAAAAGCTTACCATTCTTATCCCCCTCTGCGAAAATTGTTTCCTGTCTTTGTCTGACCTTGGAGTGGGCTAGGTTTGTAAAGTGTAGTGCGATTAAGCGTCTAGTTTCCATTAAGGACACATAGCTGGCCTCTGATGGAGAGTCTGCATGGGCACTCTCTCTCGCTCTTTGCCCAGGAGAAACTCCCCCTCTTGATTCTGGTCTTTCCTGGCTGATTTTATGGCAGAAATGCTCTCCTCTCTCGCCACTGCCTTAAAAGCATCCCACACCAGAGGGGGGTCTGCCAAGCCTTCGTTAGTCGACCAATAGGTGTCCATGGATTTTTGAACGTGGGCAATCACCTATTCTTCCTGCAGCAAACTTGGCGATAGCCTCCACCCTCCTCTTTTACCCCCCCGAAGGGAAGGCCAGAGTGGTCATAAGCGGGATATGATCTGAGACACCCCCAGGCAAATATTCCACTTCATATACATGTTTTAAGAGGGAAGCACTACCAAACACTAAATCAATCCTAGCTGAGGATCTGTGGGTGGAGGACAAATGGGAATAAGATGTGACACTTGGATGCTTCCACCTCCATAATTCAGTCAGGCCCGCCATAGTCGCCCAGGAGCAGAGGTCCACCGAGGCTGGACTAGCAGCATTGCAGGATTCCAGCACCTGGTCTAAAATAGCATTATAATCCCCCATGAGAAGCGTTGGGAGATGTAGATAAGGGGCCAATGTCACCATCAAATCATACAACATTTTAACCTGAAAAGGGGGGCAAGTATATGTTTACCAAGAGAATTTTATGATGGGATACATTTAAAAGGACCACCACATATCGACGAGGAGTTCAACCTTATGAGTCGACAGTTCGGCATTGGAAGATGTAGAAATTTCCATGTCCTTCACGAGACTCCATCGGCAGACCATGTAGGAGAATGTGCAGCTGACCGCTTGCAACAGGTTGTAATAACCTGGGTGCACTCACTCTAGATTTTCGGAAGCTGTAGTGAGCAGCGGAGAATACATAATGTGGCGCACACAACAACACGCAGCTCTTTTATCCCATCAAAGTTTGCACATCTTTTTCAGCAAATGTCCTCAGTTGGTATGGAGAGCTGTAATACTATAGAAGCAAAGACTTTGAGGCGCAGTACAGCAATAGCCTCAGTGTAACAACAACATACCCCATGGAAGTTCCAGGGTGTAAAAAGAACTCCGTAACGCGGCAAAATATAACATGATGAAACAACTTATCCAAGAGAGCAACTCCCCTGAGAGTAAGCCGTCATGGGTTCTGGTCCAACCAGTCGCAGGCATCTTGTGGCGTTTCAAAGAATTTTACAGATCCTTTGTACTGTACACGTAGACGGCTGGGGTATAACATGCTATATTTCAGTTACTTCTCTCAGAGCCTTCTCTTCACATCCGTGAAGGAGCGCCGCCGCCTCTGTGTCTCCGCTGAGAAATCCGGGAATAGCATTATTAGGGCATTTTCAAATTTCAACTCTTTATGCTTCCTCGCTTCAGCCAGCAGCATGTCTCGGTCACTGTAATTGAGGAACCGGACCAGAAACGGTCTTGGCGGGGCGCCTGATGGCCTGGCTCCCGTGGCCACTCTGTGCGCTCTTTCAGCAACATATGTGGGGGGAAGATCCCCCAAAGCTAGTAGAGATTTGAAAAACTGCTCAGCAAAATTAGATGGGGCAGACCCCTCAGCCCCTTCAGGTAGCCCCACCACTCTTACGTTATTCCTTTGCTGGCGGTCCTCAGCATCATCTGCTCTGTGATGTAACGACCGGACTATATCCTTAAGCTCAGCAAGTTGAGAGCCCTGTGTGTGAGAAGCATCTTCCACTTCAGAGATACAATTCTCTGCAGTAGTCAGTCTGCCTCTGATCTTATCAAGATCATGCTGGATGAGATTGCAACTCATGAGCTCCATTTTGGGAGCCGCTATTGCCTCCAGGATCTGATCCGTTATGGCTGCAGTGTCAACCTCTATCTCTTGTGGTAGGATTGGAGGGACCTCCAGTACCTGCTGTGCCATCTTTATCTGTGCTTTAGCGCGCTGTGTGGAGGAGACGGGAACCAAGATGGCATGGGCGGAGTCAGCCGCCATGCTGTCCTGGGAGCGAAGTTGCCTCTGACCCAACAGCGGCTGTATATTCTGTTTGTTTTGCTTATTTGACGCTGAGGACGGCATCGTTGTGTTCCCTGTCAGTTCCGCAAACACAGGAACACAATTCCAACGTGCGATGGATGGTCAGTCAGCTGCTATCAGGATATTTTCACGGAGGAATGCCGGAGCTCCTAGTAGACACTTCCTGCTGCGATCACATCCGGCCACGCCCCCCCCTTGCTTCTGTACTTTGACTCTCTGACCCAAACAAGTATGCAGATAGGAGCATACTCTCTGACTTTCTTGATTTACATTCTTGTTTTGGTTCTGTTCCTTAAATAAATTTTAGTACAAAATGAAGTCACACATTTTTTCCAGCACATTAATAAATGACTGAGACAAAATTCATTTTATGTTCTGGGCATTTGTTAGGAAACAAAATTCACGCTGAACGGATTAATCGATTTCCTGTCATAGACTGTGCCAAAATGTATTTTGATTTTAAAGCAGAAATAAAGTCCCACTTTTAAAGCGTTGTCAAACCCAAAAGCAAACATTTATTACTGTATATTGCAGCTTACCAATTCTTAGATGTGGTTATTTTCACCTGATGATCTGGCCAGTAAGTCTGTTGTTGTTCAAAAGAACAAGCTGTCTTGCAGATGTAGCAGTTACAGTGATGAGACAAACCATTTAACACTGACAGGGATGCTGACAATGATTGCCTTTTTTTTATTTATGTAAAACCTTTATCCCAAAAAGAACAAAACTGTTTGAGTAACTGTTTGTAAAGTGTGAGCTGAAGTTAGGATTCAATTGATTAGTGTATCTAAATCTTACATCTAGCACTCCCCTCCCCCCAGACTGACAATGCTGCTGTCCAAAGGTGCTCCCTTGCTCCTTCATCCAGAGTGGGAGCACTATAATACTGGATGTGTGTTACTGGCCAGATCACCAGGTGAAAACAGAAGAAAAAAGGCTAAAATACCGCTTAAAAACTGTCAGGCTCTTTATTAAATGAAATATCTCTTCTGCAGTAAAAGACACCTACCTTCCTGCTCAGTCTGCTTTGGGAAAAAAAACTGAGCTGTGCAAGTGCAGCTCAGTTTACACTCCGGGAAATAGCGCCTGTGCACTGGCACGTCTGTGCTCCCGCACATGCACAGGAGTGAGTAGAAGATTTTTTTCGCTGGTGAGGGATGTCGGACTGTTGAAGTGAGGTAGGTATCATGGAATTTAGATCCACTTTAAAGGGGTGGGGCCAAAAACTATGCCTAAATATTTTTTACCTTAACGCAAGGAATGCATTAAGGTAAGAAAAAAATTTAGACTTTAGAACCACTTTAGGGTAAGTATTACTCTATTTTAGCCTTTTTTCGAAATAAACAAGCAATAGATTTTTCTTTATGAATGGGGAGGCAATTTTGAGGCTGGGTTCACACTATGTGTGGCACAGGGCACAGCAGGGGGTCCGGTGTGTCCCTGTTCACCGTTTCAGGTCCAAATTTTTGCCTGAATTTGGACCTGAAACGGAGCAAAAGATGCACAGGACCCTTCTGCTGTGTGCTCCACGGCCGCCCCAGAGATGTGTGAACCGGCTCCATTGAGAGCCGGTCACACTCTCCTGTTATGCGAATTGGATGCAGTAAAACCGCATCCAAGTCACATAAGTGTGAGCCCAGCCTAAATGTGTCTAGAGTTTGGAATTAAAGTATTAACCAAAAGTGCAACTAAAGGCAAAACTTTGTTTTTTTCGTTTTGGATAGAGCAACAGAAGGCTATACCCCTGTCAGGTTTCTTTTTTGTTTTTTGCTATCTGCGTCCCATTGGGTAAATTTCCCTTCAGTTCCTGTCCAATGGCCAAAACAGGAAGTTTTACAAATGTTTACATTTTTTTTTTTATACTAGAATTGTATAAAAACAAATTACAGTATTAAACAGAAGCACAATTTCATCTACAGGCTGCAATGACCTCTGCAAACTAAAATATTTTTTTTCCGACGGAAGCCTTCAGCTTGCATATGATCTCATGCCTGGCATAGTGGCCATATGTTTGGAAACCACTCTGATTTTTGGTTTCTGATTGTTAGTGAGGATCAACCTGTCAATGATAACCTTGTTTGACAGTGTTGGCTTGTAGCCATCGAAGAGATGGTGTAGATTAACATACAGTCGTGGTCAACAGTTTGCATGCCCTGACAGAAATCGTGGAACTTTGGCATTGATATTGAAAATATGACTGATCATGCCAAAAAAATTTCTTTTATTTAAGGCTAGTGATCATATGAAGCCATTTATTATAACATAGGTGTTTGGCTCCTTTTTAAATCATAATATGAGAAATCCCCCAAATGGCCCTGATGAAAAGTCTGCATACCCTGGAATGTTTGGTCTTGGTACAGACACACAAGGTTACACACACTGGGTAAACTGGCAATTAAAGTAAATTTCCCACATCTGTGGCTTTGTACAGATGGCCAAAAAGTTAGAGGGGTTTTTAAACTAGGCGACAGGGGGGAGGGCCCAGAGGTAGAGATAGTAAGCGCGGAACATATTTCAGAGGGTAGTATTGAGGGCATTAGTGGTAGGTTGACTAAACACATAAACCCAAGGTAAATATAGTAACAAGTCCTAGTTGCAATCTTGGAACACCCAATAAGAGGATAGTATGCGACCGGTCTAAAATACGTGGCATGTAAACCAATGCCAGGAGCCTGGACAAGATGGGTGAACTAGAGATACTGTTGTACAAGGAGGATTTGGATTTTAAGGGAATTTCAGAGACCTGGTTCAACAGCTCTCATGATTGGCTGGCAACCATTCAAGGGTATACCCTTTATCGCAGGGATAGAGAGGGTAAAAAATGGGGAGGGGTATGCCTATATATCAAGAATAATGTATAAGTGAATGTGAAAGATGACATCACTAAGGGAGCTAGGGAGGAGGTGGAATCCTTATGGGTAGAGCTCCAAATGGATGAAGCTAAGGGGAAAATATTACTGGGGGTATGCTATAGGCCCCCTAACCTGAGGGAGGAGGGGGAGACGGATCTCCTATCACAAGTTGGTTTAGCAGCAAGGATGGGAAGTGTTATCATAATGGGGATTTTAATTATCCAGACATAGACTGGGCAGAGGGAACTACACATTCATCTAAGGCTCGCCAGTTCCTAAATGTCTTGCAGGACAATTTCATGGTTCAGATGGTAGACGCACCAATTAGAAATAAAGCGTTACTGGATCTACTGATTACCAACAATACAGACCTGATCACGGATGTGGAAATATGGGCAATTTAGGAAAACGGCAATCACAGGTCAATTGGCTTCAGTATAAATCACACAAATAGGAAACATAAGGGGAATACAAAGACACTGAATTTCAAAAGAGCCAACTTCCCTAAACTATGAACCTTGTTAGAAGGCATGAATTGGGATAAAATCTTAGGAACAAAGAACATGGAGGAAAGATGTGTTTGCTTTAAGAGCATATAAATAAGGGCATTAGCCAATGCATCCCATTGGGTAATAAATTTAAAAGAGCGAACAAAAGTCCTGTATGGCTTAACTCCAATGTAAAAATGCATATAAAAGCAAAGGATAAAGCCTTCAAAAAATACAAGGTTGAGGGATCATCATCAGCATTCAGACTTTATAAAGAATGCAACAAGAAATGTAAGGGTGCAATTAGGGCGGCTAAGATAGAACACGAAAGACACATAGCGGATGAGAGCAAAAAAAATCCCAAGAAATTCTTTAAGTATGTAAACAGTAAAAAAGGGAGGACAGACCATATTGGCCCCATAAAGAATGAGGAAAGACATCTGGTTACAAAGGATGGAGAGATGGCAAAGGTATTGAATTTATTCTTCTCCTCAGTCTTCACGAGGGAATCGGAGGGCTTCAGTAACCAAAACTGCAGTGTTTATCCTTACAGGAAGCACCTCCATGGTTAACAGAGGACAGAATTAAAATTAGACTTGGGAAACTTAACATTAATAAATCACCGGGACCAGATGGCTTGCATCTGAGGGTACTTGGGGAACTCTGTCAAGTAATTGCCAGACCATTGTTCCTAATATTTACTGACAGTCTACTGACTGGAATGATACCAGGTGATTGGAGAAAAGCCAATGTAGCACCAATATTTAAAAAGAGCCCAAAATACATCCCTGGGAATTACAGACCAGTTAGCCTAACATCATTAGTATATAAGCTCTTGGAGGGGATGATAAGGGACTATATACAAGATTTTAGTAACGAGAACGGTATCATTAGCAGTAATCAGCATGAATTCATGAAGAATTGTTCTTGCCAAACCAATCTATTACCCTTGTATGAGGAGGTGAGTTGCCATCTAGATAAAGGAAGGCCCATAGACGTGGTATATCTGGATTTTGCAAAAGCATTTGACACAGCTCCCCATAAACATTTACTGTACAAAATAAGGTCCGTTGGCATGGACCATAGGGTGAGTACATGGATGGAAAACTGGCTACAAGGGCGAGGTCAGAGGGTGGTGATAAATGGGGAGTACCCGGAGTGGTCAGAGGTGGGTAGTGGGGTCCCCCAGGGTTCTGTGCTGGGCCCAATCCTATTTATTTTGTTCATAAATAACCTGGAGGATGGGGTAAACAGTTCAATCTCTGTATTTGTGAACGATACTAAGCTAAGCAGGGCAATAACTTCTCCGCAGGATGTGGAAACCTTGAAAAAAGATCTGAACAAATTAATGGGGTGGGCAACTACATGGCAAATGAGGTTCAATGTAGAAAAATGTAAAATAATGCATTTGGGTGGCAAAAATATGAATGCAATCTATACACTGGGGGAAGAACCTCTGAGGGAATCTAGGATGGAAAAGGACCTGGGAGTCCTAGCAGATGATAGGCTCAGCAATGGCATGCAATGCCAAGCTGCTGCTAACAAAGCAAACAGAATATTGGCATGCATTAAAAAGGGGATCAACTCCAGAGATAAAACCAATAATTCTCCCGCTCTACAAGACTCTGGTCCGACCGCACCTAGAGTATGCTGTCCAGTTCTGGGCAACAGTCCTCAGGAATGATGTACTGGAAATCAAGCGAGTACAAAGAAGGGCAACTAAGCTAATAAAGGGTCTGGAGGATATTAGTTATGAGGAAAGGTTGCGAGCACTGAACTTATTCTCTCTGGAGAAAAGGCACTTGAGAGGGGATATGATTTCAATTTATAAATACCATACTGGTGACCCCACAATAGGGATAAAACTTTTTTGCCGAAGGGAGTTTACCAAGACACGTGGCTACTCATTAAAATTAGAAGAAAATAGGTTTAACCTTAAACTACGTAGAGGGTTCTTTACTGTAATGCCCCGTACACACGGTCGGATTTTCCGACGGAAAATGTGTGATAGGACCTTGTTGTCGGAAATTCCGACCGTGTGTAGGCTCCATCACACATTTTCCATCGGAATTTCCGACACACAAAGTTTGAGAGCTTGCTATAAAATTTTCCGACAACAAAATCCGTTGTCGGAAATTCCGATCGTGTGTACACAAATCCGACGGACAAAGTGCCACGCATGCTCAAAATAAATAAAGAGATGAAAGCTATTGGCCACTGACCCGTTTATAGTCCCGACGTACGAGTTTTACGTCACCGCGTTTAGAACGGTCGGATTTTCCGACAACTTTGTGTGACCGTGTGTATGCAAGACAAGTTTGAGCCAACATCCGTCGGAAAAAATCCTAGGATTTTGTTGTCGGAATGTCCGAACAAAGTCCGACCGTGTGTACGGGGCATAAGAGTGGCAAGGATGTGGAATTCCCTTCCACAGTTGGTGGTCTCAGCGGGGAGCATCGATAGTTTAAAAAAACTATTAGATAAGCACCGGAATTACTGAAACATACAGGGACATACAATGTAATACTGTCATATAATCACACACATAGGTTGTACTTGTTGGCCGTGTGTCTTTTCAACTTTACCTACTATGTAACTATGTAAATTGCAATTAGTGTCTGTGCATAAATAGTCAATGAGTTTGTTAGCTCTCACATAAATGCAGTGCGCAGGCTAGATACTAGCCATGGGGAGCAGAAAGAACTGTTTAGCGACCTGCATAACAAGGTAATGGAACTTTTTAACGATAGAAAAGGATATAAAACGATATCTAAAGCTCTGAAAATGCCAGTCGGTACTGTTCAATCACTTATTAAGAAGTGGAAAATTCAGGGATCTCTTGATACCAGGTCAAGATCAGGTAGACCAAGAAAGATTGCAGCCACAAGAATTGCTCAGAATACAAAGAAAAACCCACAGGTAACCTCAGGAGAAATACAGGCTGCTCTGGAAAAAGATGGTGTGGTTGTTTCAAGGAGCACAATTCAATGATACTTGAACTGCATGGTCAGGTTGACAGAAGCCTTTACAACGCCAATGCCACAAAAAGCCCAGTCTGGAGTGACGAGACCAAGATAGAGATTTATGGTCACAACCATAAGCGCTATGTTTGGAGAGGGATCAACAACGACAAGAATACCATCTCTACTGTGAAGCATGGTGGTGGCTCACTGATGTCTGATGGGTGTGTGACCTCTAAAGGCACAGGGAAGCTTGTTAAAACTGATGGCAAGATGAATGCAGCATGTTATCAGAAAATAATGGCAGACAATTTGCATTCTTCTGCACAAAAGCTGCGCATGGGACGTTCTTGGACTTTCCAGCACGACAATGACCCTAAGCACAAGGCCAATTTGACCCTTTAGCGGTTATAGCAGAAAAAGGAGAAAATTCTGGAGTGGCCATCAGTCTCCTGACCTTAATATCATTGATATACTGTGGGGAGATCTCAAACATGCGGTTCATGCAAGACGACCAAAGGCTGCATGACCTGGAGGCATTTTGACAAGACAAATGGACCGCTATACCACCTTCAAGAATTTGTGGCCTCATAGACAACTATTACAAAAGACTGCACGCTGTCATTGATGCTAAAGGGGGCAATACACAGTATTAAGTACTAAGGGTAAGCAGACTTTTGAACAGGGGACTTTTCATTTGTTTACTTGTTGCCATGTTTTTTTTTTTTTGATTTGCCATTCTGTTATGACCTACAGTTGAGTATAAACCCCATAAGAAATAAAAGAAATGTGTTTTGCCTGCTCACTCATGGTACATACTGTATATTACCAATTCTCCAAGGGTATACAAACGTTTGAGCAGAACTATATCCTGGGGCATCGTGTTTGGGGGGACAGGAAGGGATTAATTTTTCCATTAAAAAAGTTGTATAATTTACTTTAAAGGATAAGTTACCTTTTGTTACATGTTACACCCATATTCAGGGTGTAACATTTTACAATTGCACCAGCTCCCGCTGCTCCCCCCTCCCCCCCCCCCCCCCGAGTCCCTGTTTTGACAGTGAGCGGGGGATCTTCTCCCCCCACTAGGTGCCACTATCTGAAGAAATGCGGCTGCGCGGGGCTCTGGCTGCCCGGCCCCGTCATCCATTCACAGTGTTCTGTGAATTGGAAAACTACACGTCCCAACAGCTGCAAAGATTTGTAGTTTCGATTAACTACCAGGGCGCTGTTGGACGCTGTGGTAGTTCATTCTCATTTCCTGTCAGTGTGTGTCTGCCTGCCCGTACCAGGTACGAGCAGACCTGTACTGTACAGCCATGGCCAAAAGTTTTGCGAATGACACAAATATTCATTTTCACCAAGTCTGCTGCTGCTTCAGTGTTTTTATAGATCTTTGTGTCACATGTTACTATAGTATACTGAAGTATAAATACAAGCATTTCATAAGTGTCAAAGGCTTTTATTGACAATTACATTACGTTTATGCAAGGAGTCAATATTTGCAGTGTTGGCCCTTCTTTTTAAAAACCTCTGCAATTTGCCCTGGCATGCTGTCAATCAACTTCTGGGCCAGATCCTGACTGATGGCAGCCCATTCTTGCATAATCAGTGCTTGGAGTTTGTCAGAATTTGTGGGGTTTTTTTTGTTCACCCGTCTCTTGAGGATTGATCACAAGTTCTCAAAGGTCTGGGAAGTTTCCTGGCCATGGACCCAAAATTTTGATGTCTTGTTCCTCAAGCCACATAGTTATCACTTTTGCCTTATGGCAAGGTGCTCCATCATGCTGGAAAAGGCATTGCTCATCACCAAACTGTTCTTGGATGGTTGGGAGAAGTTGCTCTCGGAGGATGTTTTTTTGTACCATTCTTTATTCATGGCTGTCTTCTTACGCAAAATTGTGAGTGAGCCCACTCCCTTGACTAAGATGCAACCCCACACATGAATGGTCTCAGGATGCTTTACTGTTGGCATGACACAGGACTGATGGTAGCGTTCACCTTTTCTTCTCTAGACAAGGTTTTTTTTTTCCGGATGTCCCAAACAATCGGAAAGGGGATTCATCAGAGAAAATTACTTTACCCCAGTCCTCAGCAGTCCAATCCCTGTACCTTTTTGCAGAATATCAGTCTGTCCCTGATGTTTTTCCAGGAGAGAAGTGGCTTCTTTGGTGCCCTTCTTGACAACAGGCCATCCTCCAAAAGTCTTCTCCTCACTGTGCATGCAGATGCACTTACACCTGCCTGCTGCCAATCCTGAGCAAGCTCTGCACTGGTGGAGCCCCGATCCCGCAGCTGAATTACCTGTAGGAGACGGTCCTGGCGCTCGCTGGACTTTCTTGGGCGCCCTTAAGCCTTCTTCACAAATGCAGCGGAAATGTTTTTTTATTGAAGTTCATTTTCATGGCAAAGAGGGACTTTGCAATTAAGTGCAATTCATCTGATCACTCTTTGGAGTATATGCAAATTGCCATCATAAAAACTGAGGGAGCAGACTTTGTGAAAATTAATGGAAGGGAAAAAAAGCGCCAAGTAAGCATCATGTAGCACAATTTATTAAAAGCTAAAAAAAACGATATATAAACAGCAATGGCACTCACAAGCGCGTGTGGTGGGGGTTGATGACATTTCGCAGTGGATGAAAAGTCCAAGTGTGAACCTGGAGCACTGATCTTTATCCGTTATGGGAAGAAGGCAAGCGGTATAGAGGGAGCTGGCGTCGAGCTGCCCTGTATAACCAGCGGGAGTGTAGAGAAGACCTGTCAGTCCTTCCGCCGTAAAAGCCAATGGCTGATAAAGGAAGCGCGTTCCCATTGTGTCATTCTCAAAACGTTTGGCCATGGCTGTACACTGACAAGTCTGAAGGAGTCCTTCATGGCACCTGCAGTCTGCTGATCGTGGGTGCAATGCTTTTCAGGCTCCAGGTAAAAAAATTAATGCACTTTTTTTTTTTTTAACCTGCAAAAAAAATGTGCATTTATTATTTTTTTTTTTAAAAGGTGAACTTCTCCTTTTGCTCCTGTTGCCGTCACCTTTGCTGGACAGCTTGGTCTGCATCTTAAAGTGGATAAAAATACAAATAAAGCCACATAAAATAAACCAAATAAATACTGACAATAACATACTGTATAGTTGTGATTCTAGCGGAGTTCTACAGAGACGCTTACCTCTTCTAAAAGACGTTTATTAGATCACAAGCACTGGTCGGCAGTTCATACAGCTCAGTGTTATTATATACTGTCATAGTGAAAGAATGTGTCACAGATTAACTGGCATAGGGCTCCATCAGTGCAGTATAAATGGCTTTATGCGTGTATGATACGGCGAGAGGCCAGTATTATATCGGCGTCTTCTCTGTGCTGATCTTGATGCCAGCTATTTTCCTGTCTTCCCATCAGGAGAGCCCATAGAGGATCTGTCATCATGTTCCCTGCTGTTTTATTATATTGCTCCACGACCATCGCACTGAAAAGACTCCTTTACAGGGCACTTACATTGTCATCAGCGGCACTTATTCTCTCAAATGTAATCTTCTTCTCTACAACCATTTAAGTTTACTGAGTAACTGCCAAAATAGAATTCACAACAATGTAAGACGTCTTTGTCGTACTTTGAAAAGACACATTCACCTTGTTTTTAGATAAAAATGTAAAAAAAAGATAATCTCAATGCAAATGTATCTCTGTGTGGTAATGTTTGTAAACATTGTTTATATGTATACTTTGTTAGTCTAGAAGTACACGGAGGCAGCCATATTTGCTCATTACATACTCGGGCTTTGTTTTCTGCTTTGCAGTGATATACAATGGTTATGTTTTTATTGCTTGTGCTCACAATACGAGTCTGCTGATCAAATGAAAACAATGAACTCCCTGAGCAGCTCATAGGTTATCTCAACAGTTGTTAAAACCACTTGCCCACAAGGCTTTTTCTAGAACGTTCTGTTTACAAGTTTAAAGGGAAACTCCACTTTCAGGGGAAAAAAAAAAATAGCAAAAAATAAATAAATAAAAATATAGCATATACAATTGCGACACGAGTCATATTGCAATTGAATGTTATTAAAAATGACCTTTCCTTTTCAATCTGCAGCTCTGTCATTTTCTACAAAATGCAAAGCAATATGGAAACCTGGAGGTGTTCTGTATACAGCCCCCCAGAAACATCATTTCCTGCTTCTGTGATTGGCTCACTGATTTTCCCACAAGTCTGCACAAACGCCCCATACACACTATTAGATTTTCTGCAGATTTTTGTCTTCAGATTAGAGCTAGACGATTAATTGTTAAGAATCGAAATCGCGATCTTTTTCCCTTCCCGATCTTCAAAACAGCATGTCACGATTCTTTCTAACAAATGCAGAGAGTTCTCACAGCTAGGGGGAAAAAAAAACAGCCTGCCAAGTTGTATCACAACACAAAATAAGTAGAAACAAAGTATCTTTTCATTCTTTTATCAAAGGAAAGAACTCCAGGTGTAAATGAAGGAAGTTTAACCATTTAAAGCGGAGTTCCACCCAAAAATGGAACTTCCGCTTTAGGGGAAGGTGACCCCCTGACATGCCACATTTGGCATGTCATTTTTTTTGAGGGGGGGGCGGAAACCCTCATTTTAGAGGGTTCCAGCTCCCACTTCCTCCCAGCGTACCGCGGCGCCGGAAGCAAGTTAACCTCTCCCCCCTCCCTCTCGGCAACCGTCTGGGACATGTCACAGGGCCCAGATGATTGCCCAGCCAGCCACAGCGCGCCGCGCGGCTTGCACATGCGCAGTGCGTGCCCGGCTGTGAAGCAGCAGCCGGGCACCCACAGTTACAACGCCGGCGCCGCAGAGAGGAGGGGTGAGGAGCGGGGCTTCGTTCCCCCACATCACTGGACCCTGGGACAGGTAAGTGTCCGATTCTTAAAAGTCAGCAGCTGCAGTATGTGTAGCTGCTGACTTTAAATTTATTTTTTTAAGCGGAACTCCGCTTGTAAGACCAAACCTTTTCTGACATTTGTTGCTCACAAGTAAAAATCTGTATTTTCTGCTAGAAAATTACTTGGAACACCCAAACATGATATATATATTTTTTTTTTTAGCAGAGACCCTAGAGAATAAAATGGTGGTTGTTGCAATATTTTATGTCACACCGTATTTGCGCAGCGGTTTTTCAAACGCAATTTAAAAAAAAATACACTTTAATGAATTAAAAAAAACCAAAACAGTAAAGTTAGCCCAAATTTTTTTTGTATAATGTGGAAGAAGATGTTACACCGTGAGAATAGCGCACGAGAGAGAGAGTCTTGATCTTTATTTTAAGCAAAAAAAATGGTGATTCTCATTTTAGCCAGAATCGTGCCGCTCTACTTCAGATTTACCAAAACCATATAATATGAGGTCAAACCTTAACAGTTTAAATTTGTATGCAATCAGGCAGGCCCTTGCACTACATGGTTTTTAGTAAATCTGAAGACAAAAATCTGCAGAAAATCTAATGTGTGTATGGGGTCTAAGATACAAGTCAGATTTTTGGCATCCCCTGCAACAAAAATGTATTTATTGGTAAGATAGGATAGGAAATTGCGTCAAAATTTTCCTCATTAGAGCCCTGATTCTGCAGCAGCAGATTGATAATTATTAAACCACTCCCATTAGACTCACTCAGCACAGGGGCACAAAGTAACAAACAGGGATTTCTTCAGAATAACAAAAGGTAGGAATCTGCAACAAAGTGTGTTACAATTGCTGCAATGTGCATTGATCACCCAGAGGGGAAGGTTTTTTTCTCAACAAAAGTGGCGTTACGCTTTAAATTAGTATTTTTTGCTAAAAAATGACCTATAACCCCCAAAAATTATAAATTTTTTTTCTTTTCTTCATTAACCCCTAAGGGTAGTCCATGATTTTTAAAGCAAAAATATTATAACATTTAATGCAGATATAATCATAAAAGATTAATATAATCTTTATAATAATAGTAATGAATTTATGCAAACAAATCGATGGACATGGTTAATACAATTCTTACAAAGATAAATCAATAAATTTGCAATTTAAAAATACATCACATGATACAGGTACAGACAAGGAAGAGTAGTGTTATTGGAATTCATCATTAAAACAAGCTTAGATAGGCACCCTTAGTTGGAAATCTGACACGTTTCTTGGCTTCCTGCCAGTCATCAGGGGTAAGATGCACGTATTTACTAAAAAATCAAGTAAATAAGGTAACTATTAATATATAGAACCTTCTAATGCAGTGGTTCTCAACTCCGGTCCTCAGGACCCATTAACAGGCCAGAATTTAAGTATTACCTTGGGGAGATGCAGACTAGAATACTGCAATCACTGAGCAGCAAATGATATCACCTGTAATGTATTTCAGTTATCTTGCAAACCTGGCCTGTTAGTGGGTCCCGAGGACAGGAGTTGAGAACCACTGTTCTAATGGAAAGGAAATATCAGAGACAACCGCTTACTGAAAAATACTTACAGAGTAACCCATAAGTTATGCCCAATTCCAGCAATTAGATTACATGGTGGTCTGGAACAAACTGCCTCACCCGGGGTTGAGGCAGGGTAACACCTATCCTCCGAAAAATCAGAGAAAGGGCCAAGGGAAACGACAGCCATGGACCAACCCAGATACTCACACTACCTATCCAATAAGTATTGTGTGTACACATTTTGACCAAATCTGTGAAAAAATATTAACCGCTTCCACTAGAGCTGCACGGTTAATCGTCAAGAATCGTTATTGTGATTTTTTTCCCCGTTGCGTTCTTGAGAAAAGTGTTTCATGATTCTGTCTATGCAAAGAATTCTCTCTGCTCTTCTGAAGCAACAGCCAAAAAGAAAGGAAGAAAAAAAAAAACGTCAGTCTGCCAAGAATCACAACATTCTTTGGCAGTGAAACTTAAGTATAAACATTGTAACAATTTGTCAAAGGAATAGACTTCAGTGTAAATAAGGAAACACTAAACCTTTTTCTAACATTTGTTGGTTTCAAGTTAAAACCTTTTTTTTTTTTTGCTAGAAAATTACTTAGAAACAAACATTATATATATATATATATTTTTAGTAGAGACCCTAGAGAATAAAATGGTGGTTGTTGCAATATTTTATGTCACACTGTATTTGCGCAGCGGTCTTTCAAATGCAATTTTTTTGGAAAAAATTACGTTAATGAATTAAAAATTAACCAGTAAAGTTAGGCCAATTTTTTTTTGTATAATGTAAAAGATTTTACGTCCCGAGAATCGTGATCTTTTTATGCTAAGCAAAAAAATCGTAATTCTCATTTTGGCCAGAATCGTGCAGCTCTAATACACACAGTACACACACATACAGACACACGCACAGTATACACAGACACACAGTATACACATACATATACACACACACAGTATACGTATACACATACATATACACACACACACAGTATACACATATACACACTATACACATACATACACACAGTATACAGATACATACACACACAGTATACATATACACACAGTATACACATACATACACACACACAGTATACACATACATGCATGCATACATACACACACAGTATACACACAGTATACACATACATGCATACATACACACACAGTATACACACGGTATACACATACATGCATACATACATACACACACAATATACACATACACACAGTATACACACAGTCACACACACACACACCAGCACTTTCCATCTAGAAATCATCCTGATGGAACAGACTGCTGCTGCCTCCATCTCCTGGCATGCTGGTACTTGTAGTGCCCCAGCAGCTCACAGACACATTAGGTGGTAATACAGGAGAGAAGGGGACTGTGCCTGCGTATTGGTGGGAAGGTAATGCATAGGGAGATGTAGTAGAGATTGGGGGAGACATTCAGAAAGTCCTTCCTCCAGGAGAAGTGCACTTATTACACAGCAAAAGATCTACTAGCCTCAGAGACAGGAGGAGCCATGCTGGAGGAAGCACCCCCCCCCCCACACACACACACCAGGGTAAGCCACTGACAAGAATGCATTTAGCTGGAGCCAGTTAGCTTACCTTCTATAAGGCAGAAGTCTGTGCCAACACTGCAGGCTGTGTCCCCTCCTCCCTCTCCTCTCCTCCAGCTGTCGGCATCTCCTCTGCTACAGACAAATAAGCGGCGCTAAAGAAGGGGGCGTGTACAGCATTTTTCTATTGGCTGAGGAGGTACTGGAGAGGCGGGACAGCTATAATCTCATGATGTCGGCAAGGGACATTTAAGGGACAGATGTAAAAAAACACAGATTTTTACATACTGTCCCTGGTTTTACTGAGGCTGGCAACCCTGATGGGGCCCCCTAGTGGCTCGGGCCCTCAGACAGTGCCCGAGTGCCCGAATGGTCAGTCCGCCCCTGCTCATCACATGGTAACCAGAAAGTGCCGTTTATCGGCTTTTCCTCTACTTGTGCTGACAGGCGCGAGTATAGGAAAGCCGATCGGCTCCTCTCCTGACATGGGGGGGGTCTGCACATAATCAGCGCATTGATTATCAGTGCAGACCCATCGAAGATGTCCCCTGGAGACCACCAGGGATGCCCACTGGAGACCACCAGGTATGCCAATCGGTGCTCATTAGGGATGGCACTCTGTGCCCATCAGTGATGCCTGTCAGTGCCTCCTGATTATTGCTGCCTATCAGTGCCATCCATCAGTGCCACCTATAAGTGCCCACCAATGCCACCTATCAGTGCTGCCTATGAGTGCCCATCAGTGCTGCTTATCAGTGCCGCCTATCGGTGTTCATCAGTGCTGCAAATAAAGGGGTTGATCATGAGTGCCCATCAGTGCCACCTCATCAGTGCCAATCAGTACTGCCTCATCAGTGAAGGAAAAAAACATACTTATTTACAAAGCGCAAAAGATCTAAAAACCCCAGTGGTGATCAAATACCACAAAAAGAAAGCTCTATTTGTGGGGGAAAAAAATGCAAAAAAAAATTTTTGGGTACAGTGTAGCATGACCACGCAATTGTCATTCAAAATGCAACAGCGCTGAAAGCTAAAAAATGGACTGGGCAGCAAGGGGTGGAAGTGCCCAGTATTGAAGTGGTTAAAAAAAGAAATAACACATGTACAAAACCCACTATACAGTATATTATACTGACCATAATTATGAACTAAACTTTACCCATGTCAGTGATCTCTTGCATTCCCCTTTCTACAAAAACTGAAACATTTACACTCAGCCAGACTGAGCATAAAAGCAGCCCAAGACAGTTATGTCTCCTAGCAGTCATATCATGCCTGCATGTCTACAGCCTTCTTGTTTAAGGGCGCGTTTACTTAGGTGAAATAAGATTTGTCACTTTGGTACAAAGATGACACTTGAGACAAGAAATAAAGGATGCAACAAAGCATATATTAATGATCAGATTTACATTTCTACTCTATACTGCTTAGTTTGCCATACTGGTTATACCAGAACGCGTGACCTTTAACGTGACACTGTTATTGTAGAAGAAATGCAAGTAATGGCCCTGCAAATAACAAGGTATAATACCTCTCAGGCAGGCGTCCAGCCCTATTTTCGCTTTGCTGAAAATCTATTGTGGCTGAAAATTCCTCAGCATCTGACATTCTTCTGAAAGTGTTGGATGCCTGCGTTCTCCGCCATGTGCTGTGGTTCTATCACCCCCTACATCATTTTATCACACATCTTGTATATGGTACTCAAAGGTACCTCCATCTAGATATGGAAATAGAAGAATTTGCTTCTGTATTGTATATGTGTCATCATCTCCAAGACCGCTACCTTGTATTCCACAGGGCACAAATATTTAGAGTGCTGAACTTTCCAAAAGAGAAGGGGTAGTATGATTCTAATATTATCTGTGAAGGGCCAATAAGAGAGTAGATTAGATAAAGAAATCGGGCAAAAAAAAACTGTGGGGAGGAGAACAAGAGTAGAAGGTACATCAAGCCAATGCAAAAACATGGAAGCAAGGGCAGAGTCTCCCTGGTGGTTGCCCTTTATGAATATTCATAGATTGAATATAGAATAGAGAATATACTGTATATAATGAATAGAATTTTTAAGGTAGCTTCAGATTCCTCAACCTATCTGATCAAGACAGGGAGCTAGAATTTTGTGACATGATGCGTAGATATGGGTTCATCGTTGAAAAGTATTCTGAAGATCTCCAAGTTGTCCAAGATTTCCCTTTCAGGCTATCTTTTATAATTATACCAAACAACCCACCAGGTTTTACGGTATTTCTGTTGGGGATCTTTCAGAATTGAGGTGGGTTCCTCCATATCCTGCATTTTGTTAATTGGTGTATACCAGGGGTGCTCAACCTTTTGAAGAGGGAGGACCACTTAATTTGGTAACTGAGCGCAGGCCACAATGAACTATGGGGTTTTACAGCCACTAAACCGCAAATGTAAATGAGCCCTTACTGTCCTGAGCCCCCTATAAAGCTACTTTCACACTGATGCGCTGCGGTTTACCCACACCACAGGTGCAGTACAATGCACCTCCGGCTTTCCTGCGGGTTAGCTGCACTGAGCCATAGACTTCTATGACATCTTGCGAGTGTGGACCACTTTCTGAAAGCACACCAAATCCGCAGGGTGTAATAGTAGAGATGCAAATCTATGGCTCAGTGCAGCTAACCCGCAGGTGTACTTTACTGAACATGTGGATCAGTGTGAAAGCAGCCTAATAACCCCCCCCCCCTTTTTTTTTTTTAAAGCCCATTGCTAAAGTGCAATGTATGTGATGTTTTTATACACTAACCTTTTCCAGCTTCCAGCTTCTGCTGGCATCTCTCCCCAGGCTGCTAGAAAGGTACCAGGTGAAGTGCACTTGGTATCACTCCTCCTGGGACAGGAGCCAGTGCTACACAAGAAGCATCGACTTAAGTGGCTCCTGCTCCCTCCGTGACCACCTGCTTCCTCCGGCCCTGTCTCAATGCATTCTGATGCTCTAGGATGGTGGGTCTGCAACCCATTGATGTGATCTGGGCTTACCCACCTGCCACCCCAGAGCATGAGGTCATGGGCCACATCGGAGGGCTCCACGGGGCCATGGGTTCAGCACCCCTGGTGTATACCATTCCATCCCTAGAGATGGGGGAGTGGGTTTCTCCCAGTTTTGTAGGATGAGCATTTTGGCAACATCTAAAAAGCATGGTATTTTGAAGTTTTGTATTCCACAATGGATTGGGGCTGATATGGGGTCAAGGGGTTCCATGGTATTTTCATATCCGTCTAAGAGCAACTGTGTCCCTTAACTGCGCACCAGAATGGAATTATCCTTGGACAATTTAACCAGACATATAGGATGGATCCCCCTTGCAGTACCCATGCCAGCAGAATGGATTTCTCATGCCATCTACTGTATCAAGTCAAGGGTTTTGGAACCCCCCTGTACCACTGGACAACAATTAAAACCACGCTCTTGTAATCCGAAGTGCTTAGAGGTTGTGTGTATTTATCCTATAATGCGCTCTCTCTGTTCTTGGGTAAATGGGGTTGCGATTTGGACAAGTGAACATCTTCTGATCAATAACAATATTGAAATGAAAATGAAGATTTTCACAAAGCGTAAAGAAATGTCAATAAAGATTTCAAACATTAGGCAATTTCCACAACATGAAATAAATATACATTATGACAAAAACAAAAAGAGTTTGCAATATAATCAATCAAAGAAAGAACTGAAGATGTGTAACACCAAGCTCCACATTAGCTAAGGGTTACTCCCTCTACAATGCCTACAGTATCTTCATCACATCCGAAAAACATAACTGCGGGCTTATGATTTATTCTCAACTATTTACAGTCTAGCAATTCTAGCCTATGGAGAGACTGTGAAACCTAATAATCTCAGTATGTCATGCTAATTTTATGAAAACCATTTGACTTGATGGAGTTCAGGGTACGCCCTCTACATTTGGAAGTGCAAGTCCCTTCCACCATGGGGAGAGGACGCTCTATCTTCCACAACTGTAAAATTGTATATTGAATATTTTAATCGCACAAATAATGGAAGGAAAAGAATTGTAAGAAAGAGAAAAAGGAGGGGGGGGGACCCTGTACTCTGGAACACGCCACTAGAAGGCATACTAGTCAGGTATAGTCCGGGGATCATTTGATCCACAGACCCTTTCAGACACTTTCATTTTGTCATTTAGGATTGCTGACCTTTCATTTATCATAGACCAGGAAACCTTCTGCTTGAGCTGGACAAATGGTATGGTAGAAGACTTCCAGTTTCCGGCTATGGAGATTTTATTGGATACAAATATAAAAGTGAGGAATCGTCAGATTTTTTGAGGCTTCCTCCACCTTGCATCCCAGCAGAGCATGTTTAGGAGACTTGATCAGATTGATTTCTTCTGATCATTGTCAATAGAATGTTGTTTTTTTCTACAGTAGGTTGAACAACACATTTACCAAATAATGTAAATGAACCAATGAATGTAATGTTGTCCCTTAAAAAAATAACTTAAAATGCCCAGAGCTATTACTTAGGGTCAGTAAGGGTGATGCTGGCCGTTCTGAAGAAAATTGCTGCTGATGTCAATGAGAATCCCCAGTAGCCGGTAAAACCAAATGACGTGTGTTGTGAATCTCAACAAGAAGTGAAATTTGACAGTTCTTTTATACAGAACACACCAAAACCATCATAGGGTTACTTTTTGTTCCTATTCAGTGGAAGATATCCAAAATATTCTGTTTTGCTCTGTCCTTTCCTTTTTTTTATCTCCGCTGTTTTCTCTACAGACGTGCCCAGCGCTGGCTAATGCTCTTCCAAATAAGATTTTATGCTTCATTCTAGGAAATACAGATCTAATCGCAATTAGTAAAATCTCATGACTTTAATATGTTAATCTAATTTCAAAAGTTGTTTTTCCATCTTTTTTAAATCTGCCGTTTTCATGTAAACCATAGTTGGTGATCTTGCCATGAAGAACCTTGTTCAGACACTTCTTGTTAAAGGTTGACAACACTTGTGCTCCTGTGTTGTCAGCTGGTCATATGTTACATAGTAGGTGAGGTTGAAAAAAGACACAAGTCCATCAAGTCCAACCTATGTGTGTGATTATATGTCAGTATTACTTTGTATATCCCTGTATGTTGCGGTCGTTCAGGTGCTTATCTAATAGTTTTTTGAAACTATCGATGCCCCCCACTGAGACCACCGCCTGTGGAAGGGAATTCCACATCCTTGCCACTCTTACAGTAAAGAACCCTCTATGTAGTTTAAGGTTAAACCTTTTTTCTTCTAATTTTAATGAGTGGCCACGTGTCTTGTTAAACTCCCTTCCGTGAAAAAGTTTTATTGTGGGGTCACCAGTACGGTATTTATAAATTGAAATCATATCCCCTCTCAAGCGTCTCTTCTCCAGAGAGAATATGTTCAGTGCTCGAAACCTTTCCTCATAACTAAGATCCTCCAGACCCTTTATTAGCTTAGTTACCCTTCTTTGTACTCGCTCCATTTCCAGTACATCCTTCCTGAGGACTGGTGCCCAGAACTGGACAGCATACTCTAGGTGCGGCCGGACCAGAGTCTTGTAGAGTGGGAGAATTATCATTTTATCTCTGGAGTTGATCCCCTTTTTAATGCCAATATTCTGTTTGCTTTGTTAGTAGCAGCTTGGCATTGCATGCCATTGCTGAGCCTATCATCTACTAGGACCCCCAGGTCCTTTTCCATCCTAGATTCCCCCAGAGGTTCTCCCCCCAGTGTATAGATTACATTCATATTTTTGCCACCCAAATGCATTATTTTACATTTTTCTACATTGAACCTCATTTGTCATGTAGTTGCCCACCCCATTAATTTGTTCAGATCTTTTTGCAAGGTTTTCACATCCTGCGGAGAAGTTATTGCCCTGCTTAGCTTAGTATAGTCTGCAAATACAGAGATTGAACTGTTTACCCCGTCCTCCAGGTCGTTTATGAACAAAATATGCGACTACAAGCACATTACGCATGCATAGTTCACCGTTTTGAACATCAGGTGGCTGGTCCGGAGCAGTGATGCATATTCAGGTGCTAGCGGACCGGAAATGGCTGAAAGCCTGGAGGAGAGCAGCAGCATTGAGATGCAAACAAAACTCTGTAAAAAAACAGTATTTAATACAAAATGGCAGTTGCTTATGATACATAGTGCTGTAACAGACTAAATGTCATGCAGTTAGGCTTTAGATCCACTTTAAAGGGCAACGCCAGTCAAACAGCCAAATATTGGTTTAACCTTCATTCTAATCAACTAACAATACTCTCCAGGAAAACAACTATGTGCCCACTGAAATAACATTAAAGCTCAACCCCAAGAAAAACAGCTTTTCATAGTTACATAGTTACATATAGTTACATGGTTGGTGAGGTTGAAAAAAAGACACAAGTTAAGTCCAACCTGTGTGTGTGCTTTTATGTCAGTATTACATTGTATATCTCTGTATGTTGTGGTCGTTTAGGTGATAGTTTTTTGAAATTATCTATGCTCCCTGCTGAAACCACTGCCTGTGGAAGAAAATTACACATTTTTACCACTCTTACAGTAAAGAACCCTCTACATCGTTTAAGGTTAAATCACTTCTCTTCTAATTTTAGTGAATGACCGCATGTCTTTTTAATTTCCCTTTTGCAGAAAAGTTTTATCCCTATTGTGGGGTCACCAGTATGGTATTTGTACATTGAAATCTTGTCTCCTCTCAAGCATCTCATCTCCAGAGAGAATAAGTTCAGTGCTCATAATCTTTCCCCATAGCTGAGGTACTCCAGTCCCTTTATTAGCTTTGTTGCCCTTCTCTGGACTCTCTCCAGTTCTAGCACATCCCTCCTGAGGACTGGTGCCCAGAACTGGACGGTATACTCCAGGTGTGGCCGGACCAGAGTTCTGTAGAGTGAGAGAATTATCAGTTTATCTCATAGGGATGTACGGAATGTTATAACTTTTCAGGGCTGTCTCTTCAAATAAAGAGCACAGGTTTCTGTCCTGTACTTTCTGTTCAGGGGACTAAATACCTGTGCCTGCTTTATGTGCAACAGGGTAACCAGTCCTGACAGCACCCTTTTGTAGTTTTAGCTTCAATCATGGTCTACCTCCCTCAGGAGCCACTTGGTAATTTGGGTTCTCTGTTCTGCATCTCGACTACAAGAATACCCTCAGCCCCTCTGACACACTTGGTTGAATGAAAGTTACTGCAAGCACTTATAAGAACACGGGTATAGATACCATTAACCAGTTGCCAACCGCCGCACGACGATGTACGTCGACAGAGCGGCACGGGCAGGCAAAAGGACTTACAGGTACGTCCTTGCCTGCCCGCGGGTGGGGGGTCCGATCGGACCCCCCCCCGGTGCCTGCGGCGGTCGGCAAATCTCCCCCGGCGATCGGTGGTGAGGGGGAGGCCATCCATTCGTGGCCCCCCCCTCACGATCGCTCCCAGCCAATGGGATCATTTCCCTGCCTCTGTATTGTACACAGAGGCAGAGGAAATGATGTCATCTCTCCTCGGCTCGGTATTTTCCGTTCCGGGCCGAGGAGAGAAGACTGCAATGTGAGTGCACAACACACACACACACAGTAGAACATGCCAGGCACACAAAACACCCCAATCCCCCCCCCGATCGCCCCCCGATCCCCCCCCAATCACCCCCCCCGTCACAAACTGACACCAAGCAGGTTTTTTTTTTTTTTTTTTTCTGATTACTGTATTGGTGTCAGTTTGTGACAGTTACAGTGTTAGGGCAGTGAGTGTTAGGCCCCCTGTAGGTCTAGGGTACCCCCCTAACCCCCCCCTAATAAAGTTTTAACCCCTTGATCACCCCCCGTCACCAGTGTCGCTAAGCAATCATTTTTCTGATCGCTGTATTAGTGTCGCTGGTGACGCTAGTTAGGGACGTAAATATTTAGGTTCGCCGTCAGCGTTTTGTAGCGACAGGGACCCCCATATACTATCTAATAAATGTTTTAACCCCTTGATTGCCCCCTAGTTAACCCTTTCACCACTGATCACCGTATAACCGTTACGGGTGACGCTGGTTAGTTCGTTTATTTTTTATAGTGTCAGGGCACCCGCCGTTTATTACCGAATAAAGGTTTAGCCCCCTGATCGCCCAGCGGTGATATGCGTCGCCCCAGGCAGCGTCAGATTAGCGCCAGTACTGCTAACACCCACACACGCAGCATACGCCTCCCTTAGTGGTATAGTATCTGATCGGATCAATATCTGATCCGTTCAGATCTATACTAGCGTCCCCAGCAGTTTAGGGTTCCCAAAAACGCAGTGTTAGCGGGATCAGCCCAGATACCTGCTAGCACCAGCGTTTTGCCCCTCCGCCCGGCCCAGCTCAGCCCACCCAAGTGCAGTATCGATCGATCACTGTCACTTACTGTATAAAACACTAAACGCATAACTGCAGCGTTCGCAGAGTCAGGCCTGATCCCTGCGATCGCTAACAGTTTTTTTGGTAGCGTTTTGGTGAACTGGCAAGCACCAGCCCCAGGCAGCGTCAGGTTAGCGCCGGTCGCGCTAACACCCACGCACGCACCGTACACCTCCCTTAGTGGTATAGTATCTGAACTGATCAATATCTGATCCAATCAGATCTATACTGGCGTCCCCAGCAGTTTAGGGTTCCCAAAAACGCAGTGTTAGCGGGATCAGCCCAGATACCTGCTAGCACCTGCGTTTTGCCCCTCCGCCCGGCCCAGCCCAGCCCACCCAAGTGCAGTATCGATCGATCACTGTCACTTACAAAACACTAAACGCATAACTGCAGCGTTCGCAGAGTCAGGCCTGATCCCTGCGATCGTTAACAGTTTTTTTGGTAGCGTTTTGGTGAACTGGCAAGCGCCAGCGGCCTAGTACACCCCGGTCGTAGTCAAACCAGCACTGCAGTAACACTTGGTGACGTGGCGAGTCCCATAAGTGCAGTTCAAGCTGGTGAGGTGGCAAGCACAAGTAGTGTCCCGCTGCCACCAAGAAGACAAACACAGGCCCGTCGTGCCCATAATGCCCTTCCTGCTGCATTCGCCAATCCTAATTGGGAAACCACCACTTCTGCAGCGCCCGTACTTCCCCCATTCACATCCCCAACCAAATGCAGTCGGCTGCATGAGAGGCATTTTCTTTATGTCCTCCCGAGTACCCCTACCCAACGAACCCCCCCAAAAAACATGTTGTGTCTGCAGCAAGCGCGGATATAGGCGTGACACCCGCTATTATTGTCCCTCCTGTCCTGACAATCCTGGTCTTTGCATTGGTGAATGTTTTGAACGCTACCATTCACTAGTTGAGTATTAGCGTAGGGTACAGCATTGCACAGACTAGGCGCACTTTCACAGGGTCTCCCAAGATGCCATCGCATTTTGAGAGACCCGAACCTGGAACCGGTTACAGTTATAAAAGTTACAGTTACAAAAAAAGTGTAAAAAAAAAAAAAAAAACACAAACAAAAATATAAAATAAAAAATAATAGTTGTCGTTTTATTGTTCTCTCTCTATTCTCTCTCTCTCTATTCTCTCTATTGTTCTGCTCTTTTTTACTGTATTCTATTCTGCAATGTTTTATTGTTATTATGTTTTATCATGTTTGCTTTTCAGGTCTGCAATTTTTTATACTTTACCGTTTACTGTGCTTTATTGTTAACCATTTTTTTGTCTTCAGGTACACCATTCACGACTTTGAGTGGTTATACCAGAATGATGCTTGCAGGTTTAGGTATCATCTTGGTATCATTCTTTTCAGCCAGCGGTCGGCTTTCATGTAAAAGCAATCCTAGCGGCTAATTAGCCTCTAGACTGCTTTTACAAGCAGTGGGAGAGAATGCCCCCCCCCCCACCGTCTTCCGTGTTTTTCTCTGGCTCTCCTGTCTCAACAGGGAACCTGAGAATGCAGCTGGTGATTCAGCCAGCTGACCATAGAGCTGATCAGAGACCAGAGTGGCTCCAAACATCTCTATGGCCTAAGAAACCGGAAGCTACGAGCATTTTATGACTTAGATTTCGCCGGATGTAAATAGCGCCATTGGGAAATTGGGGAAGCATTTTATCACACCGATCTTGGTGTGGTCAGATGCTTTGAGGGCAGAGGAGAAATCTAGGGTCTAATAGACCCCAATTTTTTCAAAAAAGAGTACCTGTCACTACCTATTGCTATCATAGGGGATATTTACATTCCCTGAGATAACAAAAAAAAAAAAAATGAAAGGAACAGTTTTAAAATAAGATAAAAAAGCAAAAAAATAATAAAGAAAAAAAAAAAAAAAAAAAAAAGCACCCCTGTCCCCCCTGCTCTCGCGCTAAGGCGAACGCAAGTGTCGGTCTGGCGTCAAATGTAAACAGCAATTGCACCATGCATGTGAGGTATCACCGCGACGGTCAGATCGAGGGCAGTAATTTTAGCAGTAGACCTCCTCTGTAAATCTAAAGTGGTAACCTGTAAAGGCTTTTAAAGGCTTTTAAAAATGTATTTATTTTGTTGCCACTGCACGTTTGTGCGCAATTGTAAAGCATGTCATGTTTGGTATCCATGTACTCGGCCTAAGATCATCTTTTTTATTTCATCAAACATTTGGGCAATATAGTGTGTTTTAGTGCATTAAAATGTAAAAAAGTGTATTTTTTCCCCAAAAAATGCGTTTGAAAAATCGCTGCGCAAATACTGTGTGAAAAAAAAAAATTAAACACCCACCATTTTAATCTGTAGGGCATTTGCTTTAAAAAAATATATATAATGCGTGGGGGTTCAAAGTAATTTTCTTGCAAAAAAAAATAATTTTTTCATGTAATCAAAAAGTGTCAGAAAGGGCTTTGTCTTCAAGTGGTTAGAAGAGTGGGTGATGTGTGACATAAGCTTCTAAATGTTGTGCATAAAATGCCAGGACAGTTCAAACCCCCCCCAAATGACCCCATTTTGGAAAGTAGACACCCCAAGCTATTTGCTGAGAGGCATGTCGAGTCCATGGAATATTTTATATTGTGACACAAGTTGCGGGAAAGAGACAAATTTTTTTTTTTTTTTTTGCACAAAGTTGTCACTAAATGATATATTGCTCAAACATGCCATGGGAATATGTGAAATTACACCCCAAAATACATTCTGTTGCTTCTCCTGAGTATGGGGATACCACATGTGTGAGACTTTTTGGGAGCCTAGCCGCGTATGGGACCCCGAAAACCAAGCACCGCCTTCAGGCTTTCTAAGGGCGTAAATTTTTCATTTCACTCTTCACTGCCTATCACAGTCTCTGAGGCCATGGAATGCCCAGGTGGCACAAACCCCCCCCAAATGACCCCATTTTGGAAAGTAGACACCCAAAGCTCCTCCGAAACTGTGATAGGCAGTGAAGAGTGAAATCAAAAATGTACACCCTTAGAAATCCTGAAGGCGGTGATTGGTTTTCGGGGTCCCGTACGCGGCTAGGCTCCTAAAAAGTCCCACACATGTGGTATCCCCGTACTCAAGAGAAGCAGCAGAATGTATTTTGGGGTGCAATTCCACATATGCCCATGACCTGTGTGAGCAATATATCATTTAGTGACAACTTTGTGCAAAAAATAAATAAATAAATAAATAAATTGTCACTTTCCCGCAACTTGTGTCAAAATATAAAATATTCCATGGACTCAACATGCCTCTCAGCAAATAGCTTGGGGTGTCTACTTTCCAAAATGGGGTCATTTGGGGGGGTTTTGTGCCATCTGGGCATTTTATGGCCTTCAAAACTGTGATAGGTAGTGAGGAGTAAAATCAAAAATGTACGCCCTTAGAAATCCTGAAGGCAGTGATTGGTTTTCGGGGCCCCGTACGCGGCTAGGCTCCCAAAAAGTCCCACACATGTGGTATCCCCATACTCAGGAGAAGCAGCTAAATGTATTTTGGGGTGCAATTCCACATATGCCCATGGCCTGTGTGAGCAATATATCATTTAGTGACAACTTTTTGTAATTTTTTTTTTGTCATTATTCAATCACTTGGGACAAAAAAAATGAATATTCAATGGGCTCAACATGCCTCTCAAAATGTACCCTAGTTTGTAGGCACTATAACTTTTGCGCAAACCAATAAATATACACTTATTGACATTTTTTTTACCAAAGACATGTGGCCAAATACATTTTGGCCTAAATGTATGACTAAAATTGAGTTTATTGGATTTTTTTTAGAACAAAAAGTAGAAAATATCATTTTTTTTCAAAATTTTCGGTCTTTTTCCGTGTATAGCGCAAAAAATAAAAATGGCAGAGGTGATCAAATACCATCAAAAGAAAGCTCTATTTGTGGGAAGAAAAGGACGCAAATTTCGTTTGGGTACAGCATTGCATGACCGCGCAATTAGCAGTTAAAGCGACGCAGTGCCAAATTGGAAAAAGTGCTCTGGTCAGGAAGGGGGTAAATCCTTCCGGGGCTGAAGTGGTTAACTTGGCTGTGAATTATCACCAGGAAATGGACACAATACTGTTTAGTGGTAAATTAACTCAATGTATTGGTACAGGTTAGAATACATTGTGGTTTGAGCATAAATGAACATACAGAAGATAGGTTCAGACATAGTCTGCTAGGTAACTTACGTTTTATGCCAGTAGACTGTGATTAACGTGTAGATCAGCAAAGTCAGTAATAAACAGTGCATCAACTGCAATGTGAATAATAATAATATAACTAGTCTAGAGTGCACTCTAGGAGAATGGTAAGCATAGGGTGCTATGTCCCCTGAGACTTACCTCCATAATATAAGTATTGGGCGAAGGCCTCTGTGTAGCAGCTGTAAAGGGATAGTCTTTAGTCCTAACTCTTTAGCCTGCTAGCGTTGGGGCCCAGTTGTACTGTTGGGGCACATATTTTTTTTTATCCCAGCCAAGCCTGCAGGCAGCAATTAGGCTACTAGATTGATGTGTTGTCAATTCCTAAAGTGCTTAGTCTCTCTTACAGCAGATAGTAAATCTCGACAGCAGCAGCTTATCAGTCCCAGCAATATTGCAGCTCGCCATCCGGTCACACACAGCGATTAGTCCACTCTCTGCTCTGCACCCAGGTGACTGGCTGTCAGTATGCCTGGACTCAGCACTCCAGATCCCACTCAGGTCACTGTTATGCAGTCATGGTGCTGCACACTGTACAGAGATGTGCACACTCCTGGCTCTCTCAAGAGAAAGCTGTGTCCTGTGTACAGCCTGAGAAAATGCAGCTCTTACCCCTCCTGGCAATTTCCCTCTGGAAAATGCAGTTCAAAAGCTCTTGATTACAGTAGAGTTTCTCTCATCTGGACTATAGTTCCCACAGTGCAGTGCTGCCCGACTCGGTCTATTGAACTCTTCCTGCTCAGCAGCTCCCTCCCTCCACATGTAGGAAAGAAACAAAGGTAGATGGCAAACTTACCTCTCTCCCCGCTTCTATGGGGGCTGGGGTGACATTGTCATTCTGCTAACAAGATCCCGTAAAATGATGAGTACTCTAAATCCTACGATAAGATGCTGCAGCACAGTGCAAGATTGTTTTTTAAGGAGATTTGGGTTGCACAATACTCTGAGATCTCACCGGAAGGAGGAGCACTTTACTCCTGACCATGTGCTGTGGGAAGAAGCAAGGAACAGGTAAGTATTCTCACCAACTGTGCTAGTTCTGCAAATATCATGACTTTTGCATTATGGAAGTCATAAGTGTCTGACCAATGGGATTTGTTTACTCATGTGGAATATGCTCCTTCCTCTGACCTGTGTTACAGCAGGGTCCTTTAGTGACATAGGGGCTGGATGATGGAATTGCAGCGTGTCGTGGAGACACAGGCATGCAAAACGGAAGTAGGCGACTAGGGCTGCTGAAGAGGGGAGTATAATCCTTCTTCTGTTATTAAAAGAACTAACAGAGTATCTTTTTTTTTTTTCTCAAACAAAAGGTTTTATTAAAATTGAATAAGTGTATACAGTTCCAGAGCTCATACAGCAATTTACATGGCAGAAGTCACATCTTACATATGTATTAGGATAAAGAACAAAAAAAAGTACAGAAAAAGGGGGTACATACTCCATTACATCGGATGAAGAGAAAACAAAGAGGAGAAAAGAGGGAACATAACCTCTCATCAGATAAATCCTTCTGTGGGCTATCCACATTCCTTCAATGGATAATTTGCTTATCACCTCTTAGCATACTGGCTAATTATATAGTGCATAACATATATCCCATGAGAATTGAAGCTAATAAAGGCCACCTTTAGAATAAGCGATCATATATCAAATCTATTGGCGCTAGACCTGGTGTATCCAACCATGGAGCCCATAGTTTCTCATATTTTTGTGTCGCTCCCCTATGCTGGTATATAATTTTTTCCATACGGATTGTGGCCCCCATTTGTGTAATCCATTCTTGTACCGTGGGAGGACTCGTGGACCTCCAGTGCCTGAGGATAAGCAGGCGGGCCTGAAACAAAGCTCTTCTGATAGCCTGTCTAAGGATATCCTCAGTCAGTAGATCATCCACAATCCCCAGCACACATGGTTTGGGATCCAAAGGTATCACTATTTGGAAAACTCTATTAATGGTGTTAATGACCTCGTTCCAATAGAGGTGCAATTTTGGGCATCTCCACAGGAGGTGTATGAGATCTCCATGGTCTCTGGAGCATCTGGTGCAGGTGGGATCAGTGCCCAAACCCATACGGGCCAGTCTAGCCGGTGTGTAGTGCACTCTGGAAATAATATAGAGCTGTGAGAGCTTTTGAGCAGCGTTTAATGAACACGTGGAAACTGCCAGCAAGGCTTCCTCCCACTGTTCCTCCTCAAATGAGCCAACATCCTGTTCCCAGTGGGACATGACCCTCAGAGGCGCGTCCCCTAGGAAAAGGTTCAGAAGCATGGTATAGCAGTCAGATATAAATCCTCTATAAGTGGTTATGGCAAGTAGGTGGTTGAAAATAGGAGTGGGTTGCAGGTTCCAAATATCGGGGCCCCTTTGTGCATCTATTGCATGTTTAAGTTGTCTGTAATAAAAGAGCATAGAGCCCGGCAATTGAAAGGCCTCCCTGAGCTCCGAGAAGGGTCTCAATTTACCGTCTCTAAGTATGTGGACTATATGGGACACCCCGTACTGTTGCCATTTAGATCCATAGGGTATTTTAGCTATTTCTGAATAGTGATTGTTTTCCCAGATGGGGCTATACTTGGTGAAGCCCTCCACCCCCTGCAGCATCCTGACCTTGTTCCAGATTTTCTGCATAAGTGCATAAGTTGGGAAAAGCTTATTAGATTTGTTATATTGTAAGGCCTCTAATCCATCCACTACCTCTCTCCTGGAAGTGAACCGGAGTATGTGGGCCGAAGGGTCTCTCAGGTTCATCTCCAGGTCCTCCCCGGGACCTATGGCTCTAGCAATGTGCTGTAGCTGGGAGGCCAAATAATACACCCAGGGGTTAGGCAATGCTAAACCTCCATTGTCTTTAGGACGTTGTAGCTGCTCTAGTTTAATTCTAGGAGGCTTTGAAAGCCATATAAATGAACGGAAAAGGGAGTTGATGATTCTAAACTTTTTCAGAGTAATAACCATTGGAGAATTGTGGAGCACATATAGTAGTTGTGGCATAAGGATCATCTTTATTAAGTTTATTCTGCCTACTTGGGACAGCTTTAATTTACTCCACACTTTGACCCGATCACGACATCTATTGATCAATGGGGTTAGATTAAGATTCACATAGTCCAATATACGGGCTGTAATCTGTATACCCAGATATTTGAAGGATGTCGAGACTGGTATGTCCTGCATATTTTGTTGGGTTGTGGGCGGGTCACGGTCCAGAAGCAGCAGAGAGGACTTGGTCCAGTTAATAACTAAGCCTGAGTATTTCCCGAACTGTCTAATTACTCTCATTGCTTCTGTCAGTGAGTTAGATGTATCACCCAGTAGCAGCATGGTGTCATCTGCATACATAATTACCTTCTCCTGAATGTCTCCGTATCTAAAACCCTGTATCAAGGGATTAGCGCGTACCGTAGCCGCTAGGGGCTCAATAGCCATAGCAAACAGGAGCGGAGACAGGGGGCACCCCTGCCTCGTACCCCTGTATAGTTTAAAGGGTGATGAAATCCTTCCTCCCTCTCTAATGGCCGCTATAGGAGACGAATAGAGTAACTGCACCCACTTGATAAAGCCCTCCCCAATTCCAAATTTTCGCATCAGTGCCCATAGATAGTCCCACTCGACGCTATCAAACGCCTTGTGGGCGTCCAGTGACAGCAACGCTCTATCTCCCCTATTGTCTGCCTGGGATTGGATATTGAGGAAAAGTCTACGGAGGTTTATCGCAGTCGACTTTTGGGGCATAAATCCGGATTGATCCGAGTGGATTATACTGGATATGACTTTATTCATGCGGATTGCTAATGCTTTGGCTAATATCTTTACATCAGTTTGTAAAAGAGATATAGGGCGGTATGACCCCGGGTCGAGAGGGTCTTTATTGGGTTTTAGTATCAAAACTATATTTGCTCTAGTCATTGATTGAGGAAGGCTGCCACTCTGTTTCGCTGCATCAAATACCTTCAATAGACGTGGAAGTATATGCTCGCCATATTGTTTGTATACCTCGATGGGGAGTCCATCGTCACCCGGGGCCTTGGAATTGGGGAACAGACTGGTCGCCAACCGCAGTTCCTCAACAGTCAAAGGGGCGTCAAGTTCCCCCTTAGCTGCCACTTGTAAACTGGGGAGCTGAATATTGTCCAGATATTCGGTTAAGGAGTCTAGGGTATATGTTTGTTTAGACTCATAGAGGGAGGAATAAAATTCCACCAATTCTGCTAAGATTTGGTCCGGGGCATTGGTTAGCCCTCCAAGGTGTGTACGTAAGGCCCCAATTGAGGGGGAAGTTTGATGGGCATGGGCAATGGTTGCTAACAGGCGTCCAGTGTGCTCTCCCTCCTCGTAAAATGCTGCTTTATGAAAAAATCTCTTCCTCTCTGCTGTAGATGTCGTGATTTTATACAACGCATCTTGCGCAGAGAGCCACGCCTCTTTGTTACTTTGGGTTGGATCTGTGATAAATTTGCTCTCCAGTTCCTTTGCCATGTTTTCAATTCCCTCCCTCTGAGCATGTGTCTTTCTCTTAACAGCTTGAATTTCAGTTATAAATAGGCCTCTCAGGACAGCCTTAAAGGCTTCCCAGTTCACAGGCCATTGTTCGTCAGCCTCATGTAGGCGCCAAAAGTCTATTATATGAGATTCTATTTGCTCATGGGAAGGGAAGAGACTCAGCCAAAAAGCGTTCATTTTCCATGGGGCTTTTGCCATCGTGGAAGGGGGGCGTACCTCTAAAGTTGCTATCAATGGGGAGTGATCCGACACACTCCTAAGAGCATAAGTCACCTCAGAGATGTGTCGTTCAGCTGCACTAGAGCATAGGCATAAATCTATCCTTGATAGTGATGCATAGCTTTTTGAGAAACAGGAAAACTGTTTTACCCCCGGGTTTTTGGCTCTCCATGGGTCCCTCCATCCCACCTCCTCAATAAATTTCCTAAGAGCCGTGCGGTGTACCCCCCTCCCTCCCATCACAGGCGGGTGCTTATCTAGTACTGCGTCTGTATAGTTGTTGAAGTCCCCAAAGACATACTTTGGCGTCTCCGGATACTTCATTTGGAACGTCACCAGGGACCTCAACACCAGATTATTGTACGGCGGGGGTACATATACAAATGCCAGTATACATTTAAAGGAAAACAATTTACAACATAAAAATACATATCTCCCCTCATCATCCAACTCAGAATCTAACTCCACAAAATCTATGGAGCCAGGTACCAGTACACTCACACCCCGAGAATATGAGGTGTGAGTGGAGTGATATGCCTTACCCACCCATCTAAAATTAATGCATGACAGAGAATCAGCAGTAAGGTGGGTCTCTTGTAAAGCACATATAGCCGGGAGACGTTTCCTCAATAAGGATGATACCATCGTCCGCTTTAGGGGGTCCTGCAGGCCCCGAATATTCCAAGAAAGGACAGTTACTGTCGTCATTTTTGGGTGTCTAGTTGGAAAATAACAGGGTAAAACAATATAGTGCCCCCCTGACTCCCATCCATGGGGGGGGGAGGACCACCATGCAGTACCCAGCAGGGGCCAAGAAGTGACGAAACTGCCAATGCAAGAAGAAGAAAGTTACGGCTCTATCCAAGGACCGTAATACCTCGATCGCTCTGGAACAAACTTGTGTGTAGAAGTATCGTAAAACGCACAACGGTGCATAAATCGAACAAAAGTGCCTCTTCTGACATGAATTATCCATCAATATGCACTTGTCGTATTGAAAGGCAACTATTTTTTGTAATCCACGACACCGGTGTGTCAACTGATATACCAAAACTGTGTGGGACAACCGGTCCCTCCAAACAACAATGACATATTTTCTGGTACTTGCTATGAAGTACATTGCCATGATCCAACTTGTCATCGAACTCGCATTTTTGTAGAGAATGAATCAATATATGTTTCCGGCACAACCCTCCTCCGAGGGGAAAAGAAAAGGATAGATCCCTGGGCCTTTGTTAGGGATATCAATCTATCTCCGCTTCTGGTCTCCTATCCTGACGCAGCTCATTTTCATTAGCGTCTAGCCAATCCGCAGCCTCCGCCGGGTGTTCAAAGAAATGTGCTCTGCCCCTCAATGTAACTCTGAGTTTTGCAGGATAGAGCATTGCATAAGAGGCTTGTACTCTCTGCAGGCGTTTTTTAATTTCCGAGAACCGTGCGCGGTTCTTCTGGACTGCAGCTGAGAAATCTGGGTAGAATGAAATCCGCGTGCCATTGTACTGGACATTCCTCTTTTCTCTGGCTAGTTTCAGGATAATTTCCCTGTCTCTATAATTCAGGAGACGGGCCAGTATTGGGCGGGAGGGGTTTCCTGGCGGGAGAGGTCTGGCAGGTATTCTATGAGCTCTTTCCACCGCATACAAGTGAGTGAAAGCCTCCTTACCGAATATTTCAGCCATCCATTGTTCTATGAATTGCGTGGGATCACGGCCCTCCACCTTCTCCGGTAAGCCGACTATGCGCACGTTATTGCGCCTGAGGCGATTTTCAAAATCCTCAGCGCGGGTATCCGTAGCTCTTGCTAGACGTGTGGTGGATTGGGAGTCTCTAATCAGTGTAGGTAGTTTATCTTCAAGCTCACTTATTCTGCTTTCTGCTGCAGTGGTACGCTCTCGAATTTTCTGAATATCTTGTCTGATGAGACTAACCTCCTCCTTGAGGCCACCAAATCGTACTTGTAGATTGTTTACAGAGGCTGTACATTTGTTAACTGCTTTTAAAATGTCTGCCAGTGTGGGCTGTGCACCCCCCTCCTCCTCCTCATGTTCTTCAGCCTCACTGTCCTCTCCCTGTGTCAACATGGCCCCTGCTCCCTGTGCTTCCATACATTCTTCCTCCTCAGTGCCATTAAAGTCAGGGCATTCATTTAGTGACTGTGCTGCATCTAGGCCTGGTTTTTCAGACAGTTTTTGAGCATAGTACCTCATGTCCTTAGGGTGATCAGCGGAGCCATCCTTAGAGCCTTTCAGCTGCTTGTGCTGTCCCTCCTTCAGCTTGTCACGTTTCTGTGTGGACGACGGAGCGGCGCCATGTTGAGGATCCATCCTGGAACCTTCTCCTCTCTGTCTACGGGTCATCATGCCCTCCTGGTACACCGGGCGCGGAATGTGCAGGGGGTTCTCCCCGTTCGATCAAGCCAAAAACGGGGGTAATAGAGTGCCGGTAACCGGATCAAATCAGGATCACTGCGGGAGCTCTGTGACTAGACGTCTGCTCACATGCCGCGCTGGCCACGCCCCCCAACAGAGTATCTTTAAAAGGTAAATTCACCTTTAGAGAAAAAGCTGTAAGGTGAACTTACACAGAACCCCCTGTCTCCCGTTCTGAGCCCCAGTATAGCCGCATCAGGGGTCCGGGGCTTAGAAATCCCCGCAGCTGAATCTCCAAAATGCACTCCGTCAGGAGGGACGTTTCAGAGCATTCTAATTGGGTGGCGCCGACCAATCAGAACCCGCATAGCCTGTCCTGTCAGCAGGGAAGAAGACGCGTGAATGCCAAGGGGATTTCTAAGCCCTGGACCCCTGACGCGGCTATACCGGGGCTAAGAACGGGAGATCGCTATGCAACAATTAGCTCCAATTAGCTCTTAGAGCTCTCCTCACTGAGCTCTGCAGAGTGTAATTTCAGCTCACCGCCACCTCTTTTGTTTGACAGTTCAGACGAGCTTTATCATTTCTGGATTTTGAACAGATGTAGAGAAGAGAAGACCGCAGATAAACAGGTACAACTTATGTAGGAGGATTTGTTTCATCTCTGTGTATCACCTGAGGCCAGTCACATTACTAGGTATATTGAAGGGTTTACAACCACTTTAACCACATGCCGACCAGCGCACGACGATGTATGTTGGCACAATGGTACAGCTCGGCAAATGGGCGTCCCCTTTAAATCGCGGCATTGTGTACACACGCCGCTGCGAACTCCGTGACTGTGCCCGCGGGTCCCACAGACTCTGTGTCCGCCGGGGGGGCCCGCAGTCGTGTCACGGAGTGGCAGAACGGGGAGATGCCTATGTAAAAAAGGCATTTCCTCGTTCTGCCTAGTGACATGACAGGGATCTACTGCTCCCTGTCATCGGGAGCAGTGATCGCTGTCATGTCAGTGGTAACCCCTCCCCCCCCACAGTTAGAATCACTCCCTAGGACACACTTAACCCCTTGATCGCCCCCTAGTGTTTAACTCCTTCCCTGCCAGTGTCATTTACACAGTTATCAGTGCATTTTTATAGCACTGATCGCTGTATAAATGACAATGGTCCCAAAATAGTGTCAAAAGTGTCCGGTGTGTCCGCCATAATGTCGCAGTCACAATAAAGATCGCCGCCATTACTAATAAAAAAAAAATAATAACAAAAATGCCATTAATCTATCCCCTATTTTGTAGATGCTATAACTTTTGTGCAAAATAATCAATATATGCTTATTGCGATTTTTTTTTTTTTACCAAAAATATGTAGAAGAATACATATCGGCCTAAACTGAGAGAGAATTTTTTTTTAATATATATATATTTTTGGGGGATATTTATTATAGCAAAAAAGTAAAAAATATTGCTTTTTTTTCAAAATTGTCGCTCTTTTTTTGTTTATAGCACAAAAAATAAAAACCGCAGAGGTGATCAAATACCACCAAAAAAAAACGGCAATTTTGTTTGGGTACAAAGTTGCACGACCGCACAATTGTCAGTTAAAGCGACACAGTGCCGTATTGCAAGAAGTGCTCTGGTCAGGAAGGGGGGTAAATCCTTCCGGGGCTGAAGTGGTTAAGGTATGGATGCAAAAGGCTGAATAACAGTTGTACTGTGAATCTTAGACAATTCTAATTTCTCCTGTGGATGTAAAAGTGTGTTCCAATCCTCAGGAGCGTCTCCTCCATCTTTCTTCCACATGGTAGATTGCCCAATAGTGACGTGCTTTGTAGGGTGCGTCCCGCTCTTCCCCCTCACAGGCCTGACACTTCTATGAAGTCACTTTGTAAGTATGTCTCAGACTAGACAGTGAGATAAGCGAGGAAACTCCGCGTGACGTACTGGAGCTGCACAGGACAAGCAAAAGCAGATTTGTTTAACATAGAAGAACGTTTTTGAACAAATAGATTCGTTTTCCATTACCACCTCTATAATGTTTGGAATTGTACTAAACAGAACAGCCACCGACAAGGTGATATAAAAATGTCTATAAAACTATCATAGATGAATAAAAAAATCATGAACATTTTTAGGGTTTGTTCACACCATACAACGTGTGTAACTGTGCGCCTAACATTATGCATTAGTGTATAGTTTGAGTGTTTTTTTTTTTTTTGTTTGTTTTTTTATTCTATGCACTGCAGCGCATTGTGATGCATTACAGCCTGTGCCGGGACAATGGCATCTAGAGCCCAGGGCGAACATGCCACCAAATTGCCCCCCACCCCCCCAAGATGTATGAACATTATGTCTGCAAATATCCCCCACCCCATAAAAGTCAGCCACTAATCTGCATGCTTACCCCCTAAGCATAAATCCCCCTCCTACCAGTACAAATCTGCCCCCTACTGAAATTCACTCCTTAGCACAAATCTTTGCTCCCCCCTCCCCAGCTAAAATCCTCTCTGACTATTTTATTTTTATAGGGGTGGGGCTGGAGCTCTGCTTTAAAAATGACCTTTGCTTTTCAATCTGCTGCCGCTGTCATTTTCTGTGGCATGCAGTGCAATATGGCCACCTGGAGGTGTTGTGTACACAGAATGTATACAGAATGCCCCCCAGAAACATCATTTCCTGCCTGTGTGATTGGCTCACTGATTTTCCCAGACGTCTGCACTAAGATGCAAGTCAGACTTTTGGCATCCCCTGCAACAAAAATGTCATTGTTGGTAAGATACTCCCAATAGGAAATCACCTCTAAAGGGATGCAGGCCCTAAAATTGTCCTCATCAGAACCCTGCAGGTGCACAGCTGATTGATAATTATGAAACCACTCCCATTTAGATTCACTTTCCCACATGGACACAGGCAAACACACAGGGATTTCTTCAGCATAGCAAAAGGTGGGAATCTGCAATAACATTTGTTAAAATCCTTGCAATTTACAGAGATCATCCAGATGGGAATGTTTTTTTCTCAATGAAAGTGGAGTTACGCTTTAAGGACAGATAACTAAAAGGGACATGGGGCTTCGTTTTTTTTTTTTGGTATAATTAAGGGGTAAGTATACGATTAAAATGTGCCTCTTTCACCTCCCAGAAAACTAAGGATGCATAAAGGTGTTGTAGTCATTTATTGTCAGTAAAGGTAAGGGGTGGGTGGTAAGAAAGGAGACACCCTCCAAATGGGTCTGAACACGGCTCTTCTTTTGGATTAGAGCAGAAATGACATTTGGTTTCTGTGTGCGTCTCCTGAGTTGTGGAATTACTGCAATTTTCACAGTTCTGCCTGACTCCAATATACTCAGCATGTTGTCATCATAAGTCTTGTGACACACCGCCACTGTACATAGAAGCTCCACTCATTCATGGAAGTCAGAGTAATAATAGGAACACTTCAGATGATTATGACTTCCTTCTAATCCAGCATGTTAATGGCACACAGCTAGCAATGACCCTGAATAGCGCATTGTAATTACACTGCTGACTGTGTCTATTCTGTACCGTCCTGAATGGTGGGCAGATCCCTCTTCCCCACTTATTAAGGTGTGTAAATCTTGGGAGGTGTGCTGAGGCTCCAGAATTAAACACTACTTTTACCATTTACATCATCAAACTTTCTAATATTAGAGATAAATCACATGATAATGTCTATACTTATGAAGCTGCAAGTACACTGCTTTCAGAGTAAAGTGTACCTGTCACCTTCGAGTGCAAATGGGGGAAAATCCCAATCAAAGCATTACTTTAGTAATGAGATTGAGTCCCTTTTAGGGGAAGGCATAGTGGGGGTTATTTACTAAAACTGGAGAGTGCAAAATCGGGTGCAACTCTGCATAGAAACTGATCATCTTCCAGCTTTTATTGCCAAAGCTTAAAGAAACTGTAAAGACAGAAGGTTTTTTTTTTTATCTTAATGTATTCTATGCATTAAGATAAAAAACCTTTTGTGTGTAGCAGCCTCCCCAGCACTCCCTAATTACTTACCTGAACCCCATCTCTCTCCAACGATGTCCACAAATGTCTAAGCCGTGCAGGACACTACTCCTGATTGGCTGAGACACAGCAGCGGTGCCATTGGCTCCCGTGGCTGTCAGTCAGTCAGTCAGCCAATCAAGCGAGAGAGGGGGAGGGCCTGGTCGGGGCTTCGTGTCTCCATGGACACACGGAGCGGGGACCCCAGAAGAGGAGGATCGGGACCGCTCTGAACAATACCACAGCACAGAGCAGGGAAGTATAATATGTTTGGTATTTTAGTAAAAAACATTTTTTTTTTTTTGCCTTTAGTATTACTTTTTAAAGCTGATTTCCACCCAAACATGGAACTTCCGCTTTAAGGAAGACGACCCCCTGACATGCCATATTTGGCATGTCATTTTTTTTTTGGGGGGAACCGGTGTCTTGCCGAGAAAGTTCCCCCGGCGGATAAGGACCCCCCTCTACTGCGCAGGCGCAGCGCTTGCGCAGTAGGAATAACAAGGGAGCCGCCAAAAAGAGCCGAAGCTGAACACATGAGTCAGCTGTACATGGCGCCTGCGCACTACATTCTACCCTATGTCCACATTAAAGCCCCACCATCCAAGTGGACATAGAGTCAGAATAATAATATGCCGAGCGCAGCGAGGCCACGCCCGAAGCGCGGCGAGCGGCGTGTTACAAACTCTTTTTTTATTAAAATAGTCTTCGCACGCAGGCGCCGTGTACAGCTGACTCAGGTGTTCAGCTTCGGCTCTTTTTGGCGGCTCCTTTGTTATTCCTACTGCGCAGCGCTGCGCCTACGCAGTAGAGGGGGGTCCTTATCCGCCGGGGGAACTTTCTCGGCAAGACACCGGCTCCCCCCCCCAAAAAAATGACATGCCAAATGTGGCATCTCAGGGGGTCACCTGTTTTGCCGAGGGGAACTTTCTCGGCAGAACACCGGTACCCTCTTTTCAGAGGGTTCCAGCTCCCACTTCCTCCCAGCGCACCGCGGCACCAGAAGGAAGATCACCTCTCCCCCCTCCCTCTCAGAAATCATCTGGGACATGTCACAGGTCCCAGATGATTGCCCAGCCAGTCACGGCGTGCGGCATGGCTCATGCATGCACAGTGGGTGCCCGGCTATGAAGCCACAGCTGGGTGCCCACAGTTACAATGCCGGCGCCGCAGAGAGAAGGGGGAGACGAGCGGGGCTTTGTACACCCGCATCGCTGGACCCTGGGACAGGCAAGTGTCCGACTATTAAAAGTCAGCAGCTGCAGTATTTGTTGCTGCTGACATTTAATTCTTTCTTTAAGCAGAACTCCGCTTTAATGTGTATCTAAACCCAAAACCAAAAATGTAATATATAGTAACTTCTTAGTCCTTGGTGTGGTGGCTCCATATGTTTTCTTCTTCTTTTTTTTTTTTTTTTTACAAGCTTCTTTTGCTTTCTTTTCACTTGCTCATTCTACAAGACACTTTCTGTCCCCGGGTGGCTACGTTACTCCTCCACTGTATCTAGGGTGGGAGTCGTGGTTGTCACCCCAGGTTGCTCCCCTGATATGGAATCCAAACATGTTCATAACACTTCATCTCCAGTACATGGGGAGGGGGCAGGGCAATTGGAGAAGAAAAGGGGAGAGGAGGGACAGGTAATGTGACATGAGCTCTTCTCCTCTATTCACAGAACCCCTTGTATTCTGTGCAAACAATACAAGGCTTTTTGTGAAAGGGAGAGGAGGGGCATGTATGCACCTGGAGCCCTTCACTGTCCTAGCTGCATATTCCATCCCTGGAAATCCAGTGCTTCATGTGAAGGAGCTGGCTTGCAGCAAGGTATCAATTTTTATACTGAAAGAGCCATTCACAAACAGTATACAGGTAGCTAGTTTGGTATTCAGGATACATTTTTCCCTGGAGTTAAACTCTAAGATATGCCTTGTTTTACATTCTGCGTAAACAAATTTTTCTCTCTTTTATATATAGATGTATAGATAGATTGCTATATAATTATCTGTAATTTCTCTTTTTTACTTTATAAGCCCGTAGAAGGAACAGTTCTCCTACGCACAGCTGGCTTTCTTTTTAATAACTGAATTCTAAGATATAGCAGTCAGTGCTTGTATAAGCTATGAAGGGCAATAATTGATCCATGACTCATGCCAATTGGGTCAATCACAGGTATATTCAGGAATGCTGGAAAAGGGAACCAAATCACAAGACATGGGATCTTGGGAGAATATGGAATCCAATGTTAATTACACTGTATATATAGCCTTTGGTGATGGTAAGGCTGACAAATTCTGCATTTTCACTTCTTCCAATCCAGATGCCAAGTGACCCTGGCATCCAATTTCAGCTTGAACGTAAGAAGGCAGATCAGTCGGAAGCAGGAAAGGGGCATGGAATGGGGCATGGAATGGGGGGGGGGGAGGCATGCTTACATATGTAATGCTGAAGGAACAGTTTGGCCAGAGGTCAGATTTTCTGTACAAGTGAAGTCCATGGCCAACTCTATGGAGTTCTTCTATTCTAGTTGTCTCCAAACTGTGGCCCTTTGCTTGCTTTAATCCGGCACTTGAGGCATAGTTCCTGCCACTGACACCAACAATGGGGCATAATTCCTGCCACTGACACCATTTATGGGGCACTATTTTGTCCACTTACGCCAACAATGGGGCACTATTTCTCCCCCTAATACCAAAGATCTGGCATTATTTACTCCCACTGGGCACAGTCCGATTCCCTCCTAAAGTCTGAAGGACAGTAAACTGGCCCTTTCTTTAGAACGTTTGGAGAGCACTCTTCTATTCCATGCTGTTTCATTTGTTAGGGTTGTAGAGCACGCTGGACTGATTTGATCAGTCACTGGTTGTGAGTGGGTGAGTAGGAATAAATCCCTTCCAGTTGTTTTGTGCCCAATTAAAGGATGGTGGAGGTGAGTCCTCTTAGGGCTTGGGTTGCTTCCTTCAGGCACCGCCTTTGGGTGCCGTTCTAGACGTAGATTTACTGAGTAGAAAGGAGCGCCCGGTGTCCAATAAGATAGAAGTGAGTTAGAAGGCATTTGTAGAAAATAGCAACAAGTACATCAAGCCAACGTATTTTGGGTGAAAAGCCCTAAAGAAGGGAGCGTCCCTGTTCACCCGAAATGTTTTGGCTCGAAGTGCTTGTTGCTGTTTTTAATAAACACCTTCTAACTCACCTTCCAATTTGTATCTTATTGGACACCAGACGTTCCTTTCTACTCACCTTTCCATTGCTGTTTCATTTGACTTTGACATGCCTGACTGATTTTTATAGATACCTTCAGCCTAACATGGCCAATAACATAGAACAATAGCTGCATTTACCAGATCATTAGAACACCGGCACCTTCATACAGTAAAATGTTTACAGAGTGTAACGCTTAAAATAAACTTGCGGAAAATGCTTATAAAAGACCACTATTCCTGAAGAGCAGGCACCATGTTGCACATGGACCATACCAATTTGTGAATTTACTGCTCCTTCCATAGCTCAGTAAGAGACCTGTGAGAGCAAAGTCAACTGACACACTTCAAACCTCATCACATTTGTCTGGTGCATGTAAGACATCGACATTGAGACCACATCGAAGTTAGGAGCAGTGTGCGGGGCATAGAAAAGTGGTATAGAGACAGGCTCTCTTGTGGAAATATGGAATGGTCAGTCCCTTCCTTTAAAAGGTTAACACAAGAACTTCTTGAACCTTTGATGATTTTTTAAAGAAAAAATCCAGGTATGGGTATATGAATATTGGTCCAGTGTAATCGTGTATATACCATACTTGTGGGATCCCTCTAGAAGCTGGAAGTCACTATACTAGGCACCCCTACTAGTGATCTCCACTAGATTTTACAAGCACCATTCAGAAATTGCTTTGCATTTCCTCAATGGGTGCAAAGTGTTCTCTGATTGGACAGTTTAGTCAAAATTTCCACCATGTCCAATCAGAGAATGCTTTGCATTCATTGAGAAGATACAAAGCCTTCTCTGAATGGCGCTCATGCCGTGTGGCTGACCTCCTGTGTTCCAAATGCACGGGACCTAGAAGCTACTGGAAATAATTGTATTAGAAGTGCCTACTACAATGATTTCCAACTTCTACAGCAGGGGTCTCCAAACTTTCTGTACAAAGGGCCAGTTTACTGTCCTTCAGACTGTAGGAGGGCAGGACTGTGGACATCGGGAGGAGAAAGTGTGTCGGCATCAGTGGGAGTGACCAATGCCCCATCTTTGGTATCAGTGAGAGGAATCATGCCCCATCATTGGTGTTGTTGGGAGGAATCATGCTCCATCATTGGTGCCGTTGGAAGGAATTGTGTCCCATCATTGGTGTCATTGGTTCCCATCGTTGGTGTCATTGGGAGGAACTGTGCCCCATTGTTGGTATCATTGGGAGGAACTGTGCCCCATTGTTGGTGTCATTGGGAAGAACTGTGCCCCATTGCTGATGTCATTGGGAGGAACTGTGCCCCCTTATTGGTGTTAGTTGATGAATCAATGCTGAAAGGGCCAGATGAAATCAAGCAAAGGACAGCATCTGGCCCCAGGGCCACAGTTTGGAAACCACTGGAAGAACTGTGCCCCATTGCTGATGTCATTGGGAGGAACTATGCCCCCTTATTGGTGTTAGTTGATGAATCATTGCTCCAAGGGCCAGATGAAATCAAGCAAAAGACAGCATCTGGCCCCAGGGCCACAGTTTGGAGACCACTGATCTAGAGGGATCCCACAAGTATGGTGTATGCATAGTTACATTGCTCCACGCTGGACCAATGCAACTGTATACATACCCATAGCTGAAATTCTGTCAACTTTTTTTGAAGTGCAGGAAGTGACACTTCAATCATTTCTTTTTCACATTGGTGCAGTGTGTTGCAGTGACATGAGGAGCCATCCAGAGCGCAGTGTTGCGGCGTGAATGGGGCACCTAGAACTGTTCATTTCTGTGTGCCCTTGTGGTGACTGACATTTATCCAGTGTGGAATGACATCAATCACTGCACATTGTGTGAATGAGCACATACACATCCAATGAATCCGCTGTAATCTGCTGAAGACCACCACACTCTGTCCTGTGCTGCCATTTTCATTGCTTGTGTCATCAGGAGCCGGCTGTCTCCTTTTGGGTTCTTGCAGCCGACCCCTGATGACCCACACATGGTGTGTTCTACATAGCCCATAAGATGCAATTCCTGATTGGGTGATAGAAGTGGAAGTGTGAGCTGTACTCCTCTTGCTTCCCATGTAACACCTAGAGGGTTGGCTCTAATGCCCATTAGAGATGGGCTCGGGCATGTTCGGGATCCCACCAGGAAACGGACACTGCACACGGCTAATCACAGGCAGTGAGACATTTTCTGGTTTGCAGCTGCACAGATCAGGAAATGTCTCACTGCCTGTGATTAGCCATGTGCAGTGTCGGCTTCCTAGCGGGATCGGGCATGTGGAATTTCAAACACGCACGAGCCCATCTCTAATGCCCATACACAGCACATATAGTAGCTGAGAGCATGATCACTATATACTCTCGCACAGTGACTGAACTGTCGGATCTGCTCTCAGTCTCTACTAATAATCGGAACCGGCTCCCAATCATGTGATTGCTGTGACAGCCAACCACAGGGGTCACCTGAGTGGCTGCCCCTTCCCCGGGTGGGAAGGGGTTAAAGAAACATTTTAAATGCAATTTCATTAGAGGAGGAGGAGGAGGAGGGTCATGATTAATAAAGTGTTTGTTAGCCTAAAAAAAAAAAAAAAGCATCCTGTTCCCTGAAAGCATGTTATACAGCACAGTGCTTGTGCTGTGTAATTTGGCCTCCTGTGTCACCTGAAATACCTGGCTGATCCTGCCTGGCTATACCCTCACCCCTGTAAACTGACCATGGTTTATCATGGCTGCTGAGCCCTGACAATGTGGTCAGTTTACATGCCTCTGTCATCCGCAGTGTTCCTCTGTCCTCTCTCCCTCCTCCCTCCCTGCCTGTCAGCTGTGTCAGTGCCCGCCCCTCCCCTGCTGCTGCAAAAAAATGTTTTCTTCCTTTAATCCCCTGTTAAATTAAAGTATGTGCCCCAGTGTATGTTATTTATTTTTAAAAATTCCACTTCATACCTAATTTCAAAGCGCCGATTGGTGCCCACGTGACCCCCCGAAGCTCTCCTTCCCTCCTTCCGGCTGACGTCAGCTGGGTATTCTCAGCCCTGTCGGCTGTAGCTGTTGTATTTGCGAAGACGGCAGCGGGCGGTCGTGTGAGCGCCGAGGGGTGCTCCGAAATTGGGTATGAAGCAGCATTTTTTAATAAATAAATTCACATGCCGTTTTCTTTTTTTTTTTCTTTTTTTGCAGTTATTTTTTTTGTGATGGACAAATCAGACACCTAACTGACACTATTTTGGGAACCAGCGACACTAATACAGTGATCGGTGCTAAAAATATGCATTGTTACTGTACTAATGTCACTGGCAGGGAAGGAGTTAACATTAGGGGGCGATCAAAGGGTTAAGTGTGTCCTTAACGGTGCTTGCTAACTTTGTGGCGGATGGTCTGACTGGATGAAGACAGAGATCGGTGTTCCTGTTTAGCAGGAACACAAGATCTCTATGTTCTCCCATGTCAGAACAGCGATTTGCCTTGTTTACATCGGCAGATCGCCGTTCTGCCTCTCTGGGGGAATGATTGCGGGTGGCTAGTGGACATCGCGTCCACTGGACCCACTGATTGGCTCCCCCTCTGTCCAATCAGCGCGTGCACCCCCCAGAGGCTACGGCACGAAGCGACATACAGGTACGTTGTCTCGCACAGCCAGGCCACCTTGCCGCTGTAAATGTGCGGAAGGCGGTCCGGAAGCGGTTAATATAACACCGGGGATTATAGGAAGAAGAAAAGTGGCTTTACAACCACTTTAGGGCTCAGTTCACATATATGAGGTGCAGCACATCACATGTGATTCGCACCACATACCTGTACAGAGCACATGTGATGTCTGTACGGTGCGATTTGAGCCATTCATTTGTATACCTCAATCCACATTAGATCCACAGAAAACAAGGTGCAGGACCCTTTCTTTCCCCCCTGCACTGGAATCCGATTGCATGAGTGTTCACACCTATGCGATCCGATTCTGTCAATCACTCTGCGTTTTGTGAACTGTTTTGGTGTCTCGTTAACATTGACACCTGCTGCGGTTTGCCTGAATGCCGTGTGATTTCCATGCGGTGCAGGAAACGCACAGGATTCGCTGTGTTTCCTGCACTGCATATATGTGAACCGAGCTTCAATGAAAAAAAAAAAAAAAAGAGAGTGAAGGTCCACTTAGAGCTCAGCACACACATTACAATCTGATTGTACAATCTCCTTGACCCTACGTTCAAACCTATGCATTTTTTAGTGCGTTTTGCAGTTTGCAGAAACGCACTACAGTCTGTTTACATGGTTTTCTATGGTACTAGTTCACATCTATGCGTTTTGCGGCTGGTGCATTTTTGGAAAGGGTCGGGGTTTTTTTTCCCCGCGATTTGCGGCTATTAGGCTTCAATGGAGCTGCACCAGAAACGCAAGTGGTGCATTTTGGATGTGTTTTGCGTTTCTTATTTTATCACTGTATATAGCTGGTTGCTAGGCAGGGGGCCGGCAAAAAAAAATTAGCAAAAAAAAAAAACGATGTGGGGTTCGGGTCTGGTATGGATTCGGAGGGGACACCCATGCCAAATTTAAGAAAAAAACGGCGTGGGGTCCCCCCCAAAATCCATAGCAGACCCTTATCCAAGCATGTCGCTCGGCAGGTCAGGAAAGGGAGGGGACGAGCGAGCGCCCCCTACTCCTGAACCATACCAGGCTGCATGCTCTCAACATGGGGGGGGGTGGGTGCTTTGGGGCAGCATGGGGGCACCCCAAAGCACCTTGCCCCAATGTTGATAAGGACAAGGGCCTCTTCCCGACATCCCTTGCCCGGTGGTTGTTGGGGTCTGTGGGCTGAGGGCTTATCGGAATTTGGAAGCCCTCTTTAACAAAGGAACCCCCCAGATCCGGCCCCCCACCCTATGTGAATCGGTATCGGGTACATCGTACCCCTACCCATTCACCAAAAAAGCAGTGAAAAGTAAAAAAAAAACGAGCCGCTTTTAGACAATTCTTTTATTACTAAAATAGCTCTGAGCCGCCGTCTCTCCCGATGTCGTCTCTCCCGGTGCCCTCGCCTTCTTCCGCCGCCGTTTTCTCCCCGTGCTGTCATCTTCCGGTGTCGTCTTCCTCCTCCTCGCGCCGTCGCAGGCTACCAGCCAAAAAACAAAAAAAGCTGGTCTTGTCGTGAAGCTGTGTTCTTCCATTGTTATGTTCCCCGCTGTCCGGCGCCTCTTATATTGGCCATCCAATGACGTCACCGACCCTTGTGACGTCAAATTCACAAAAAAAAAAAAAAACCCTTGCCGTTTTTTTTTTGCAAATTATTTGATTATTTCTTTTAAGTCAGCTTTCAGTGGGAACCCTGCTGCCAGCTGATGACTCATCGGTTGGTAGGGACGAGGCGGCTGGCTTCCCCGCCCTATCCTTAGCAACCAGCTTTATATAGTGTGTTTTATAGTGCGTTTAAAGAGAAAAAAAAACCCTAAAAACTGCATGCAAAAATGCATAAAAAAACGCTAGTTTAAAAACGCAAAATACACTGAAAAACGTGCCTAAAAAACGCTTTAAACGCAGCCGTGTGGGTGTGAACCTCGACTTCCATCTACCAACAACCATATAGTGCAGGGACCGATTGTATAGATGAGGGAGGAGGTCCTCCTAGATCTGAGGCCTGATTCACACCTATGCATTTCTAGTGCTTTTTGCATTTTGCAGATTTGCACTATAGTCCATTTAACATGGTTTCCTATGGAACACGATCTGTAGTGCAAATCTGCAAAATGCAAAAAGCACTAAAAATGCATAGGTGTGAATCAGGCCTAAGATTGTACGGTCAGGTTGTAATGTGTGTATGATGACTTCTTCTCCAATCTCTGTACAATCAGCCTGAGATCTACCTACAATCAGGCTCCTATACTAGTTGTAGATTGTAAGGTGTGTGTATCATGGAGGATGGAGCTGCTGTTATAAATGAAGGATATGTTGTGTCGGTCCTGTGTATGGTCGCTGTAAAGATCGGAGGTGATCGCACACAAAGGATGGACTGGGGAACCCTCAACTAGTGATGTCCAGTTCATGAACGAATCGTTCTTTTGAATCGATTCTTTTCAGTGAACTGGATGAATCGATTCATCTGAGTGAACTGATCCGTTTGAAACAGTTCACTATGCACTCAATACATAGCAGAGCAGGCCTGGTAATATGATCCTAGAGTGAGAGAGCTTGGCCCCTCCCTGCAACCAATCAGCATGCTCAAGGCACAGTGACACTCAGGAACTGGATACAAACTTAAAACAAGAGTCAGGAGTACACAGTACACCGAGTTAAAGAATCATACAGGTTACCGAGTTAAAGAATCATAGGAGTTGTTAGAACATAGTACACTGAAAGAACCATGAGTCGCCACCAGTAGAACAATACACCAAATCAATGATCAGGTAGCAGCACTACACTACAGACTGCTTTAGGCTGGGTTCACACTGCTGCGGTGGCAGACATCGTATGTGATTCGCAACGCACTGCTGTTCACATCACATGCGATGTCTGTGCTGTGCGATATCAGCCATACAGATAGAATGGCTGATATCGCACCGCATTCAGTCCAAACTCGCACAGGACCCTTTTTTTTGTTCGGACCAGAATCGGATCGCGTGGGTGTTCACACCTATGCGATCCGATACATGTCCGAATTGTCAGTTCACAGTGCGATATGCGGGCTGAACTGGGTGTGTCATTAACATTGTATGACACTGCCCAGCAGTTCGCATATGGCAGTGTGAACTGCCGTGCGAGTTGGTGCGATGCGGGAACCCGCAGTAAATTTGCTGCGTTTCCGCACCGCAGCAGTGTGAACCCAGCCTTAAAGACAGAGAGGACAAAGTCAAGATAACAAGCCTCTATGTGATAGTTTGTTGAAGTGACAGGTTCTCTTTATTGCATCTTGGGTCTGTTATATGATCACATAAGTATAGTGTTGTGCTCAGTAACCTGGGTATCAGGTGTTCTGTCAGATCAAGCAATCTATAGGAGTAGCCAATATTGCCACTTACGTGATGCACAAACAGCTGTGTAAACGAAAAGCATGTTTTTGTGCATGTGAACTGCATTCTGATGGGCCAACTTCACAGTTAAGATTGCTAGCCATCAGATTTGTCCATAGTCTTTACAGTGCATAATGAGGCCCCTTTCACACTTGTGTGACTTGTTCTGCGACTTGGGACTACAAAGTCGCATGACAAGTGGTACCCTATGATTTCCAATGAGTACCGTTCATATCTGTGTGTCTTCAAGTCGCAGCGACTTCAAAGTAGTCACTGCATTACTTTGGTCTTATTTTGATGCGACTTGAGGCAGAGACCTCAAGATTACATAGGTAATTCTTCAAGTCGCATCAACATCACGGTAAAAATCGTGGCAAAAATTGCACGACTTTCAAATGGCACAAGTGTGAAAGGAGCCTGACGATTGGATTTTACTACCGTGGGTACTTTGCCCGCCCGTAGTAGTAAAATCCAATAAATTTTTCTGTGCATGCGCTGTAAAGATTACGGAAAAATCTGATGGCTAGCAATGTTAACTGTGAAGTTGGTCCATCAGAATGAGGTTCACACGCACAAAAACCTGCTTTTCATCTACACAGTTTTTTGTGCGACACCAAAATTGATGACGCTGGCTGCTCTGACAAATTGTGGTCTGAGCAACAAACTAAATACAAGTAAACCTCCCCAGGACCTGCCAACCTTCTGTGAAGAATCATTCTTTTGATTCTAATCATTTAAGAAGGTTGAATCAGAGATTTGGTTCACTTGCTTGTCAGTAGACTCAGCAAGTGAACCGAAGAATCGATTCATTGAATCGGTTCATTTCAGTGAGTAGTTCGAAATGAACCGATTCAATTAAAAGATCCGGACTTCCCATCACTACCCTCAACCTAATTGTCCTGGCTGCTGGAGGGGGGCGGGTCGGTAGGCGTGCCGTGGGCGGGGAAATACAAGCTGCCCACTCCCCCGGCTGTCTGCGCCTAATTGTCCTAAATGATGAAGTGGGCGGCTCGGTGGGCGTGTCCTGGAGACACACACAGACAGAGGTAGAGCGCGCTGAGGCTGCAGTGCTGTGTATGAGCTGATGTCGGATCGGCTTCCTCCGGAGAGCGGACGGGGGGGAGGACTTCACCATGAAAGAGACCTTTATAGAGGAATTCCTGCTGGCCACAGAGGACTCCCCCAACACCAGCCAACTATCGGTGAGTGATCCCCCGATCCCCATTGTGCTGTGTGTAGGGACAACTTCACTCTGTGCAGAGACCACAACTCCTTTGTCCCTTTATAGAGGATAGACGATGTGATTGGCTGCAGAGGAGTCCCAGCTGTCATTTCCAGGGACAATCACTGCTCAGCCAATCACAAGGCGCCAGTCCTGGTATTCCTTCTCCTGGATTGGTCCTCCTCTCCTATGGGGACCATACACACTTCTATCATCATCAATCTCTTCTCCTATCCATCTCATAAATCTGTAGTCCCCAATCAGTCTATAGGACACACAATCAATCGTTGGAAGATACAATCGTAAGTTTTCTACCATAAAACTCCTAATATGACCGATCCGATCGATCCATCTCAGCGCTTCCAATCAATGCAAACCTTCCCCACCAATCCACTCCCTGTGATTGAATCTGATCAAAGTCCAGTCTAAAGTGATTGGAAGGGAAGTTTACGGCTATTCGTCTGATTGAAAATTCAATCGTTTTCATTAAGTCATACGATTGGTAACTATAAGGCTCCCCATGTACATTACAATCTCTGTACAATCAACTTTACATCTACCACAGCTATGTAATGTGAGGACCTCCCTCATCTATCCAATCACTCTGTACACAACCAGGCTGGCCATACATTGTACAATTTTCTTTTAGATTTACCAAAACCATATATTATGAGTTACCTAAACACTTTCAATTTGTATGCAATCAGGCAGGTCCTTGTACTACATAGATCAGGGGTCTCAAACTGGCGGCCCTGCAGCTGTTGTGAAACTACAAGTCCCATAAGGCATCGCAAGGCTGACAGTTACAAGCATGACTCCTACAGGCAGAGGCATGATGGGACTTGTAGTTTTGCAACAGCTGGAGGGCCGCCAGTTTGAGATCCCTGACATAGATGAAGGTAAATCTAAAGGCCAGCTTGACACTACATACTTTGTTGGTAGATCTAAAGGAGATTGTACAATCAGATTGTAACATGTGTGATGAGCATTAGGCTCATGTGTGAGTGTCTTCAAGTGCTTTTGGAACTTAATTTATTTTATTTATTTATTTTTTAATGTATGTTTTGTAGACCTGTTTTTTTGGGGCCAAGCGCTTTTTGTTTTTAGCCAATGGAATGTTCGGCACTAGGAGGAGGGGCCAGGAATTGCTCATTTTCAGGTGCTCCTATTGAAGTCTTTATGGACCGGCTCTGTCCCTAACGCCTATTATAGACGGGAGCGAATGTCGGGTGACAACGGCTGGTTCAATAAAAAACGGCTTCTGCCGAAAGTTCATGACCGAAAAAGATCTGCAGACTGGCTCCTGATCAGCGATCTCAGCCAATGGCGAGGAGGGGGGGGGCATTGGAGTCTCCGCCCCCCCCTGTCAAAACACAATAGCTCAGCAGGGGAAATTGCTGCACTAACATCGGATTGTTAGTACAGTGCCTCTGAACCGGAGCTGTCAGTTTTTTTGTTTTGTTTTTTTCCGCGTTGTGTGTGTCTATCTTATCTATCTTATCTATCTAATCTATCTTATCTATCTTATCTATCTATACATTTTTTTTCCTACACGCTGGGTTGAATGAAATAAAAGCTTGGGGTAGACTAATGCTGGCCATACACAATACAAAAAATCTTTCCAACTCATTTTAAAATAACAATCAGAGCCGTGGGAGCAAACGATTTTGCCATCATGTAACGACCGAGTTTTGATCCATAAATCTGTTCTTCATTTGTTTTGTCACACATGCCCAGTGCAAACAGTTTGGTCGAGAAACACATCAACCTTTTCCATTCATCATTCCTTCGGCAGAAATTTTCCAAACTTGTCTTTTTGCTCAAAAACTTCATTACCGATTTTATGCGAATTAACTGACCGAAAAACGAACGAACTGTCCAAATGACAGATTTTGGAACGTTTTTTTTTTTTTTCTGTCTAGTGTATGGGCACCATTAGAGGTGCAGCAAATCTCCCTTTCCTCTGAAGCCCGATCTGCATTTGGATTGCACTTCAGAGGGTACTGGCAGGCGGTGAGGAAGGTTCACATGATGCCACCAAACTCACCACAACTGCTTGCAATGCACAAAGTTGCAGGGCGTTTGCTGTGCTTCATTATGTGGCATTCATCAGGCTGGCCACCCGCCAATCACTACATGTCAGGAAAACTTTACTGCGGGCGAGAATCGTCACACCTGGGACATGTAAACGCCCTGATCTGCTGCCTAAGGGGGGGGTTTGGCAGGTAACAAAAACATGTCTGAACTACAAATTTTTACTCTTAACTAGTGCTAGTTCTTATTATCAAAACTGGAGCTGTGCATGGCGTCCAATCAGCTTCTTTCTTCAGCTTGCACAGTTCTGATTTGAAGATAAAAGCTAGAAGCTGGTTGGTTGCCACGCCACGGATCCGATCTGCTCCAGTTTTCAGAAATCCCCCTCAATGTGTGTTGGCCAAAAAAAAGTTCATTATTTGGAGGCTTTGACAAGCAGCAGCTCATCATTGAATAAATAGCATGACAGCGTGCATGGGGTGATCTTCCCGGGATGTAGATGGGGTGATCTTCTCGGGATGTAGATGGGGTGATCTTCTCGGGATGTAGATGGGGTGATCTTCTCGGGATGTAGATGGGGTGATCTTCTCGGGATGTAGATGGGGTGATCTTCTCGGGATGTAGATGGGGTGATCTTCTCGGGATGTAGATGGGGTGATCTTCTCGGGATGTAGATGGGGTGATCTTCTCGGGATGTAGATGGGGTGATCTTCTCGGGATGTAGATGGGGTGATCTTCTCGGGATGTAGATGGGGTGATCTTCTCGGGATGTAGATGGGGTGATCTTCTCGGGATGTAGATGGGGTGATCTTCTCGGGATGTAGATGGGGTGATCTTCTCGGGATGTAGATGGGGTGATCTTCTCGGGATGTAGATGGGGTGATCTTCCCGGGATGTAGATGGGGTGATCTTCCCGGGATGTAGATGGGGTGATCTTCCCGGGATGTAGATGGGGTGATCTTCTCGGGATGTAGATGGGGTGATCTTCTCGGGATGTAGATGGGGTGATCTTCTCGGGATGTAGATGGGGTGATCTTCTCGGGATGTAGATGGGGTGATCTTCTCGGGATGTAGATGGGGTGATCTTCTCGGGATGTAGATGGGGTGATCTTCTCGGGATGTAGATGGGGTGATCTTCCCGGGATGTAGATGGGGTGATCTTCCCGGGATGTAGATGGGGTGATCTTCCCGGGATGTAGATGGGGTGATCTTCCCGGGATGTAGATGGGGTGATCTTCTCGGGATGTAGATGGGGTGATCTTCTCGGGATGTAGATGGGGTGATCTTCTCGGGATGTAGATGGGGTGATCTTCTCGGGATGTAGATGGGGTGATCTTCTCGGGATGTAGATGGGGTGATCTTCTCGGGATGTAGATGGGGTGATCTTCTCGGGATGTAGATGGGGTGATCTTCTCGGGATGTAGATGGGGTGATCTTCTCGGGATGTAGATGGGGTGATCTTCTCGGGATGTAGATGGGGTGATCTTCCCGGGATGTAGATGGGGTGATCTTCCCGGGATGTAGATGGGGTGATCTTCCCGGGATGTAGATGGGGTGATCTTCTCGGGATGTAGATGGGGTGATCTTCTCGGGATGTAGATGGGGTGATCTTCTCGGGATGTAGATGGGGTGATCTTCTCGGGATGTAGATGGGGTGATCTTCTCGGGATGTAGATGGGGTGATCTTCTCGGGATGTAGATGGGGTGATCTTCTCGGGATGTAGATGGGGTGATCTTCTCGGGATGTAGATGGGGTGATCTTCTCGGGATGTAGATGGGGTGATCTTCTCGGGATGTAGATGGGGTGATCTTCTCGGGATGTAGATGGGGTGATCTTCTCGGGATGTAGATGGGGTGATCTTCCCGGGATGTAGATGGGGTGATCTGGGCTGTGTGTGTGTTGGGGTGATCCCTCTGATGGGCCCCATAGACAGCCAATCAGAGTGAAGTGTTGTCTTTGTTGCAGGTTCTTCCCCCCCCCATCTGTGTGCAGACTGATAATGTCATTGTGTGTCTGGGTGGGATCCTTCATTAGTCGATTGCAGGGAAGGTGCAGCCGGTGTTGATGCCTGTCAGCATGGGGCGCTGAGATGCCGGTCAGCATGGGGCGCTGAGCTCTGCCAGGGATTGTTTGCTTTGTCTGAGTTCTGCACATAGATTTTTACAATGTGACCCCTCAGAGGGGAGCCGACTATACACAATCATTGTGACATTTACTGCTTGTATGCCAGGAGCAGATCTCCACCAGAGACTTCACAGCACTCCGCTACAGAAAGAGACACTTTGTATCAGGTTTGCAGGAATGGAATCTATAGAGAAAGCACAGCTATTATTATTATTATACAGCATTTGTATAGCACCAACAGTTTGCACAGCACTTTACAACAGTGGTTGGCACTTCAGCCTGGCACCTCGGTTTAAATTCCACTAACTGCATGGAGTTTGCATGTTTTCTCCCTGTACTTGTACGGGTTTCCTCCACATTCTAATAACATGCTGTTATGTTGATTGGCCCTTTTCAGACGAGGAATCAGTCTGTCCATCTGTTTATATGGATGGCAGTATATCTCGATGTAAACAAATGTGCGTCACTTTACATCCAGGCACAACACAAACTGAATAGGCGTGCGTCCGTCTCTGTTTTCTGCACACCCAATCAGGACACCAATGAAGGGCGCCAATGGAGATGGAGGAAACTTGGACATCGGTGTCATAAAAGTGATCTCCATACCGATCTGATCTATTTAGTCATCTCCTGCTGTCTGAGAGCGGAAGCAGAAGGACCCAAAATTGTCCATAGTACGTATGTGAGACAGGGACCTTAGGCTGACTATACACTTTACAATCTGTACAATCCTTTAGATCTGCCATCAACTGGGTAGTGCAAGAGCCTGTCTGATAGTTCTTTATTTAGTTTGGGCCTGTCTGATTTGAACCTAATTTTAATAGATTGCTGATAAAGAAAGCAGAGACTGTACAGTCAGATTGTGTTGTGTATGGCCAGCCATAGGCTAGTTTCACACTGACGCAACTTGTCACGTGACTTGAGAGTTTAAAGTCGCATGAAAAGTCACATCCCATTAATTGCAGTGGAACTGTTCTAATCAATGCGACTCAACAAAAGGTTCCCGCACTACTTTGGGGCGACTTCATCATGACTTGCATTGACTTCTGTTAATGAAGTCGCAGCAGTGTGAACCCAGCCTTAGATTGTCAGCTCCTTGGGGACAGGGACTGGTGGTAATGTAAAATATGTAAAGCACTGCATACATTTTCTGCACTGTATGAATACTGAAAATCAAAAATCTAGACAAAGTATCCCACTGGCTCTACAGATTTGTTATCGATCTTCTGATCTGATCAGACTGTTTGGGTTTACTTTGTGTGCGGTCTAAACGTCTCCTGATGATTGTAGCTTTCTAGCGATTTATAAAGAAGCCATAAAACATTTTAACACCCTATACATTTATATATTGTTCCAGTGTACTCTGATACATAGACTGGAAGTTTTTTCTCATGTTACAAATGTTTGTATCATTTTGGATATGAAGAATGACTGCTTGCTCCTTCCTTTCTCCCTTCACGCCGATCAAGGTGTATATAGTATGGGTACACGCCAATCAAGGTGTATATAGTATGGGTGCACGCTGATCAAGGTGTGTATATAGTATGGGTGCACGCTGATCAAGGTGTGTATATAGTATGGGTGCACGCTGATCAAGGTGTATATAGTATGGGTGCACGCCGATCAAGGTGTATATAGTATGGGTGCAGGCCGATCAAGGTGTGTATATAGTATGGGTGCAGGCCGATCAAGGTGTGTATATAGTATGGGTGCAGGCCGATCAAGGTGTGTATATAGTATGGGTGCAGGCCGATCAAGGTGTGTATATAGTATGGGTGCGCGCCGATCAAGGTGTGTATATAGTATGGGTGGTTGACAAATTTGGCAGACTGTCCTGAAAAACTTTAAGAATATTGCTTTGTTTCCTACAGACAACAGAGTAAGATGACAGTCTGAAGACCCGGGCAGGTCTAAGTTGGGCATTCATTCTTTTTGGATCAATCGTGCACTAATTTTGGCTGAATAATCATATAATATGATCTTTTCGAATATTTTCACATTTTTATCTGAAAATAATCATGTGACGGACCTGAGCCCTTCAGACTGAGTGTATAATAAAGGTATTCCGTTCAGTGACAACCGCATATCTGAGATAATCAGCAGACCCAGAGATACGGGCAGATGACATTCTGCACCAATCCTGACTTTCCTGTGTGGCTGGCTGAACACGGATGATATCCGCTACTGTCTTCTAGTCTGGTAAAGGCGCCTGTGATTGATTGCTAGCAAGCGCTAAAAATGCAGTCGCATGTAACTGATTGCACAAACCTGGAGCGTTGTGCGATCATTAACGATTGATTGTTACTGCTACATTTCTACATTCCTTATGTGTCAAAATCATTACCAATTATTCATGGGCAAAAATAAACGGTGTGTGCCTAAAAATCATGCTTGGCTCAACCTCCATTTTGCCTCCTGATTAGTCCTCTGTTGTGATGGCCTCATTGGTCAAAAAAAGAGATTGGAAGGCGGGACCAAGCTGGACTTTAAAGGGGAAAGGTCAAAATGAACTGCCTGTCTCTCTGTCTATGGTTTCTTTTAGACGTGCGTTTTTCACAAAAGTAATCTACTCCCTTTTTTTTTTTTTTATACACTATATTGACAAAAGTATTGGGACACCTGCCTCTGCACATAAATTAACTTTAATGGCATCCCAGTCGTAGGGTTCAATATTGAGTTGGCCCACCCTTTGCAGCTATAACAGCTTCAGCTCTTCTGGGAAGGCTGTCCACAAGGTTTAGGAGTGTCTATGGGAATATTTGACTATTCTTCCAGAAGAGCATTTGTGAGGTCAGGCACTGATGTTGGATGTGAAGGCCTGGCTCGCAGTCTCCGCTCTAATTCATCCCAAAGGTGTTCTATTGGGTTGAGGTCAGGACTCTGCTGCCAGTCAAGTTCCTTCACCCCAAACTCGCTCATCCATGTCTTTATGGACCTTGGTCCAAATCATTTGGTGGAAAAGGGGGATTATGGTGTGGGGTTGTTTTTCAGGGGTTGGGCTTGGCCCCTTAGTTCCAGTGAAGAAAACTCTTAAGGCATCAGCATACCAAGACATTTTGGACAATTTCATGCTTTCAACTTTGTGGGAACAGTTTGGGGTTGGCTCCTTCCTGTTCAACATGACTGCGCACCAGTGCACAAAGCAAGGTCCATAAAGACATGGATGAGCGAGTCCTGACCTCAACCCCAACTGCAAGCCAGGCCTTCTTGTCCACATCAGTGTCTGACCTCACAAATACGCTTCTGGAAGAATGGTCAAACATTCCCATAGACACACTCCTAAACCTTGTGGACGGCCTTCCCAAAAGGACTGAAGCTGTTATAGCTGCAAAGTGTGGGAAAACGCAATATTGAACCCTACGGAGTAAGACTGGGATGCCATTAAAGTTTGTGTGTAAGGGTAGGCGCCCCAATACTTTTGGTAATATAGTGTGTCTCTCTATAGACCTGTTTAACTGGTTTACTTTAAGGGCTCATTCACGTCAGACCACACACTAGTATGGAATGCGTTGGGGCCGGTGACCATTTTGTAAGGGCAATCTCTTGTGTGGTGTGTTTTTTTTATTTTTATTTTTTTTTTTTTTTTTTTTTTTTTTTTTTTTACTACTACTACTTTTTATTGAAGTGTCTTGAAATGACCCTTTATTCAAGTCCATACAAGAGTGCAGTGGCAATACTGTTTATGAAAGGTATTCGATGCAAAAACTTGTTTTGCCTGTAATCACTCTTCAGGAAGGATGTACACAGACCACCTCTAGACGGTAATAGTTGCAAGCATTGCAGGAATGGCCCTCCTAAGGCCCCATACAGACTGGGCGTTTAGTCCCGATGCATGAGGCTCTGACATTTTTGCACTGTCCAGCCATTCTGCTGGCAGCCTGTTAAACTCTATGGGAGGCTGACTCGGCTGCACAGAGTACCTAGGGGACTAACATTTAGGGCAATATGTGCCCAGGGACAAATGTTTAGAATGCAGACTTCTTGCGTTCTGGGCTTTCTTCTCCCTTCCTTCTAGGTGCACCATCCAGCTGCAGTGACCTCTCCTAGAGTTTGACAGGCTGCCGGCAGCTGGATGGTGTGTTGTGTCCTCCCCTAACACCAGAGCCTCCTGCATCAGGGCCGAACGTCCAGTGTGCATAGCGGCCTTAATCACAGCAGCCAGGTTTGAGTTTATTCTCATCTGTTTATCTTAAACCATTTCTGATTGGCCAGTGTGGTGTGAGTTTAAATAAGCTACTTATAGAAGGGGATGACACTCGCCTGACCTCGCATTGACCAACCACTCTCAGTGAAGCATATAGAGGATGGGAGATATCTGCCCATAGCAATAAACGAAGGTTTATCTTGCCCGTCATTGGAAATTTTGACCCGCACTTTGAAAATAAATCCTGGAATTTGACTGATCCTGGTAACCACTTCAATTTTCATAGATCACTCCTACTGCATGTGAATAATGTAAATGATCGCCTATTTATACGGTATGTACCTAAAATAACAAACTATAAATATCTTCACACGCAGGACACACACTTCCTATTACCCACTGCAGTGTAGAGAACTCATGCTTCCTTTTTTTTTCTTCGGAATTTTTTTTTTTTATTTCACTTTGAGTTAAGACAGGTTCCGTCTTGTCATTTGAGAGCGGATTTGTTCCAGGACAATGTTTGCAGTCTTTGTAGTGCACTGTAGGACATGCTGTCATGTGACGTATATGGTACACGTGATATAATAACTTTGAATGATTTCCATTATAGACAGGTAATCCATTTAATGTTGCTCTGTCCTTAACCTCTGGCCTTTTTTATTACCATATATGCCAAGCATTATATATATATATATATATATATATATATATATATATATATATATATATATATTTATTTATTTTTCATGTATTAACATGGAGGACAGCTTGTTATTAGGTCATGTGTTGAAGGTATTTGGATGCACCTGGTATTACAAACAAAAATTATAACTAAATTACCAGATAATTTATTAATGTAAAGAGACACTAAACATACACACTGTTTAGTTTACATTGTAAACTAAAAAAAAAAAAGTTTTTTTTTTTTTTTTTTAATATCTACAGCTGTTACATGACTTAGCTCTTTCCCAGCCTGTTTGCAGGGAAACAGTGACAGGAGGAAGTTCTAGTCCTCTGCTGCTGGTCATATGTTAAAACAAACAAACAAACAAAAAACAGCCTTTGGGATGCAGAGTAAAACTAATATCAATAAATTGTCATGTAAATATATATTTGAAACCAAATCTTATTTTTTGGCAATAACATGGTGTGGGCGGATTTCTGCCAGTCACAGCCCCTCCAGCCTGTGCCTTAGCATAAGGTGGAGGTGAAGCCTCCATCAACCAAGATGTAATATCCCACCCCATTGTATTTAGCTGGTTAGTGGGCATGGAGGAGGAGGGAAGGAGTGGGCCGTCATTTACCACTGTGTATACGCCCACATGTGACACTCTATAGTCACATGGGCTGCTCAGATGCGATAGGGAGGAAATGCTCAGGGTAGAAAAATACACTGAAAACTGAGCATGTGCACTAGCTGCCAAGATTGTTTAGCAAAATCCCCTACTGCAGTGGGGACATGGACAGAAGGGGGCAATGGAGAACTGAAGGATCAACCAGGTTTTTTGCAGAATACAGAAAACGAATCACATAGTGACTGTGTGAGTATGAACTGCATGTAATACACCATTTATTGATAGTTTTTAATGATGTGGGTTTAATGACACTTTTAAATAAGCCTCTATTGGGATGGATAAATTAACTAAAATAAAGTGAAGATTTGCTATGTTGCAGAAACAAATTAGAAGTGTAAGGCTTAATGTACATGGGTCGTTTTACAACCTCTCCTGAATGATTGATTTAACTTGACAGATAGTAACTGACATTTAAAAACTTCAGTGTTGCCGCGTTTACATGCCGTGTTTGCATTTTAGAAGCGTTTTCTTTTCAATTCAAAAATGAAAAACTCCCTGTAAACGAAATGTGGCTAAACAAGAGTTGCCGTGTTTACAAGCTGTTAAAGGCGTTTGGCGTTTTAATGCCTCTGAACATCCATCCTAAACGCATTTTTATTTATTTTTGTTTTTTGCTTTCCAAAAAATGCTTCTAAACTCAATTGCTTAGAAACTACTATAAACGACCCTGTGTACATGTACTGATAACCTAGAGGAGAGTTCAGGGGCAGCTGAAAAGCGTGCTTAACTGCTCCTAAACGTCCGTTTCCCAGCAGCCGTGTACATGAGGCCTTAATTGAACCTGAACAGTACCCTTGAGTATTTACCTTTTTTGTCTTGAAATACCTCCTGAAAAATAGTAGTGCATCTCCTGTGAACATGCCTAGGCATTTACTTGCATGTTGTATGTAGCTGTATGTGTGCTGCTGTGTGAGATCTAAGGCACTGCTGTATCTGCTGTGTGAGATCTAAGGCACTGCTGTATCTGCTGTGTGAGATCTAAGGCACTGCTGTATCTGCTGTGTGAGATCTAAGGCACTGCTGTATCTGATCTAAGGCACTGCTGTATCTGCTGTGTGAGATCTAAGGCACTATTGCCTCTGACTGCTAGTCTGGAGAGATTTCTGGTGAGATTTGATTCCTTACTCTGCTGTTTGCTAGAGTGGAGACTCTGACAAGCTGAGGACTGAGGAAGCAAGGTGTTGCCTAAAACAAGCCTTGGTAAGTCCGTAATAGGGAAAGATCAACTGCAAGAAGGTAACGGGCAATACTGGTAAAGAGTTCTTTGCCCTCTGGTCTTTATTGGAGTTCCAGAGCAGTGAACCTGCTTGGGGATAAAATAAGGCTGAAGCGTAGTCGGCACCTTGGTTTGACTGCAAGTACTGGAGTAATGGTAGTGGAGTACACACGGTCGGACTTTTCGTCTACAAAAGTCAGACGGACCAAAGCCGGCTGACAATCCGATCGTGTGTGGGCTTCCCCAGACTTTCAGCGGACTTTTCCAGCTGCAAATCTGACGGACTTTAGATTTGAAACATGCTTCAAATCTTTACGTCGTAACTCCGCCAGACCCAGAAATCCGCTCGTCTGTATGCTAGTCTGACGGACAAAAACCCACGCTAGGGCAGCTATTGGCTACTGGCTATCAACTTCCTTATTTTAGTCCGGTGTACGTCATCACGTACGAATCCGTCGGACTTTTGTGTGATCGTATGTAGGCAAGTCCGGTCGTTAGAAAGTCGGCCGCAAGTCTGTCGGACTTTTGTAGCCGAAAAGTCCGACCGTGTGTACGCGGCATAAGCCTCCAAGTCAGTTTACCATTCCTTAGATGTCGGGGCTGCATGAGTGTTTGGTGTGTGTGTTTTTTTTTTTTTTTTGTTTTTTTTTTAAAAGATCGAAGTTTATTGGTGATTATGTCTCCTCATTACAGAAAAAACAGACCACATCAATGTCCTTTACATGACGCAGATACATAAATAATAAAATAAGAGGAAAAAAATGGCAACAATCTTGAAACCGAGCCTCGAGCTCAAAGGTACAAAGAGCAACCAAGCCCAGGCTACCACCTGACAACCTCAGCCCCAAGGAAATATGCAATAGAAATGTTTTACTACTTTGAAATTCCATGCAGAAGCCCTGGATAATTCAAAGGCCCTTGGTAATCGGTTGCTATTACCTGCACAGTGGTAGAAAGCTTTGAGCAGAGATGAGTCTCCACATGAAGAGAAGAAAAGTGAGGGAGAATGAAAGGAGGAATACCCTGAGGGAGGTCAGAAATTCAAATGGAAGTGGTGACAAAAGGGCCTATGTGGTGGTTAAAGGAAGGATCGAAGTTTATTAGAGTTCTAAAACTCTACCCAGGTGTACCAGAAACTTCAGGTAGCACTCGTGAAGGCAAGCATCCAACTCTTCCATCCTCATGCTGTTGAGCTCTGCTACTCGCTCCCTGACAGTAGTCGTTTTTCAATCTTTGGGGATCGATGCACGGTCAGCTGATAAGAGGAAGAAAAGTATTCCTTGGAGCTGCTTTCGTTATAAGGTTTTCAAGAACATTTGCAGCAAGTACAGAAAATCTTCTGCTCTTGCCTAAAATGCAGTGTTCTTATCACTCCTGGGAACTGAACTGAAAGCACAACCAATGTTCTGTTTCTTTTACTATATTCTGTTAACTGCTAATTCCTCTACCCTCTCTGTGAAATGTGGATGATTAGAGGAAGACCTACCTGCTTGAAGTCCCCATCAGAAGAAGCCGCCTAATGGCTCCCTCCATAGATGGTGGAGTGAGGGTAGCCACCCTAGGATAGGAAATGTTATTCACAGGATTACCAGGTCAAAATAATGCCTGAATAAAGGATGACTCAAGCCCTGTTCACACGGGCTGAATATCAGCCATGACCAGCTTCTGGGGAAAGAGCATGCTGGAAAACCAGCAGCTGATCAGCATCTGATGGCTGCGAGCACTGCCTGGGGTGTTCTGGTGGGGTGATAACCCTGTCAGAACACAATATCTCAGTGGGGAGATTGCTGTACTAACAATGCATAGTTAGTACAATGACCTCCTCCAGTTATATCCTTGTGAATATCTCCTAAACTTGCACTGTTTAGGAGATGTTCACTGTATCAGCCGACGTCATCGGCACATGCACACTGAAGAAACGGCTCTCTTGTGCCGTTTCTTCAGCTGCTATGCTGTTACCGGCAGCTCCTGCATGCATGTGTGGAAGTGACCTCATTGCGGCTTCGGCCAATCAAAGCACCAGAGCTCGCGATACCCGGAAGTAACTCCAGGAGACATGTTGCCGGCCACAGCGGTGTGTCGGGACCGCTGCAGGGGCTTCGATCCAAGGTAAGTATTTCATAATGAAATAGTATGCTATGCATACTAGCTCATTATGCCTTTGTCTTGGAATTTTTTTTTTTTTTTTCTTTTTTTCCGTGGGTTTACAACCACTTTAACGGCTCGTTTTTGTCAGTGGGCATACCGAAAGGCTAAACTTGCCCGATCCTTCAGTCGTCTGGAAAACCACATCCCCCATGTCCAGGGGTGGACTGTTCCTACCACCCTCACATCCAAATCTGGTGTATGGGTGTGATGACATCAGGAATGTCCATTGACGAGACCTTTAAGCCAGTGGTCATCAGCCCTGTCCTCAGGGCCCACTAACAGGCCAGGTTTAAGATAACTGAAATACATCACAGGTGATATCATTTGCTGCTCAGTGATTGCAGTATTCTAGTCTGCATCTCCCCAAGGTAATACATAAAACCTGGCCTGTTAGTGGGCTCTGAGGACAGGGTTGATGACCACTGCTTTAGGGGACAGGAGGATCAGTGGATTAGGTAAGTATATCTCCGTTCTGAAATACCTTAGATAAAAACACTGCAAGGGACTTCTTTTCCCCTTCTTTTTTTTTTTTTTTTTTTGCCCAGAGTTCTCCTTTTTGGGTGCCAGGCATAATGCAGTGAATTTTTAATTATTTTTCTGATTTAAAAGTCATTGCACCTATTCAGTGCAATGTGACCGTATCTTTGTCAAGGATCCCCGTCCCCTGCTGCTCCTTCCTGCATTGCATCCGGTAACCTTTTCCAGTGTTTGAGTATGGAGAAGCTTGTGACCACCTTCCATGTGACAGTGCTTGGGACTAGCAGATAATTGCTACATTTGAACACTGTCACAGAACAGAAGGAGTAATGATATAGATCCGCATAAACGGCCAACACTGGGGATTTTGGTGGTGGCTGTGATGAAGGAAGCAGCTGGTCACTGTGTGCTGCATGGGCAAGGCAAGAGTATGGATGGTGCTAGCAGATTGCCTTGGTGTTGGTTGTTGGTGTTGATCCTAAATATGTCCAGCAGCACTTCATAACTTTTTGTTTTTGTACTTATGTTGGTGTTACATTGCATGCTTTCCTGGTTACTTAACATGTTACAGGACTGTACATCTGGCCATTAACACCTGGAGAATTCAAGGTATGGTACTGGACATTCAGTCATCATAAACATCACATATATTTGTATACATGACTCGGCCCTTGACATGGTAGCTGGTGTTGTACTTGTGAAGACAGGTGACTGGGTAATTACATCATCACGGTTATTTATTATCGTGTACAGCACAGATTTTACCAGTGTTGCTTACAGAGATTGCTGCCTCAGAGAAGAGGACACACTAGTTGGCCGGGATATTGGAAATCATTGTCGTCTTTTATGGTAACCGGGATCCTATCATTGCTCAGGCAAGACTATTCCGTTCAGCGCTGATCTGATACCTGACATCCAAATCGCCTGCTTGAAGAAAATGAAAATTCAGCTTAAAATGCGTCCATGCCTTTGCTTAGAGGTAATGTTTGACATGACGGGGAGAGTACTTTTAGTTGTACAAACATGTAGTTGTGGAAGAATTGGCTGTGGTCGGTCTTTGTAAGAAAAGCTGTATGGGTGTGGTGAGCTGTAGATTGTTTAGGAATTTTAAATGGCTTATTTAACTTGGGTAAGCTTCAATAGGACATCCATAGATTTTTTTTTTTTTTTTTTTTCGTTTAACCAACGGGTTGAACGAAAAAAAAAAAAATTAACTAATTCCTTCATCCACACATTCACGATAGATTGGGGAATCGCTCCCCCTGAGCTGTTTTGCTGGTACGGAGCCTTCCCCTGCAGCAGAATACAACGATCAGCATTGCTGGCTATAGCCGATGTCACTGATTGTTCAAGAAAAACCTGACCGGCTGCTTGTACACAAGTTGCTGGATCGACTTGTGTACAACCAACTGGCCTATATATGGATCGAAATTCAGCCCTGCTGAACTGGCAAAATTTTGTTCCATAAGGCCGGCTTAAGTAATTGTGAATTCAGAAGCTATTCCAATGTACAAGTATCCATGCATTAGTTGGCTTGTTATACCTACTGCCTTATCTGTCTACTTTCCATTGACACTGCTTGGCTTGCACATAAATAACAGGTTATTGATGAATGATCTGTTCCTTCGTTCTCTTTGCATGGGTAGCTATCAATAAATGATCAGACAACTTTATCTGCTATTCATGAACAAACCTCTTTCAGTAAATTTTCATCTAAAACAATATTCTTTTGTCTGCGTTCGGGAACCCTGGGGGCACCTTCCCTTTTTTTTTTTTTTTTTTTTTTTTTTTGAGGAGCCAGCAGATTGCTTTTAGAGATTTGTGAAAGATTTGATCTAAAACATTTAATTAATTAATTTGCAAATAATCAAGTGAAAGGGTTTTGTCAGACTGCTAAAAACAGGCCTGTGATTGGCTTTTTGGGGTCTAGGTTACGTTCACCTGTCAATTTCTCAGAAGGATCTGATCAGAAGATCATGCAGGTTTATGGGCAGGCAAATATAACTGGCTTACAGGTCCATATATATTTGGACATGGGCACAATTTTCATACTTTTGGCTCTGTATGCCACCAGAATAAAATTTAAAATGAAACCATCCAAATTAATTTGAAGTACAGACTTTCAGCTTTAATTCAAAGGGTTGAACATAAATCTCCAAATTTTAGGAACTGCAACCATTTTTATACAGTCCCTCTATTTCCAGGAGCACAAATGTAATTGGACAAATTAATATATTCATAAATTGTTCATTTTTAATATTTTGTTGAGAATCCTTTACTGGCAATGACTGCCTGAAGTCTGGAACCCATGGACATTACCAAAGACTGGGTTTCCTCCTTTCTGATGCTTTGCCGGGTTCTAACTGCAGCTGTCTTCAGTTGTTCTTTGTGGGTATTTCTGCATTTAGTTTTGCCTTCAGCAAGTGAAATGCATGCTCAATTGGGTTGAGATCAGGTGATTGACTCGGCTTGCAGAATATTCCACTTCTTTTCCTTCAAAAGCTCCTGGGTTGCTTTTGCAGTGTGTGTTGGATCATTGTCTGTTTATCTGTACTGTGAAGCGCCGTCCAATCAACTTTGCTGCATTTGGCTGAATTTGGGCTGACAGTATATCTCTAAACACTGCAGAATTCATCCGGCTGCTTCTATCTTCTGTCACATCATCAATGAACACCAATGACCCAGTGCCACTGGAAGCCAGGCATGCTCGTGCCATCACACTGAAAACTCCACCATATTTTACAGATGACGTTGTGTGCTTTGGATCATGAGCTGTTCTAAGCCTTCTCCTCACTTCTTCTTTTTTTTTTTTTTTCTTCTCGTCATTCTGGTACAGATTAATCTTGGTTTCATCCATCCAAAGAATGCTTTTCCCGAACTGGTCTGGCTTTTTTAGATGTTTTTTTTTGGCAAAGTCTAATCTGGCTTTTCTATTCTTCAGGCTTATGAATGGTTTGCATCTAATGGTGAACCCTCTGTATTTGCTCTCGTGAAGTCTTCTCTTGATTGTGGACTTTGACAATGATATACCCACCTCCTGGAGAGCGTCCTTCACTGGTCTGGATGTTGTGAATGGGTTTTTCTTTACCATAGAGAGGATCCTGCGATCATCCACCACTGTTGTCTTCCGTGGATGCCCAGGCCTTTTTATGTTGCAGAGCTCACCAGTGCGTTCTTCTTTCCTCAGAATGTGCCAAGCTGTTGATTTTGCTGCTATCTCTGATGGATTAGTTTAGTTTTTAAAGCCTTACAATGGCCTGTTTCACTTGCATGGACAGCTCCTTTGAAAGCATGATGTAGGTTCACAGCAATAGATTGCAAATGCCACTTAGGATCAACTCCAGACATTTTACCTGCTTAATTGATGAATAAATCACAAAGGAGTAGCCCACACCTAGCCATGAAATGGCTTGTGATTTCAGTTGTCCACATAATTTTGGTCCCTTGAAAAAGGAGGGGGGGCTACTCTTAAGAGCTATAATTCCTAACCCTTCCTCCGATTTGGATGAGCATACCCTCAAATTAAACCTGAGAGTGTGCACTTTCATCCCATATCTCTTATATAACTATAGCTTGAATATGTTTTGGTAAATACCTGGGAAAAAAAAACACTAATATTGTGCTAGGTGTCCAGGTCTGGGGAAAAGCGTTGGGGGCAACCTGATCCTAATGGACACAAGTCTGTGTACGGCTCGAAGCCCATAGATCCAACAGAGCTTTGCTATTCAAATGCAGACATGTTCTCACTATTCTACTTTATCTTTTTTTTTTTTTTCCCTCTGTTTTCTTTCTTTCCTTTTATTTGCTTTGCTCATCTTTTTATTCTGGTACACATTTTGTTTTTTTGGTCCTCTAGTCAGACCTTTTTATTCATGATTTTTAAGGATTCTGTCTGAGTTTGTGCTGTGACAAACTAATATAATATTTTAATAAGATTTTTTTTTTTTTTCTACTCCTTTGATGTTTACCCGACAGATATTTAAGCCTATTTGGTGCCATAGTAGTCCTTATATTAGCTCATGTTCAAACTTATATTACGGTTATCCCTTGCCCAGTTGGTGGGGTGGGTGGGTTTAGACCTGCTTGACCCCCTCTGCTGGACTTGCAATACTGACCTGAAGTGAGACCAATTTGTGGTCTGGCCTTTTCTTGGAATATAGTTGAATACGTAATGCTACATGGGACTCTTGATGGTTGATCATTTTTGATGTAGTTCCTCAATCTATGGACTTCCCATGGGTTTGGGGTTGAACCCTTTCATCCTTCACTTATGTTATTGTCTTTACACTAAGATCTAAGTTCTATTTTTGTACTTGTTTTTGCTACCCTATAATGTCCTTTTGCTATTTGAGATCTCAATGAAAAGATTGAAACAGAAAAAAATTGAACAGACACACATATTAAAGTGTCGTCCATCCTGTTCTACTCTGATTTTAGAAGGTGATCAACTGCTCTGGATCTCCTGCTGAACGTAGCAGACACGGCCTGTGGGAAAGAACCTGCCTAGGTTTTTGGACGATTTCCTTGATTGATATTCAGCCTGTTCCCTGCTGCCCATAGACAATGATAACCAAATCTGGTTAATTTGGGCTTTGTTAGCAGAGATGGAAATGACCAATCCTGCTGGGGACAATGGATCCTCATGTACAGTTACCATACCCAGTTTGATATCACTGTGGATATCTGTGTACCAGTTCACATTCTGGTCGTTGTTGGTTTAGACTTTTTCAGAAATTTAAAATTTCCTTCCGATGAGGCCAAAGCCAACAGTAACCTTATTTAAAGGGGTTGTAAACCCTCGGTTCTTCACCTTTAATGCATTTTATGCATTAAGGTGAAAAACCTTTGGTGGTGCAGAGCCGCCCCCTCTTTTACATACCTGAAACCGATCTTTCCAGTGACAGGGTCTTGCATTGGCTCCCGCTGCTGTCGATCAAAAGCCAGTGACATGGGAGTCGGGGGCGGGCCGAGTCCTGCTGCCTGTGTCAATGGACGCAGCAGCAGGACTCGGGAGCGCGCCCACACGAGTGCCCCCAGGGAATGTGGGTCTCCGTGGGGGCACTCGAGAAGAGGAGCCAAGAGCGCCGCTGAGGGACACCAGAAGAAGAGGATCGGGGCCCCTCTGTGCAAAACCCTTGCACAGAAGGAGGTAAATATGAAATGTTTGTTATTTAAAAAAAACAAAACCTTTACAACCCCTTTTTAATATATCAATTATATTCTGTTGTATTTCATGGACAGGTCTATAAGGGATCATCTATTCGTCACCTGTCTACCTGGGCATATGATTGGCATTCTCTGTTTAGTGACCGCTGATAGCCCTACAAATAAGCTCATCACAGACAGTTCAATAAAAGCAAGTGGGTCGTTTTTTTCAGGGTAATAATGGGACCCTCGACCATCTTCATGAAGGCAAGTCTTTGTGAGATCATGCTGTAATGTGTGGCCATCTAGTCTGTTGATGTTCGTAAGGACAGATCTGACCCATAGACTTTTACTGACAAAGTAGCGCAGCACAGTCACTGAGCAGCGATTTTATGCAAAAATCAAATCCAGAACTTTGCTAAATTTTTCTTATAAATTTAAAAAATAGAGCATTGTTCTTTGGCTCAGGCAGCTGGAGAGGTAAGTATCTTTTATGCCATCTTTTTTTACAATTTGTTTTTAGTGTTGCTTTAACATATGATACATACCATTTGTTCTAAGAAGGATTTAGTTCAGTGAAGGTTTTTTTTTTTTTTTTTTTTTTGGTGCTATTTGGCCCACCTTACCATAACCTGCCCTGTTATACATTCTCTTTGGTCTCTAAACCCTATTGATAGAAGACATGCATTGCACTGATGATGAGCAACATCTGTATGCAGTTTGGAATAGATGGCTCTTTAATACTAGGATGTATCTGTTCTGTAAAACAATGGTTCTGGATGTGCAGATTGGTCACATGGGCATAAAGGAATCATTTTTCATGCCTCTGCCTACTATCATAAAATGAGGAGTAACGCCCATAGGATTTGTAATGAAATGAGTATGACGAGCAGATACCTTCTTTACTAAGATTTGCAGTGCACAACACTCGTTCAGTGTGGGGGGCTTTTTGGTTCCTTTTGGCTCCCCCCCCCCCATAACCTACAGGGTTATACTTTTTTCCTTTTTAATACACACAAATCCTTGTTTTGCCTGCAAGCCCTTGGGTGTCTGCTAAGCCGAGAGCTGATGTGAATCATTAGCTTTCCTACTACACATTGCATGCAAACGTAATTTGTGTTTTCCAGGAGTTCTCAACAAAGCCCCCCCGCTGATCCCCAACTTTCAGTCGGCTTCATTTGCATGATCCTGCAGGATTATCTTGTAGTAAGTGAAGAAAACTGATTTTTGTCTAAATTTACCATGCATGGATAGGATCACATTCTCCTTATTCACTCCTAATAGATAAAGGCCCCTTATAGACTTATCAAATTTTAGATGATTCCTACTGAATAGTTCTACGTGGCTCTGTAAGCACCTTGCCAAATTCCACTAAGCTGGGTTCAAAATGATCAGCTGAACATTGACTACATCCTGTCCTGTGCAGTCACTTTTTGGCAGCACCATTATACAGTATGTACCAGGGTGGATTTGATTTAAATCACTAGTAAAAAGGCTTAAAATCAACTTAATTTAAATCATAATTTTTAAAGAGCACCTGTCATCTCTGTCCCACAGCGGCTGCTCCTCTGACCCGCTGTTGACTCACCGACAGTCCCATTCACTTTAATGGGACGGCTGTTGATGTGGCAGTAACAGAACAAGGTGAGGGACGTGGTGCCAGCAGGTGAGTGGATGCCCGCTAACAGGCACTGCCATGATGGATCTGAAATGACAGGTGCTCTTTAAATGTAAGGACTTATTCTTGCTGGTAGTTAGAATCTTTAATATTTGCAAACAAAATGAAGGTTTCCTCTTTAGAATAACCTGTCAGGTTAGTAAAACAGCGATATCCGAAACGATTCAATCATACAGTTTGTAGTGTACATAGATTTGCAAAACAATGGGATAAAGGAATATTCCTGAACGTTGTTTTATCTCATGCTTACTGTGATATTGTGTGAATGCATCAATGCAGTGCATGTTATCTTAGCTTGGATTCATTGAATGAGTTTACCAAAAATGTAAATATTGCAGAATATACAGCCTCGTGCTACATAACTAAGCTCAATTTCATGCTGAATAAACAAAATAATAGATCCTAAATAGAAAACTATCTTTAGATAGATTTATTTATTTTTTTTTTTTTTACGCCAAAAGCATTTAATTAAAACAAATTTTATAAAAATCTAATCTGATTTTAAGGGCCAGTTCACACCATAGAAACGCAGTCCAGATGCTTTTCTGCATGAACGTTTTTGATGCATTTTTTTTTTTTTCTTAACCTTAAATGAGGACATGTGCATTCCAGTGCATTTTTTTTATGCGTTTTGTAGCGTTCCAGTGCAGGTAAAATGCAACATGTTCTACTTTTTTTTGCTGTGGCTGCCTGAGTACAATAGCCAACAATAGAGATTCCTGTTAGTGTGGATGGGAGAATCAACCCAGCTTTACCCTTTTAAAGCTGGATATACACTAGCAGAATTTTATTTGAAAACTTTCATTTTGAGAGTTTTTTTGGTTTTGTAATTATTAATGGGGTCAAATAGTCGTTTGTTTTTGGCCACAGTGACAAGAAAGGAGCAGGATGGATAATTTTTCTTGAACAAATTTTAAAGTGTTACTAAACCCACAACCGTAAAATCAGTCTGTATATGTAGTAAAGCATACTTGTTATATTTGGTGGAACCTAAGGGGTTAATCCTCCGCATTGTGTAAAAAAAAAAGCTGTTTGATCCTGTCTTCTCTGATCCTCCCTTTCTTCCACAGTCTCCAATCTTGCCATTTTCAACCAAGGTGCCTTCAGTTTTCTTCAGAGGTGCCTTGGAAAAATGCCTAAAAATTGCCCCAAAAATGTATCTAAGCCAATGGATGGATCAAGCCTGCCTAGTTACACAAAGCCACAGGTTTTCATTGTGAACCATTACAACCTTCTATGATGTCATCAGTTGATGAAGAGGGCGTCGGGCGCCTGCATAGCATCCTTGTTTTCCCTGCCCTGCCCCTCTGCGTCAGCACTGGGGTCACATTAGCTGAGTGAGGGAGAGAAACTGAGGGAGAAAAGAAACTTTGGCATACTAGTCAGTACCAGTGATCAAAGGTGTATTTGCTTTGAAAGAATAACTCACCTCTAACATGGTGTCATATGTGTTTGGATGCTGCTGCATTATGTAAATTTAGTTTTTTTACGTTTTTAGAATGGGGGGCCTCAAGAGTGTGCTTAATTTTAAAAGATTCCTTGATGGGGGGGAAAAGGTTGAGAAACACTGTCCCAATCCATCTCCTGGTAGAACAGAGCATTGGGGGCACTTAGGTATGGTGTGTATTGCTAGAGTTTTTTTTTCTCTTGGGAGGCAGCATGTGATCAGCACTGTCCAGACAGAGGGTCAGGAGTCATGCAGCCTCATAGGACAGTCGTAGGTGACTGAAAACTCCTCCTACAAGCTTTATGCAGACACTGATAAAAGTCACAAGATTGCTGTATACTGCTGGTGAGAAAAGGTATTTAGCAGTTTATATTTACTAAAATAATTTTATTTCCATGTTCTGTTTACTGCGGGAGACCAGATATAGTGAATGTAGGCTTCTGGGTTTGGTAACACATCAAATTCTGACCGTGAAAGTGATTTTTTTTTTTTTTTTTTTGTCTGGAAAGTTCATTCTCTCCAAAATCGAAAGTACAGTGAGGGGGAAAAAAAGTATTTGATCCCCTACTGATTTTGTACATTTGCCCACTGACAAAGAAATTCAGTCTACAATTTTAATGGTAGGTTTATTTTAACAGTGAGAGACAGACTAGCCACAAAAATATCCAGAAAAATGCATTTCAAAAAAGTTATAAATTGATTTGCATTTTAATGAGATAAATTAGTATTTGATCCTCGGCAAGATTTCTGGTTCCCAGGTGTCTCCTATACTGGTAACGAGCTGAGATTAGGAGCACTTTCTTAAAGGGAGTGCTCCTAATCTCAGCTTGTTATAAAAGACACCTGTCTACAGACGCAATCGGTCAATCAGATTCCAATCTCTCCACCATGGCCAAGACCAAAGAGCTGTCCAAGGATGTCAGGGACAAGATTGTAGACCTACACAAGGCTGGAATGGCCTACAAGACCATCGCCAAGCAGCTTGGTGACAACCGTTGGTGCGATTATTCGCAAATGAAAGAAACACAAAATAATTGTCAATCTCCCTCGGTCTGGGGCTCCATGCAAGATCTCACCTCATGGAGTTTCAATAATCATGAGACCGGTGAGGCATCAGCCCAGAACTACACGGGAGAATCTGGTCAGTGATCTCAAGGCAGCTGGGACCATAATCTCCAAGAAAACAATTGGTAACACTACGCCGTGAAGGACTGAAATCCTACAGTGCCTGCAAGGTCCCCCTGCTCAAAGCACATGTACAGGCCTGTCTGAAGTTTGCTAATAAACATCTGAATGATTCAGAGGAGAACTGGGAGAAAGTGTTGTGGTCAGATGAGACCAAAATCGAGCTCTTTGGCATTGACTCAACTCACCGTGTTTGGAGGAGGACTACTGCCTATGACCCCCAAGAACACGTCTCCACTGTCAAAAATGGAGGTAGAAACATTATGCCTTGGGGGTGTTTTTCTGCTAAGGGGACAGGACAACTTCACCACATCAAAGGGACAATGGGCAGAGCCATGTACTGTCAAATCTTGGGTGAGAACCTCCTTCCCTCAGCCAGAACATTGAAAATGGGTCATGGATGGGTATTCCAGCATAATGACCCAAAACACACGGCCAAGGCAACAAAGGAGTGGCTCAAGAAGAAGCACATTAAGGTCCTGGAGTGGCCTAACCAGTCTCCAGACCTTAATCCCAATTTGCGGAGGGAGCTGAAGGTTCGAGTCCCCAAACGTCAGCCTCTAAACCTTAATGACTTGGAGATGATCTGCAAAGAGGAGTGGGACAAAATCCCTCCTGAGATGTGAGCAAACCTGTTGGCCAACTACAAGAAACGTCTGACCTCTGTGATTACCAACAAGGGTTTTACCACCAAGAAAAAGGATCAATAATTATTTCACTCATTAAAATGAAATACAATTTATAACTTTTTTGATATGCGTGTTTCTGGATATTTTTTGTTATTCTGTCTCTCACTGTTAAAATAAACCTACCATTAAAATTATAGACTGATCATTTCTTTGTCAGTGGGCAAACGTACAAAATCGGCAGGGGATCAAATACTTTTTTCCCTCACTGCACTTTTCTAACATTTGTCAAGTCATCTAATCTATTGATGACTCGTAATGAGTCTTAAGAATGTTTGTTCTAAAACTTACTACTGTATGATCAGCTTAATATGGAAGAGAAGATCTCAGGGTATCTGAAGCATGGCAGGATATGACTGGGGACGGTGCTAATTGAGATGTAGTAATTGGCTACCTTTTTATACAGGCGAGTGTCTTTTAAATTCACTGCTGGCCAAATGCTACAGTCCTTTATGAAAGGAAGATTTTCCAATTAGCAGGTAACAAATCGTTAAGCTTGGCCATTTCTTGAATATAAATGAGTGTGTATTATACGGAGGAACTGTCTTGCTTGCCTCTTATTTAGTCTAGCACTGGTCAGAATTGCCTGTTGTCACTGATATGACCTCTGCAGTCTGACTGCTAAACAGATGGACCCCTTTTGGTGCAGCTATTCAAAAGGAATGAGCCCAGTTTACCCAGATGGTCTGTGGCTCTTGTCAGGTTATTTCATATAATTTGTCTTCTATATTGATGAACCCAAACTTTTGGGTCACACAGGAGATGACAAATACAGGCATACAAGTGACCACATGAACATTTTGCTGTACAAACTGTCTTGGTTGTTGATATCTTGTAGTTGTTACAACAGTTGTTGGTATATGGGCACAGTGTAGAGGCAAGGTTTGACATGAATATCGATTGCCTGATCTTTAAAGCTTGCCATCTACATTACAATCTGCACAATCTTTTAGATCTATCAAAATTAAATCGAGGCGCCATCAGTCAGTTTAATACTATGGCAGCCAGTCCATTTGTTCAGCTGACTTCTGTTGAAGGGGCATGACCGAAAAAGGTCTGCTGATCGAGAGCACTGACCGGTGTGTTCTGGGGCGGGGCGTCCCCCTGTCAGAACACAATAGCTCAGTGGGAAAGATCGCTGTACTAACATTGCATAGTTCGTACAGTGGCTCCTCGGGCCCGCTGGGTTGAACAAATAAAAAACCTGATGGTGTGTACCAGGCTTAAGCTGTAGAAGCCCTACCTAACACTTAAAAACATGTGTGCCTGTGTAATGTAAAAATCGTATGTATATGTGTATCTATCTATCCGCTCTGGGAGCTCAGCTGATTCCTCTACTCTCTGATCTCTCGGCTCACAGCTGCCCACTGACGTCAGCCGAGGAGGAGGAGAGAGCCGACAATCAGCTGAGCGCCGGGAGCCGTGTTTATACAGGTAGATCGGCGGATTTTTTACATTACACAGGTGTCCTGACAAAATACTCAACTTGTGCTATAATGGTACAGAGGGGATAAGACTATTTAGTATCAGATATGAGCACAGCAGGAGCGGGGTGGTGGGGGGTGGGGTGGGGGGGGGTCGCTGGTACGAACAAGGAGGGGGGAGGAAGACAGAGGAGTCACAGGAGAGATGCAGATAGCAAGCTGTGGCTGACGGAATCACACAAACAGACCACGGTATCAGGCTCAGCAGCCATGGTTATCGTGGTCAGTTTGCAGAGGGGAGGTTATAGCCAGGCATTTTAAGGTATGCAGGGGGCCCAATAACACAGCACAAGCACTGTGCTGTATAACATGCTTTAAGGAAATGGGATCAGTTTGTTAACCCAAAAAAAAAAAAAACACTTTTAACGAACACATGCGGCTGAAGAAAAATGTGACCGTGTCTCTTTACTGGACTTTTATCTTCATAAATCTCCCACTCTTCATAATCCATGTCTTTTTCACCATATCAGTTTTTGGCAATTTATATTTGTGAGTGACTATTTCCAAGGATGAAGCACATGAAGGGCAAAATTACAACCAAAATATCTGATGAGCACCTCAAATTTATTCAGAATTACTACTATATCCATCCAACCAGATATTGATGCGTCCGTTTATCAAACCCAGTGTCAAATATCGCACTAGTTTTATGTTGCCCTCTATTACTTTTATAATAAAAAATATTACAAAGAATTTTAAGTTTTTTATTACTAGGTACATTATCTACAGTATATCCATGATTGTTCACTTATGATCTGCCTGACTTTTTCTGCTGAGCAGTTCTCCTTATTGTTAGTGTATTTTATGTATGGCCCAAGACAATTCCTCTTCTTTCAGTGTGGGCCAGGAAAATCAAAAGGTTGGACATGCCTGACCTATAGGAAAGGAAATGGTCAGTGCTTGATATCAAAATGTTAACTCGTTAGCACACTGCAGGGAACCCATGTGTAACCGGTAGTATATTGTAGATGCCTGGTTCTATTGTGCAAGAACAAGGTTCAGTGTTGGGACCCTTACTTTTTAATACCTTTATAAATTATATAGGGTCTGGGATTAAAAGTACCATTTCAGTCTTTGCAGATGACTAAGCTATGCAGTGAAATAACGTCCTTACAGGATGTCTCAGATTTACAAGCGGACATCAATGCACTGTCTAATTGGGCGACTATGTTGCAGATGAGGTTTAATGTTGATAAATGTAAAGTTATGCATGTGTCATACATACTAGGGGGAGTACAACTGCTGGGATCCGTAGTGAAGGATCTGGAGGTTCTGGTAGATCATAAGCTCAATAATAACATGCAATGCCAAGCTGCGGTCTCCAAAGTGAGCAAAGTCTTTTTCTTGTATTAAGAGAGGTATGGACTCCAGAGAGAGAGAGAGAGAGATCATTTTGCCCCTGTACAAATTATTTTGGGACCCAGTTCACAAAAAGGAAATTGGGGAACTGGAGAAAGTGCAGAGAAGGGCAACCAAACTGATAAGAGGCATGGAGGAGATCAGCTATGAGGGAAGATTAGAGGAACTGAATTTATTCTCTTGAGAAGAGGAGAATAAGGGGGGATATGATCAATATATACAAATATAAGGGGTCCATATAGTGAACTTGGTGTTGAGTTATTCACTTTAAGGTCATCACAGAGGACAAGGGGGCACTCTTTACGTCTAGAAGAAAAGAGATTTCATCTCCAAATACGAAAGGTTTCTTCACCAGTAAAAGCTGTGGAAATGGGGAATAGACTTTCTCCAGAAGTGGTTCTGTCAAGCTCAGTAGATTGCTTTAAGAAAACCTTGGATTCTTTCCTAAATGTACATAATATAATTGGGTACTAACATTTTATAGGTATAGTGGATCCAGGGAAAATCTGATTGCCTCTCGGGGGATCAGGAAGGAATTTTTCCCCCTGCTGTAGCAAATAGGACATCATGCTTCTGTGGGCAGGCTGAATTTACCCAAGTCGATCTATCCATCGATCGACTTTGGTACAACCAGCACGATTGCCAGTGGCTGTAGCCACTAGCCATAATTGCTGTGTTCTACCCCCCGCCACCCCTGGAGAGCACAATAGCTCAGTGGGAAGAATTCCCCCGTTAAGTCAGTGTTGATGGGGGAATCGAGCTGCTTCTTCCTTTTTTTTTTTTTTTTTCTGCAGGAAAGAAAGTCACACCATAAGCTTAAGTGGTGCAGCTTATTGCACAGGAATATTTTTAAAAAAATTCCCCTAGTATTGGGCCTTAGGGGTTTCTTCTATAAAGCAGAGTAGAGGATCAAAGCAGGATGAAGCTTAAGCCCTACATTTATCTATACCTTTTTCTTCCTACAAACAAATACAAGTTTGCCTATGCTAATGTTATTGTGTAATGGGCAGGACTTTGTCTTTGCTTTGTTTTAGTTGAAACAGCATGTGGTCAAACGCCTGTTTAATGTGCACAAATTGTCAGTGCTTAAAGTACAATGGAAGCCAGTAGGGTGTCAGAACAAATAGGCTCAAGGCTACGTTATTTTGTATTTTGGGATTTGTCCTGGGATTATGCAGGCCATACATTACACGTATGCTGTGTGGGGGTTTTTTAAAATTTATTTTGGGGAGGGGTGGATTTCATCTAGCAAGCGGGTTGAACAAAAAAAGAGAGCCGATTTTTCCTCCATCCCATCAACACACTCAATGAGCCATTGTGTTCTGAATATATTGATTGTTCAGAAAAAACCTGATGGCTGGTTGTGCACAAGTTGATCGATTGACTTGTGTACAACCAGCCTATTAATATACAATTCGACCAGTCCCTGCTGGAGTGCTCAAATTTCGATCGATGTATGGCTGGCTTCTGTGTATTGTGGTCAACTTGAAGGATTTGGGGGAATGAAAGCACCAAAATACAAGATTTCAGTCCTAACACTTCTTTACTTAGGCGCCATACATTACTCCTTCTTTTTATTTTTTTATTTTTGTTCTGTGAGCCTGCTGAATGGGGGGGGGGGGGGGGGGGGGGTTGGTTGGCTTTTTTTTTTTTTTTCCCTCCCCATCTACGAGGTGGATGGAGAAATCCTTCCTGCTGTGTCTGTATTCTGACAGCAGGGACTGCCCCACTGTCAGAATACACTGATCAGCCCTGCAGGCTATTGGCTGCATGCACTGATTTAAATGCTGGTTTGGGCTACACACCTGCTGAACCATTTCAATCCATGTGTCGCCAACTTTACAAGCCACGGTGTTTAAGCCTTGCTCACATGTTCGTGGGGTACAGAAAAGTATTAAATACCCATTCTACTTTCTGCTATAATTCTTTACTTTGTTTTCTTTTCTATATATTGCTGTGTCCAGAACGCACTCATGCTTTGGCATTGCGTATTAACCACTTTGTATGTTGTATTACATATTAAATATTGCATTATGCTGTAATTCGATTACCCCACCGGCTTTGTACGGGAACATCATCTCTATCCGACTGTTTTTCTGTAATGTAACTTGCATGTCTTTACGTGACACATATGGCTGTAAATTTGATAAAGAACCGGTGATTGGAATGATACACATCCTCTGTTTCTTTTCTACTGTTTTTTCTTCTCTTGTATTAAAGAATTTTTTTTTTTTTTTTTTCTTCTTTAATAAAACGATTATACAAAAAAAATACCTATTCTACTAACGCCGACTACCACCTCCAGTCCATACACTAAGGGTAGCAGTGAAAGTCTGTTTACCTGCAGGGGCTGAGCAAAATTCAGGCCGGCATCTTGTGGGACCACCTCTAGAAAACCATGAGAAACCCCATGACCCTGTATTTGGGGGCCCTTAGTTAGAAATAAACTCTGAATGTCAGCTTCTGTTCCTTTCTATTGTTAATGTGCATTAAAATGAACATGAGCTTTCAGAGGTAACTGGCAGGTTGACAAAGCTGAAGACATGGGCCAACGCTTAGGCCCCTTGCACACGGGCGGCTGTTTTGAAATTCAGAGAATCCTGGCACAGCGTTCACTTGCAGTTGTACGTTGCGATTAGCTGCGTTTACATGCGGCTGCATTTACATGTGGCTGCGTTGGAAAATTCTTGCCATTTCTGATGTGTTTCCTGTTGTTTTTCTTTCCTCGTTGCTGCTATCTGCAGGTGAAATGGTACACTGCGATTACCTGCAGTTATGTGCAGATAGCTGCAAAAAATCGGTCCTGGACGCAGTCAAATTAATTTTTTCTAACCGCTCCAAACCCCAATGTGACAAAACCCTTGCTAAATGCAGTGTGTGAATGGGGCCATAGGAAAGCTTTGTGTGAGTTTAGCTGCGGTAGATAACTTGATCTATTCGCAGCTAAAAGCTGAATTCTATGCGCCAGTGTGAAAGGGGCCTTAGTCCTATAGATTATGGGTACGCTTCTCGGTTCCCATAGCTCTGTGATGCCTTAAAGTGGAGCTCCAGTCCCCATAATCCAATTGTTTTTAAATTCTCCCCCGTGATTGTTAACCTCAACTTATTTGAATAATTATATTAATGTGTTCCTTCTTCTTTCTATTAAACCAATAAAATTGTACCTGATCTCGGAACCAGGCAGAGCCCATCGGAGCAGCTGGCTACCCAGCATGCACCTCCTGGTCTGGCACCTGCACAGTAATGACACTGCGTGGCACAGTTTCTTCATGACTGGTTGCCATGGCAATGGCGGTATCAGCAGAACTTCCCGCCCCATTGTTATGGCAACCGATCAATAAAAGTACAACCAGGAAGGCAAGTCATATTGGGGAAACGAGCATGTCCCTGCACCCAAAAAATACATTTTTAAATATGGCAAAATTTTATATTTTGTACATCTGGGCATTATAGATTAGATTTAGCTAGTAAAATTGATAGATAATAGATTTAGCTAGTAAATGGCGCTCAACTCCTCCTGCCACGCCATTTTTGGTCTGGAAATAATGTGAGATTTCAGTATTGGGCAATACCCATGGACTCCTGGGATTGATAACGCCGATATCCCAGGAGTACAAAGGAAATCGCCTTACGGCATTGCCTCTGCGGCTGGACCGGAAATGTCGCATACAAGTACAGTACAAATACAGTATACCCGTTCAATTACTTGGTAACACAAATTGCTAATCAGCCAATCACATGGCAGCAACTCAATGCATTAAGGCATCCTAAGTTCAAACTGAGCATCAGAATGGGGAAGAAAGGGGATTTAAGTGGCTTTGAACGTAGCGTGGTTGTTGGTGCCAGACAGGCTGGTCTGAGTATTTCAAAAACTGCTGATCTACTGGCATTATCGCACACAACCATCTCTAGGGTTTACAGAGAATGGTCCGAAAAAGAGAAAATATCCAGCGAGCGGCAGTTGTGTGGACAAAAATGCCTTGTTGATGTCAGAGGAGAATGGACAGAATGGTTCAAGATGATAGAAAGGCAACAGTAACTCAAATAACCACTCGTTACAACCAAGGTATGCAGAATATCATTTCTGAATGCACAACGCATTGAACCTTGAAGCAGATGGGCTACCTCAGCAGAAGACCACACCATGTGCCACTCCTGTCAGCTGAGGACAGGAAACTGAGGCTTTCATTCGCACAGGCTCTCCAAAATTGGACAATAGAAGATGGGGAAAAATGTTGCCTGGACTGAGTCTCGATTTCAGCTGTGACATTCAGATGGTAGGGTCAGAATTTGGCATAAACAACCTGAAAGCATGGATCCATCCTGCCTTGTATCAACGGTTGAGGCTGGTGGTGTAATGGTGTGTGGGATATTTTCTTGGCACACTTTGGGTTGGTTAGTACCAATTGAGCATCGATTAAATGCCACGGCCTTTCTGAGTATTGTTGCTGACCATGCCCATCCCTTTATGACTACAGTGTACTCATCTTCTGAGGGTTACTTCCAGCAGGATAATGCCACAAAGCTATAATCTTCTCAAACGCATTTCTTGAAGAATGACAATGAGATCACTGTACTCCGATGGCCTCCACAGTCACCAGATCTCAATCCAATAGAGCATCTTTGAGATGTGGTGGAATGGGACATTTACATCATGGATGTGCAGCCGACAAATCTGCAGCAACTGCATGATGCTATCATATCAATATGGACCAAAATCTCTGAGGAATGTTTCCAACACCTTGTTGAATCTTTGTCACGAAGAATTAAGGCAGTTCTGAAGGCAAAAGGGGGTCCAACCCACTTATAACAAAATGTACTTAATAAAGTTGCCAGTGAGTGTTTATTCATTTAGAATTGCACTGGAGATAGCGATGTATATTGTAAAAATGGGTGGAAGTCTGCTTTAAGACTGAAATACAGGAGGCTGTGTTCATTCTAGTTGTTGGGACATTTATATTGTAAAGTTCTGCAAACGGTATTGGCTTGTTAATAGTAATCTTTGATTCTTATACTTTAACCTCGTTTTCTGAATGGCGCTTTTTTTTTTTTTTTTTTTTTTTTCTTCTTTACTACCTGTATCCACAATGGGCAAGAAATGTAGTTTTTAAATATGTGCTAGGCAGGGAGATGACAATTCTGTACTTGTCCAAGCAGTGAGTAATGGAGCAAATCTGTAGAATTCCATAGCGTGTGCAGGCAGAGTGCGGTTCTGAGCCGCCCCTCCTGAGTTATGGCAGCGCCCGGGAGGAAGAAACACTTATTCCTATGACATGATGTGGCGGAGGAAAGGAATTTGGGAGAAAAGAGACTTTTGATTGCTGTGATGAGAAGGTGAGGGACCTTTGTGTGTTGCGATTACAAGTCTTTTATAACTCTGGGATCATTTAGTACATTGTCCCTAAGGTGGTATTTATCTATGGAGGTTAATGTACCATAGATTTACATAATTGGAATAAAAAACACTTGTGTATGGCATGTACATTCCTAGGGTGTCTGATGTACGCTATAGTGTTGGTTGAGCTGCAGTGCCCACCAATATAGATACATTTTGCCATTATCTAAAGGGACACAAAGCATTGGCAGCATATCCATGCCATTGAGAACTCACCAGATATTTATTCCGAATGGTGATCTTTCCAGAATAGAACACTTTCCCTTGAAGGGTGTGATTGTTTTAACTGATTGGAGATCTTCATATGTGCTTATCAATAAGCATATCTGTGACATCTAGCTGGTTGTCTTGTCCGTTGTCTAGTAGAGTTGGAATAACTCATACTGAAGGCCAGCATAGCAATGTAAGGCCTTGTGTGCACTGCAGATGGTAAACGGCTGTTTAGGAGCAGTTGGGCGGGTTTTTTTTTTTTTTTCAGCTGCCCCCCTGAACTGTCCTCTGTTATCTTGTCAGTACAGGTACAATGCGTAAATTTCATGTAAAGATTTGGGACTTTGAGGTCAGTGAACAAATGCATCGAAATTGACATGTTTATTATCATAAAGCACAAATCAATAAATATATGTGCCATAGTAATTTCATATATCTATACACATGTCATAAATGTTACAATTCATATAAGGATAATATTGCAGCACATTCAGGTTACAAAAATTTCATATATGTACAAACATAGCAAAGATTCCAATTCATATAGGTAGTATAGCGGCACATTCTGATTTCCTATGTGTGGGAACTTGATCTTGATGCTTAATTCTGGAGGTTATCAAGAAAACCTAAATGCATGCTAAGATTACATAAAATAGTATGTGAAAACCATGGGTGCATCCTAAAAATCTTGACGCGTTTCGTAATAAAAAAAATCCACTTCCTCAGGAGCGGACGCATCAACATGTCCGAAAAAAGGATATACGTACCAATGTAATCCAATACACATGAATTTTTTTTTTTTTTTTTAAAGCATTGTTCAGAGGCATTTGAAACTTCAAATTCTTGTAACAGCGTGTAAACGCCTCAATGCGGTAACTCGCGTTTATAAGCGTTTTCGTTCATAGGCGTTTTAAAAGGGAATCATTTCTGACCACTTATAAGGATAAAAACCAGTCTTTACCGATCCAATTACTATTGTGGGCTGCAAGAGGAGAGGGAGACGGAGAGAGAGAGTGATTTCCCATTGCAAGTGGTCAGACGAGATTTCCCATTACAAACAAAAACGTTCATTAACGCGACCTGTAACTGCCAAAACCGACGTTATTTAATGTCGGTTACTAGCTGTCTGATTAAAACGTTCAGAGGAGGTTTTGAAATGTCCGGTGTACATGAAGCCTAACTGGTGTCAGAAGTAGAATTAAACAAATCTGCCCCGGGGACAAAACCGCTAAGCTAAGCTGCCAATGCACCCCAATGAACTAAAAATTCTTATGACCCTTTTTATCAATTGCATACCCCACACCACATGGTTTTGTGCTGTCTACTGTACCATGCATTCGGGTGCTTTTTACAATTAATGGCTAACCAACAGGTACTTTTCTGTACTGGCAGTGTCGTGAATGAGAGAAAACCTAGTGAAATATGCATGCGTTGTTGAGATGTACCACATAGTCCGTTTTAAAGCTTGTGCCTACAAAAATAAATATTTTTCATCTGTAAAAGTGATTACAAGAAAGCGACTCACCAGCTGATAAGATTGGTATCGGGATCATGGGTGTAGCTGCATCCATGATCCTGGTATAACCACCTCCAATATAAGGCTGTATACATACACTCACCGGCCACTTTATTAGGTGCACCTATTACATTTCTTGGTAACACAAATTGCTAATCGGCCAATCGCAAGGCAGCAACTCAGTGCATTTAAACATCTAGACACGGTGAAGACAACTTTCTGAAGTTCAAACCTAGCATCAGAATGGGGAAGAAAGGGGATTGAAGTGACTTTGAACATGGCATGCTTGTTGGTGCCAGACGGGCTGGTCTGAGTATTTCAAAAGCTGCTGATCTACTGGGATTTTCACACAACCTTCTCTAGTGTTTACAGAGAATGGTCCGAAAAAGAGAAAATATCCAGTGAGCTTCAGTTGTGTGAATAAAAATGCCTTGTCAGAGGAGAATGGGAAGACTGATTTGAGATGATGGGCAACAGTAACTAACCACTCATTACAACCAAGGTATGCAGAATACCATTTCTGAATGCACAACACATCCAACCTTGAAGCAGATGGGCTATAGCAGCAAAGACCACACCGGGTGACACTCCTGTCAGCTAATAACAGGAAACTGAGGCTACAATTCGCACAGACTTGACTGTGACATTCAGATGGTAGGGTCAGAATTTGCCTTAAGCATGGATCTATCCTGCCTTATACTAACGGTTCAGACTGGTGGTGTAATGGTGTGGGGGATATTTTCTTGGCACACTTTGGGCCCCTTAGTACCAACTGAGCATCGTTTAAATGCCACGTTCTACCTGAGTATTGTTGCTGACCATGTCCATCCCTTTATGACTACAGTGTTCCCATCTTCTGATGGCTCCTTCCAGCAGGATTATGCACCATGTCACAAAGATCAAATCATCTCACCACTGGTTTATTGAACATGACAATGAGGTCCCTGTACTCCAATGACCTCCACAGTCACCAGATCTCAATCCTGCGGTATTGAGGTAAACCTTTGTGCTAACATTTACATGAGTACATTGCAAAAGTACTCTATTGACCTGTTTGGGGCCAACATATATAAATATCAACAATTTAATCTGCTTGATTAAGAGCCCTTGCACACTGGGGCGGGGCGGCGTCGGCGGTAAAACGCCGCTATTAATAGCGGCGCTTTACCTTCGGTATGCGGCCGCTAGCGGGGCGGTTTTACCCCCCGCTAGCGGCCGAGAAAGGGTTAAAAACCACCGCAAAGCGCCTCTGCAGAGGCGCATTGCCGGCGGTATAGCCGCGCCGTCCCATTGATTTCACTGGGCAGGAGCGGTAAAGGAGCGGTATACACACCGCTCCGAAGATGCTGCTAGCAGGACTTTTATTACTGTCCTGCCAGCGCATCGCTCCAGTGTGCAAGCCCTCGGGGCTTTCACACAGGAATACATGCAGCGGCACTTTTGGGGCGGTTTGCAGGCGCTATTATTAGCGCAATAGCGCCTGCAAACCGCCCCAGTGTGCAAGGGCTCTACATGCTGTAGAGTTGACCCTGTCATCCCTGAGCAGCTACCTGTACCCTAGCAACCAAGGACACTAGGCAGAAGGAGCTGCCTGTGTCCTAGCAACCAAGGATGCTAGATGGCAAGAGCCGCCTGCATCCTAGAAACTGGTAGTGCTTTATGCATGTAATCATGCGTATAACGTACAGAAAAGAGTTTTTGGGGTCTTACTGCCAGCAAGACTCTATGTAAAATCATACGGCTGTGTGCTGAAACCCAAAGTAAGCGTTGGTTTGGGGTTTTTTTTTTTGGTTTTTTTTTTTTGTTTTTTGTTTTTTTCTATATCTGTTGTGTTAATGGATTGGCTTTCTTAAAGCAACAAACAATGTAACACAGCACAATGGATTTGTAAAGTGTGAATGAACCCAGAAAGTAAAAGTTATGGCTGTTGCAGGCATCAGGCAATCACTATAACCTCAAATATACTGCAACAGTCAGGACCTTATGTATTGGTCCCATGAGAGTTATCCATCCAGACAATGCCCCCTGACCTCAGCTTGGTGAGGGAAGTGAGAATTCCATTGACGGCTAACTTCCATGTGATGTATTGTGTATTGCTCATCCAGGATCTGGCTGACAATACAGCTGATCTTTTCGATTCCATTGATTTACACTTCTTCTTTTTTTTTTTTTCTTAGTGGACAAACATGTCATTGCAGCCTTTTATGTGCCATTGGATTGTTGAACCATTTGTCACCAGAGGTGTGACAATTTACCTGCAATAGCCGGGGTAACTTGAGGTTGTTGTGGAAACTCAGCATAGGCCGTCCGTTCCTTTCTGTCGCCATTTGGCCACTTCAGAGGACATCTGATGACTAATTGAAGGCATTGATGGTATGACAAATGAGCTCTCCAAGCTGTAATGATTTAATGACTTCTATATGAGTGTGGTGTTTTATGTAGAGCTGTCAGCTGTGGCAGGAAATACAACAGTGAAAGCAGCTGCTGAGCAGACAAAAGGTGATTTCTGCCTCCTGTTTGAGAAGAGAAATTCAAAAATAGGATGGAATGGAGATTGGAGAAAGTATCCGGAGCTGTGCTCGAAACCTGTGGGTGTAAGCTAGATCTGTGATTAATTTGTCCGGTCAATGATGTAGTAATTGGCATGGTCCTAAGGAACCAATTTTTAATTTAATTTTTTTTTTGGTTAGATTGACTTCACACATGTGTTGTGGTAAAACTGTGGTTACAGTCAACGTGTTGTAATATTCTGCATTAAAGAAGTACAGACAAAGTTTGTTTGGCTGTACTTCTCCTGCGGATCACAGGAGTGCAGTTCATTCTGCACTCCCGAGATCTGTTTTTAGCAGACAGCGAGCTGAAGGCTGCTGTCAGCTGCTGTCACAGCTGGTCCTTGCTTGGGAAAGATCGCCACCCTATGGTCGGGATCAGCCCACAAGCCTGAAGCCTCTGAGAGCCGGAGCGGCTGCTCCTGCCCCTCCACAGCCCAGCCCTACCAGGGGTTGGAGGGGCAGAGCAAAGAGCCGCTAAATGACAGTCACCAGCTCTCTGCTCAGGGAGCTCTGAAAACCAAGCGATTTTGGCGGGGTTTGATCTCTCAGTTTGCAGTCTTAGAGCTGGAGGGGGATTCTGCATCCACTGGGGTAAGTAGGATCTCTTCTCTCCCCCCCCCCCCAAAAAAAAAAATCCCCTTCTTTTTTAAATGACAAACTACCTTGTATGCGCACCTCATAGCAAAAAAAAAAAAAAAAAAATTATATAATATTAATCCTTTTTTTTAATTTTATTTATTTTTTGTACGTTGGGATCTCATTGAAAATAAATCTTCTGTCTTAGTGCAGTGTACATGAGCAAGCAAAACAAATCCATAACTTTAAGCGGTACTGCAGTGCACTGGACAGGCGTGAAGCATTATTTGCATAGCGCTCTATTCTAATGCAACGCCTTGGGTCAGCCCATTACCATTTTTAATGGGCTTAGAAAAAGGAAACTTCCCCACCTGCTTTAAATTTCTTTTCAACCCCGTCTTACCTTTTTTTTTTATGCTGGGGTTGTCCATAAAAAAAAAAAAAAAAAAAAAAAAAAAAAACTCATGCCTAGTGATGCCAGCGTTGATCTGTTGTCGTCTGCTGCTCCACACTTTACCCCAGTTACCACGCCACCATCTTCCTCTCTAAAGTCATTAGGAGCTGGATGTCTGTGAAGACTCCCTGCTGGTGGGTCCTTCCTCTTTCAGCACTGTATGCCTAAGCTGATGCCTCCTGGGATATAAGATTTATATATCTCATGTAGTTGCTGGTGTAGGCTGACATTCTCACCTGGGTAAAATTGGAGGCTAGGTGGGTCCTTGATCCAAAAAAAAGTAAGTTAAAAAAAAGACTGGGGGAGGACTACAATGGAGCATTTTGCAATGAAGTTCCGCTTTACGAGTCTCAGTGCAACAAAACATGCACCTACACTATGGGTGGCCATGGCAGAACAGCACACACCTTTTTACATCACCATGTTGTGGTGCACTGCGGAGGCGGTTGTGTTTGTTTACAGCATAAATGTGCGTTGGTGTGCCTTTAAGAATGAATGGCATTGCTCTGTGGCTCAGACATTGGGTGTTACACACGTTGGCACTGATGGATAAGAATGATTGGCGCCTAAAGTTTTTCTGCACCTTACGGGGGACATTTGCACCAGTCGTGAAAGCAGATGGTGATTCCACTGTATGTAAGTTTGTTTTTCACCGGCGATAGGAGGACCATTTTGTGGCAAGTGGTCCACAGTGAGCAACAGATGTTGGTTGTCCTCAAAGTGTCGTCTTGGAAGTATTTTTCTTATCAGCTGCTGGCTGCATGTAAAGTTGTATTTGGACCTCGGTCTTTACCTACCAGTGTGAATCATCATCATTTGCTGTCTGGGATTTATTTGCTTTATTTACTACTGTAAACTGACTCATGCGTGAGAGTCTATGATTGCACCATCAGTCCTGTTCTGTTATGTAGACATGATCGTACAAGACAGAAATGTATGAATGAGCATATGTAGCCTTGTGGTGCAAGGTAGTATTTTATTAATTTACTTGTTAATGATTGTTTTTAATAATTGCAGTAGGATTGTAATCCTGAAAATGACTTGAATGGAAATCAATAAACGAAGATTTTAATACTTGGTCTTTATTATGGAAGACTGGGTTCCCAAATCTTCCAAAGGGAGATTCTTCTTTTTTCCTTTTTCTTTTCAGATTTTACAGAATTTGTTTGTATTTTGGCACGGAATGTGTGCCGAGTTGAAAGGTTTCCATAAGCCCGCCATAGACGGTTAGAGATTCGAACCATCTATGGGCAGGCTGCTTGTACCCCAGTCGATCCACCATTTGACTTGGGTACAACCAGCATGTCGTATTTTTCATGCGATTATCGCCAGCAACTATGACCGCTAGCATTAATCTCTCTGTCCTACCGGTTTCAGAAAAGAAAATCTCTCCATCTATGACCAGCTTTAGTCATCCCAATCTTTCTAAAATCAGCAGGTGGTAGTCCTTGGCTGTTTTTTTAAAATGACATTCTTTGACTCTGAATCGGCCAGAAACTTCCTGATAATTGAAAATGTAGTTTTTAGCACTCATTAAGACCCCTTTCACAGGGGCGCCTTCGTGTAACGGATTCCACTTGCTCAGCAGGGGATCGCCCTGCTGATCCCCATTGAGCAGGCAGATGACAGGTCTGTGTTCGCTCCTCTGTACAGAACGGACACGGTCCCGCTCTCCTTAATGGGGAAATCAGGATTGAAACTAACCGCGTGTCCGTTTTTCCATCCAATCTGCCGGGTGGATGGGAAAATAGGACCGTCATCTGTCTGTTCTTTTTGTGGGCAGGATCGGATGGCCGCGGGTGTCAGTGGAAATCTGCCGCTCTATAGGGAGACTGGAGGGTCCGATCGGGTCTGGCTGAAAAACTGACAGGCGGACCTGATTGGACAGCCCGTGTGAAAGGGCTCTACAGGATTTCTGTTCGCTTTTAAACCCAAAGACATAATCGCTAGATATCTGCTTCTCTATGCAAACCTGTGCCCAGTTAATGATTTCACAGGAATGTTGTCAGAGAATGGCACATTATCCAATTCCAAACTGGGAAGAGCAGAGAATTGATTGTTGATGTTTGCCTGCTGGTATTTGCGGAGATAGTGACACAATGAAATTGTAGTGCGGCTCTGATCCCGGAGACAAACATTGTCCTCACACTGTGGAATGTTTTCCTTCCATGCTGGAGTTCCTAATCTGGAAGGTAAACGTGTCCCAGAATAGCCCAATGCCACACTTCTTGTTTATGTGATAAGGGGCGAGGTTCCCATCAGAGTGTTTATAGTCTGAGATATCGAGAACATTTGTCATCCGCTGACAGCTCGGAACAACCTTGGAAGATGTAAACAGACTTCTAGACCCATAGACAAATGATTAGCCCTCAACTCTGTTTAGATTGTTTGACCATTCCTATTGCTGCTCAAAAAACAACCACTTGGCATGACAAAATGTTAATTTAAAGATCTGAGTAAGAATAAAGTGCTAGGAAGGTCCTGATCACAGAGCGTTTTACTGCACTGGAAGAACGCAGGTCACCGCTGGGACACACCGAGAATTGTTTTCTATTCATCCTATTCATACTGCAATGGACCATGGACGTCAGTAGTGTCCGCTCAGAAATTCCTTGAAGGTTCTCTTAAGGAAATGCTATTTGCCTGACTGTCTTTCTGATGTCCGCACCCGATCTCTGCATTCAGTGAAGTGATCTGCATATTCTGGGCCCATTATTCAGACTTCATTAAAGCTGGAGAAGCAGCATAATACCGAGTCTACCTGTATTATTGGACAGAGGTTTCTTCAACGGCAACATCCCCATCACAGAGAATTGTGGCTTCTTATTACATTGTCTACTCTTAAGTAATTCTGTATTTTACTTCAATCGTTTTACATGCCCACTTTTCTGTATTTTTGTTTATAGCGTTCTAGCTATAGATTTGTAGGTAATCCACTAGAGGGAGCTATCAGCGGCATCTCTATGCCAAGGCTTAAAGGAACATTTGCCATACAAAATCATTTATTGAATGCCTCAAAAAAGCTGGCCCTACACTGATCAAAATTCGGCTAGTTCATCAGGGACCTGCCAAATTTCAATCGACTGTCAGACAATTAAAATTTTCCCGATCTCATTCCACAACTGCGTGAAAAGATTTAGATGAGACTGTACACATCCAGGTGCACAATGGCATTGTTCCCTCTCAGGACTATATACGATTGGATATAATCAGGAGACTGATCAATACACCTGCAATTCATTACCAATATGGGAAAACCTATCCCAACTCCTCAAGTCAGAGATTTGTGCTGTGTAATAATTCTTTTTCTAATTATTTCTCATTATTATAGTTGAATATACCATTCCACAGATCTTTACACAGGGCATTGAGTCATTCACATCAGTCCCTGGCCCTGAATGACCATACAGTGTAATCTCTCTGCCATGTTATCTCTCACACATGCACTCTCTTGCTCATTACTTTCTTTTGTGCACTTCATTTCTCCCTATCTCTAGCACTCATCTCTCTCTCTCTCTCTCCCTCTCCCTCTCCCTCTCCCTCTCCCTCTCCCTCTCCCTCTCCCTCTCCCTCTCCCTCTCCCTCTCCCTCTCCCTCTCCCTCTCCCTCTCCCTCTCCCTCTCCCTCTCCCTCTCCCTCTCCCTCCCTCCTGCTCGCTCGTCCGCCTTCTCTTTCTGCCCCTTGCTCGCTCGTCCGCCTTCTCTTTCTGCCCCTTGCTCGCTCGTCCGCCTTCTCTTTCTGCCTCTTGCTCGCTCGTCCGCCTTCTCTTTCTGCCTCTTGCTCGCTCGTCCGCCTTCTCTTTCTGCCTCTTGCTCGCTCGTCCGCCTTCTCTTTCTGCCCCTTGCTCGCTCGTCCGCCTTCTCTTTCTGCCCCTTGCTCGCTCGTCCGCCTTCACTTATTGCCCCTTGCTCGCTCGTCCGCCTTCTCTTTCTGCCCCTCGTCCGCCTTCTCTTTCTGCCCCTCGTCCGCCTTCTCTTTCTGCCCCTCGTCCGCCTTCTCTTTCTGCCCCTCGTCCGCCTTCTCTTTCTGCCCCTCGCTCGCCTTCTCTTTCTGCCCCTTGCTCTCTCGCCTCCTCTCCCCTGCCCCCTCCCCCTCCCTTGCTTGCCGCCTCTTTTTCCCCTTCGCTTGCCTCCTCTGTCCTCCACTGAAGGGGGTGGGGGGTGGGCAGGCAGGCAATCAAACTAGCTAGGTTTTTGAGATATGGGAGGAAAATTATAGCATCCCGAGGTACTAAACTTCATGCAGGTATTGACTTTGGTGAGAATTAACTCGGGACCCAATGCTGCAAGAGAATATGCTGCAGCATACATACTACAAATAAGTCCCTGATACAATGCAGATCACGGTTTATCATACTATAGGATCGTATCATTGTGCAATTTTTTTTTTGCCCAGGACTGTAAAGCACATCTAAACGTTCCTTTGCCAACATTTACAGAAATTGCAGTTGGATATAAACTTTCTATTAATGAACAACTCAGTAATACACTAATAAAAATTCTGGTCAAGTCTGGCCCGAAAGACCTAGTAGTGTACCCCCGGGGCTCAGACTTCTTGCCTCATTAGGATAGGCTGCCAGGGGCATCTCACATTGGACACTTTGCCTTTCCCATGACAGTCTGGAGTCTTTGCTCTCTAGATGATTTAGTGAGGGACGAGTTAGAACTGAATATAAAAGCTTGACTACTGACTTTTACATAGTTGAAAAGAGAGCCATCATGTCCATTGTGTTCAACCAAAGTCTGAATTTCCATATTTTTAACAGTGCTGTTTAATCTGTGTGCATTTGGCAGAATATGTATGAAAGAATTTATGGGGCAAATCGTGGGATTGCACTCTGCACCCTTTACCTCCCCAAATCTCCAAACACACTCAACAAATAATGAACGCCACACTCAAATATTGGCATAAATTGGCCGCGGCACTTTTATTGGTTTCCAAACTCATTACTTTTCATAACCATATCACAATTCTAACTCCAATCAAATTATCATTCTCAAAATTGCTTAGCCTTAATAACTCAAGCAAATTATATTTCATCAACTTTGTAATAACCAGTCCCCCTTATATGTAAGGTGACATACCACATAAAGTGCACCCGGCGGGAGGGGGGATGGGAATCCTCTTCTTTAACCGGACCTTCAGCCTGTCGGCAAAACTCCTGGGACAGTGGGCCCTTTATATAATGAGCCCCACTGCTTCCAGAGAGTTCCATTAATTTCTCATTGGCCCATTCCTACCTACCCCAGGTGAGCAGGAAGTGCCAAACATCCCTTGATTAACCGCATGCCAACCAGCCGCCGCAGTTATACTGCGGCAAAATGGCTCAGCTGCGCGAATCGCCATCATGTTACGTCGGTAACATAGACGGCCACTAGGGGGCCCGTGCATGTCACCTGCACACCCACGGAGCCGATGCGCGTGCCTGGCGGTCGCGATCACCGCCGGGCTCCTGCGATCGCTCGGGGCACGCCGAGAACCGGGATCTGTGTGTGTAAACGAACAGTTTCCGGTTCTCTGAGGGGAGAACAGACAGCTCCTCTGTTCATACAAAGTATGAACAGATGATTTGTCCCCTCCCCCCTTCAGTTAGAGCACACAATAGGACACACTTAACCCCTTCACTGCCCCCTAGTGGTTAACCCCTTCACTGCCAGTGACATTTTTACAGTAATTGATGCAATTTTATAGCATTGATCGCTGTAAAAATGCCAGTGGCCCCAAAAATGTGTCAAAATAGTCCGGCATGTTGCAGTCCCGATAAAAATCGCAGATTGCTGCCATTAGTAGTAAAAAAAGAAAAATAATAAAAATACTATAAATCTATTCCCTGTTTTGTAGACGCTTTAACCTTTGCGCAAACCAATGAATACACGCTTATTGCGTTTTTTTTTTTTTTTTCAAAAAATATGTAGAAGAATACATATCGGCCTAAACTGAGGAAAAAAATGTTTTTATATATTTTTGGGGGATATTTATTATAGCAAAAAATATTGCATTTTTTGTGTTTTTTTTTCAAAATTGTCACTTTTTTGTTTATAGTGCAAAAAAATAAAAACCGCAGAGGCGACCAAATACCACCAAAAGAAAGCTCTATTTGTGGGGAAAAAAGGACGCCAATTTTGTTTGGGAGCAACGTCGCACAACCACGCAATTTTCAGTTAAAGCGACGCAGGGCCGAATCGCAAAAAGTGCTCTGGTCTTTGGCCAGCCAAATGGTCCGGGGCTGACGTGGTTAACCTGAATAATCTGACCATCCTAATCAGCTAACACCAAATCAGAGGCAACCCCATGCAGGTGCGCCCAAATAATTGTGCCCTCCTTTTACATGGAGGTGCCATTATTTGTTTAGAAAATGTGAAATTTTCACTTTAAGGCCCGTTACATAGGAACAGATTTGCCAAGAGCAACCAGACCAAACCAGACAGCAAGAAATCAGGGTTTATTTCATAAGCTGTTATGTAGAAGGCACTTTTTTTTTTTTTTTTTTTTTTTTTTTTGAGTACAGATGAGAGAAAAAAAAAAAAAAGAAAAAAAAGTTGGAGGTCATAAGAATCCTGTGAGATTCCTGTGGTCATGGAAGGCTCTGTGACCTCAGATATCCTCGCACCTTTCAAAGCAGGTAAATGACTCCCGTATCATGATTCAAGAGACGTAGTTGTATCATTTTTTGGTTTACTTGATCTTCTAAAAAGAATGTTCCCTCTTCAGCATATATGTCTATGCAAATGATGGTGGAGTATTTTTATCCCGATGCTGATTAGTGTTTTTATGCAAAACCAGCATATTATCATTTTTTTTTTTTTTAAACTATCTGCGTGTGACTGATGGGATTAAAATTCTGATTATCCAAGGAGGAGCTGCTGCGTTTTCTGGTGGGAGGGTGGAGCCAGCTGCACTTCGGATTGATATGTTTGGAAGAGCGCTTTCAGAATATTTTGTACATTCGGAGCTTGACAGATATTCCCGTTTTTTTTTGGGGTGGGGGGGGAGTTTTTTGTTTTTGTTTGTTTTTTTTTTTTAATTTATTAATTTTGAACTAGATATTGTAATGTTGTTTCTATACACTCATGTCTCTATCTTCTTTTCCGCAGGCTGCTACAGTCTCCGACGGAGGTAAGACCACTACTCCCTTATTTATACGTAGAAATGAAATTTGTGTGCCTTTTTTAAAAAATGTAATGTGCTTTTTTGGCTATTATTATTTTTTTTAAATTTTGCGTACTTCTTCCTTTTTTTTTTTTTTCTTTTTTTTTTTTTGTGCGTTTTGGTACATTCGATAGGACGGTTAATAAGCAATATTGGCTTTGTTTTTGTGTTTTGTTTTTTTTTTGTTTTTTTTTGTTTTTGTTTTGTTTTTTTTTTTGTTTTGTTTTGTTTTTTTTTTGTTTTGTTTTGGTACATTTGATAGGACGGGTAATAAGCAATATTGGCTTTGTTTTTGTGTTTTGTTTTTTTTTTTTTGTGTTATGGTACATTTGATAGGACGGGTAATAAGCAATATTGGCTTTGTTTAGTATTGTCCATTTTATGCCTCTGCCAACTTGGGTAGTGTTCTTTGTGCCCAGCGGGTGTGACAAAAGAGTTAATCGATATTATTTACTATGTCCTGAATTTCTCCATGTTTTGATTGGTTTTATCAGATTAGCAAAACAAGTTGGTACCATGTTAATTTTCTTGCCTACCTCATTTCATTTAGGTTTCTGCGGAGGGCTGATAGTTGCGTTGCACGCAGCTGTCACTGGTTAAAAGCTCTCCCGTAGTTTGCATAGGGCAAGTTGAAACGCGCTGTTCAGCAGGTGTTTGCTTAGTTACATGGGGATCCTTTACAGTGAAAGTTTGCATATTAATTCCCACAAAGAAACCTTGTGCCTTGTCTTTCATACCCTCTAGCAGGAGCGTCCACATGCAAGGACATGCGGCTCGTCAGACCTCATTGAGGGTGACTGGAACATCTTACATTGCTGTCTATTGTTTGGCGGTAATTGTTTGGCAGTAATCTGGTCTTTACAGCTGTGGGTGCTGTTTGCAGATGGATTAACCCAAAGAGTGCCGTCTTCTGCTCTTGTTTTGATGGCTCAAGGCATGGGTTCCCCAGTCTTTAGAGCCTAGCATAACAATGCAATATAGAGTGCAGGGTCTCAGAGCAACCAATTTTATTTGTTTGTACTTAAATTAGATCTCAGACCATTTCTGATTGGTTGCTGATTATTTCCCAAAACTGTCCATCGGTCCTACTAACTATGCTTATTTTTTTTAGTTTACTCCAATTTCAATTTACTTGTGCCTCTATGAGGTTATTGATGTTTCAGCAATACAAATTCACTACCAATGAGGACATGATGTATATTGTACTTTGCCCATTGCCTTATTTATTATGCTTGTAAGTGTAAAAGGATAATCTACCCAATACTTTGTTAATAATGCAGGTAGCTGTATGTAAGATGCCCAAATATAACTTTCTGTTTATCTGAACTCCAAGAATAAAAATATATTGTGGCTTATGAGTCCTTAAACACTTGACCTCCAGAAGATTTACCCCTCTTCCTGACGAGGCCATTTTTATTTTTTTTCGATACGGCACTGCGTTACTTTAACTGACAATTGCGCAGTCATGCACAGCTGTACTCAAAAAGTGTCGTCTTTTCCCCCCACAGAGATTTTTTGGTGGTATTTGTTTAGCTCTGCGTTTTTTGGTTGGTTGGGTTTTTTTTGTTTATAGCGAAAAAACAAACATTTTACCAAAAAAAAATTTTTTTTCTTTCTGCTATAAAACCCTATCCAGTAAAAAATTTGGGGGAAAAAAAATTTTTTTTCTTCATTAATTTAGTCCAATATATGTTCTGCTACATATTTTTGGGTAAAAAAAATCTCAATGAGTGTATATTGATTGGTGTGCACAAAAGTTTTTCTCTATTTATTTTTACTAGTAATGGCTTGTCAGAACAGCGATCTGCCTTGTTTACGTAGAGAGACTACCGTTCTGCCTCTGCTGGATGATCGGCAGGTGCCGACAGACATCGAGTCCACGGTACTCCCTGCTGGAATCCCGCTGTGTATGATCACAGCAGGAGCGAGCCCCCCCCCCCCCCGGCGTCTGTAATATATACTTGATCCAGCGCACAGCTGCTATCCTGTAGCAGTAAAACTGCTATGGGGCGGATGGCCACAAGTGGTTAAGCTGGCCATATTTTTTTTTTTTTTTCTCACCCAAGGGTGCTGCCCAAACATCCCCTCATCCCCTTCACCTGCTGGGATGTTGTGTTCTGACAGCGGGACTCTCTGCTGTCAGAATAGACTGATGGAGAGAGGTTTACAGGGGCAGCCACACATGGACGAAAATTCAGCTGGTCCCTGCTGCACCACCTGAATTTCCATCTTTCAATCCATCTATGGCCAGCTTTAGATGTGTAAGATGTGCCCTGCATCTATGGAGGAGCAGCATTGTCACTCAGCACAGAACTACACAACACGTCCCCTTCTCCACATCATAGGGAGAGGTGTTCTGTAGTACAAAGAGAGCAGAAACAATGCTGATAGAGTGCATAGGAAGTTATGAGCTTGCAAGACTTCTGGAGGTATCAGCAGGTTTTTGTTTGTAATTGTCAAACCGATATAGTGCTTTTCATTGAATATTTAAGTGACCAAAAGGTAGAGAGAATTTCATGGTTTGTGTTTTACATACAATTCAAGGCTGCTGGCACTATGATTTAAAGTGACTAAAATCCCTCAGTTTATCTAAGCACTTTCAGAGACTGGTTTAATCACTTAATGAGTATGTATCTTTATATTTTTATCCTTGCCTGTTCAGTTTTTAAAGGATCATTTCACCATTAAATGCAAAAAGATGTACTTTTTTTTTTTTTTTTTTTAAACTGGAGCCTGTAAAGCAGGGGTAGGCAACCTTTTGAGAGATGGAGATCGACCTGGGCAACATGGACATCAAAGATCACTGGGGTACGGCGCCCTTTAAAAAAAAAAAAAAAGGCAGCATAAAGAAAGCTTAGAAAAATCCAATAAAACTGTTACTGTAGAAATATAAACATGTCTGGGGAGTAATTGGTTATTCCACAAGTCTGATGCCGAAGTCCACTATAAGGCAGAACATCTGGTACTGCAGGCTGATTTGTTTGACTAGTTTCAGGGCCTGGCTATCTGCTCTGATTTCTGACTAGTGTCGGTAGGAGGTAGGGCAGTGCCCAGGAGTCAGAAGGAGGTAGGGCAGTGCCCAGGGGTCAGAAGGAGGTAGGGCAGTGCCCGGGGATCAGTAGGAGGTAGGGCAGTGCCCAGGGGTCAGTAGGAGGTAGGGCAGTGCCCAGGGGTCAGTAGGAGGTAGAGCAGTGTGTAGAGGTTTAGCAGTATGAAAAGCAGTGTATAAGGCAGTGATGGCGAACCTTGGCACCCCAGATTTTTTGGAACTACATTTCCATGATGCTCATGCAATCTGCAGTGTAGTTGAGCATCATGGGAAATGTAGTTTCAAAGCATCTGGGGTGCCAAGGTTCGCCATCACTGGTATAGGGAATGGATCAACAGAGCAGCGAACAGGGTGAGGTCAGAAGGACACGATACTAGGGGATCAGGAGGGCTGGGGTGTCAGGAGGGCAGGGTATTAGAGAGTATGGTATCGGGTACCATATTCTAGTACTGTAGGGTCAGGAGAGTGCAGAAGTTGTTACGAGATGCAGAGTAGCGCAGGGAAACGGCATGTTCTGGCACCAATCCCTGCCAGTCCTCCACTCTCGTCCATCCCACAAGCACCTTGGATGGATCGTAGAGGAGGCGAGGCAGTGGGGATGAGCTCTGGCGCATTCGTACAAGAGCCGGAACCCACCCGAGCTATTCCAAAGGTTTTTCCCCGCCCCTAGCTAATCGTATGCAGGGGCAGGTGCTGCCCCGCAGTCCAGGATTGGCCAGTTGTGCACCCGTGCTGCTCTGTAAGTGCTGGGTCGGCAAGGCAGGGATGTCTTCGCGAGCTACCTAACACCTGCTGGTGGTCGTCAGGTTGACGACCCCCGCTGTAAAGCATTGCACCCAGATTGTGGGTGCAATCCAGGATCCTGTAGACTCTCTGTACGCGGTCTGCCCATACCTCCAATACAGGCAGGTAGTTACTGAATTGCAGGAAGAATCAATGGGCTACAAGAGTGCTCATCAGCGTTCTCACAGACCATTGAGAACTACAAGCTGTCGGCCACAATGGCTGGTGGTACTTGTAGTTCATTTACTCTGTGAATGAAATGATGCGGCCATGTGGGTGGAGCCCTGCACTGCCATACTGTTTTTAAATTGTGAGAGTGGATGCTGGAAGAAGCGGTGTCATTCATTCATGGAGATCCACAATTCATGTATTCCATGATGGCAGATGGACTTTTAGTTTAAATGCAACACAATTGTAGTCATCTCTTCCTCCAGCTCTCTAGATGAAAGCCTGTACAGAGGTGTGTGTGTGTGTGTGTGTGTGTGTGTGTGTGTAATATAATATATAATATCTTTTTTTTTTTTTTTTTTTTTTTTTTTTTTTTAGGTCAGACCACCCTTTTAGTGAGATTTCAGATTTGGAAAACTGTAATTGCACCCTAGCTTCTTAGACTCTCTGATCCCAAGAGCATAATCTCGGCATCTGAATTCCCAGCTCCACCCATTTGTTCTCTTTATAGGAGGCTCCATTTACACTTGTAGGACTCCAAAGTTGCGCTGACTTTGACACAACTTTGGATGGGTACAACTTTGGTTTTGACCAGTGATAATGGACAACTGTTGAATTGTATAACATTCAGGTACAACTTTCATGCAACTTTTGAGGGTTAACATTGAAGTCTGTGGCCCTCAAGTTGCATGAAAGTCAGACCAAAGTAGTGCATGAACTATTTTGATGTCGCTGCAACTTTAAGTCGCACATATATGAATGGTTATCATTGGACGATGTGGGGAACAACTTGTCATGCAACTTTGATGTCCAAAGTTGCATGACAAGTTGTACAAGTGTGAATGGGGCCTTAAAGCTGATCCCCAGGTATGGTTTGTGTGGGTCCAGCTTGGATTTATCTAACTATACTTATTCCATATCTGCGGGACTGAGAGTCACTGTAGTAGCCACCACTACTACAGTGATCGCCACGGTCTTTGGGTCCTGTTCCATGCTGTATACTAAACACAGGGATTTGCTTGCTCAGCATGGAGGCCATTAAAAGAATATCTTGCGTTTTTTTCCTAATAAGTGCAAAACGTTCTGTGATTGGACAGGGCGGAGATTGTGACTTCATCAGCTTTCCCTCCTCACTTCGTCAAATCTGAGCAGGCTTTGTGATGGTACTTCGCTATACAAACCATAGATGGCGATCGCCTTTCACCTGACCATACACATCAGCCAAACAGTGGCTGCATGTAATCAGTTGCATCCACTGTTCAGCTATTCTGACAGCCACAGGGGACGGCTATCCGAAAACAATAGCCAATTGCTGCTCAGCAACTGCTGTCAAGTTGTTTCTCTGTGGAGAGTTTTTCTGGTTCAAATATAGATCAAAAAAGTCATTGTGTATTTTTAAAGCTGCTTTTATGACTTTTTTTTTTTTTTTTTTGGCTTTTAATTTTTATTTTTTTTTAGCAATAATTAAAGTTCTCTTTTTGGACCCTTTCATCACTGGCACTTCTACGGTTTGATGATACAAAAGCTGGCAGGGGAGATTCTTCCATCAGGATGAGGGGAATCAATGAGCCTGAACAAGACTGATTTTACTCTGCATGACCGGCTGAACTCTTCTTTTTGGATTTTCTTATTGGGCAATAGAACATCGTTCTCCATAGAAGCATGACTGATTGGGACTTGCTAACGTGGAGGTTTTCTAGCAAATTAAAAAGTCTTGCTGGGTGATAATGAGTACATCTGCCTTCTGAGGATCTTGCTAGTGATTTAATGCGGTTCATGACCATTACTGGGTCATTTCTGAATAATCAAACTTGGGATCGTCCATCACTTAGAGCTGTCTGTTGTCAACCTTCTCTATATTAACCAGTCTGATATCAATTAAAGTGTTACTAAACCCACAACCATAAAATCAGTCTGTATATGCAGTAAAGCATGCTTGTTATACTCATTGTGGAACCTAAGGGGTTAATCCTCTGCATTGTGTAAAAAAGGCTGTTTGATCCTGTCTTCTCTGATCCTCCCCTTTTACTGTCCCCAATCCATCTGCTGATATTACAGAGCACATGCTCAGTTTGGTGTGTTTTGCAAGAATGTTTGTTAGTTTTTTTTTTTTTTTTGTTTTTTTTTTTTTTGGGGAGGGTGCATGTGATCAGCACAGGGCCAATCGGCACTGTCCAGACGGGGTCGGGTCTTACAGCCTTATTGGACAGTCAGAGGAGAATGAAAACTCCTACAAGCCACAAGACTTCTATATACTGCGGATGAGGAGCAGTTTATATTTCCTAAAATGTCCATGTTCTGTGTACTGTGGGAGACCAACTATAGTGAATGCAGAGTCCTGGGTTTAGTAACATGCTGCAACCTAAAGCAACCTTTTGCCTTTATGTGTAATGACTGGTGGAAATAAAATGTAGTGATAACACAAATACATTAGATATTTGCTTTCTTTCAAAGATGCACAGACCATAAATGATAAATGCATACAACCCTTTTTTTATATTTTTTTTTGTTCCCACTTTTCATATCAGCTGCAGTGTTTTTTTTTTTTTTTTTTTTTTTTCTAATGATTTGGAGATAATGTCACATAAATTTACTCAAAAATATAAGTACTTGCAGATGTGCGCAACCCTGCACATGAAATTGGTAATTTATACATTTTATGGGTTGTTCCATGATTGCATTTACACTTCTTTTTTTTTTTTTTTTTTTTTTTTCCCCCTTTCATAATCAGCTTTAATTAGCATTTCTTCAAAATTAAGGCTGGAGAACTAGCTGATCTTTTTTGATAGAATTTGGAAATTGGCGGTGATTTCAGAGCAGTATAGACATCTGTTTAATAGCACATATTCACAGCTCAAACGCATTTGGATGGTAGTCCCGGTGCTGAGGCAGGATATAAAAAAAGGTCAACTCGTTTTTTTACTTTTTTTTTTTTTTTTTTGCTTTGTTTACCCGCCTTTCTTTTTGTTAAAGGATAAGTTCAAGATTTAAAAATGTGCACACTTTTTTTTTTTTTTTTCTTTTTCCTTTTCTAACGAGCCTGCAGAGCATTGTACCCATGATCAGTGGATCGCATTGCCTGAGTGCAATGTCCAGCTCCTGCAGACTCTCAGGAAAGCTATCTGCTAGTATCTGGTACGGGCAGGCAGTTACCTTTTATGCCCTATACACACGATCCGAAAATCGTACGAATCAAAAAATGCCACATTCGAATCGATCGTACGTTAATGGGAACGTTGGTACAGAGCTTTCGAGAGCCGATCAGGACAGTCCATCCAATATTATTCTATCGGACATGCACGAAAACTTTTTTTCGTACGATTTTCGTTTAATCAGTACACCTATCGTTCGAAAATGCAATACAAATGCATTACAACACATGACATCACTTCTGAATTTTTATGCTGTCGTATGGGAATTTTTGGGACTTTAGTAAACTCAACAGATTCGACGTGAGATTAGCATGCAAAAAAAATGGACGATCACTCGTCCGATAATCGGATCATGTGTACCGGGCATAAGGGTGAGAAGATCAACGGGCTTTAAGGACACTCATCAGTCCCCTTGCAGCTCCATGGAAAACTACAAGCTGTTAGCTGCAATGGGCGGTGGCACTTGTAAGCATTAATTAACAGAAAACTGTGAACAAATAACGAGCCCCGCACAGGCCGTGTTTTTCAAATGCTGAGAGCATGGAATAGGGGGGTTAGATATGGTGGTGGTGGGGGGGGGAGCTGCAGATGCTGGAACATGTTGCACAAGTGAACTTATCCTTTAAAGTGAACCTGTCGTTACTAACCGTTTCTTGTATGCAGCAAATGTTTAACCACTTTTCTACCACTGCACATTTTTTCAACGGCAGATCGGCTGCCTTTTTTTTTACCCAGCGTTCTTTAGGAACGGCACTAGAAAAAATGGCTTTCAGGCACCTGATCCACCTGGGTACTGCTGTGTGCCGAGCGGTCATTAGACAGCTCGGTACACATGGGCACTGTACCAAGCTAATCCAAGGGGCTGGGTACAATGTGATCGCAGTGATTGGTCATCACAATGACCGCGCAATTGTCAGTTAAAGAGACGCAGATCTGTATTGCAAAAAATGGCCTGGTCATTAAGTTGGTAAATCTTTCGGGGCTGAAGTGGTTAAGCCACTCCCATCACTATTTTTCCCTCTCCATGGTTGTAACCCCTCCCCCTCTGCACATGCTTGTTGAGAATCACAAATTCTGAGTATTAAAGGAAGAACCAAGATAACATTTCCACCTTCTGAAATAAGTTGGAAATGGCATCCTTTCATATTTCTTTCCTTACAGATTCCTTCAAATCTAAAGTCTAAAAAGAGACGGCAGTTTTTCTATTCTGATCCAAGCCCTCGCTTGGTAGCCATCAACCACATTGCTGCTCTTTGAACAAGGTTACTATTGTCCTTCGGTGAACGGCTCTGTTCTCTTGATGTTCCACGAAATGTAATAACCAATAAAGAATTCCTGGAACATGAAAGTTCAGAAAACAGTCAGGATTTTTTTTTTAAACAATAATTGGTGCCTGAATGAAAGTGCTTGTGCAATGAGAACAAAAACGTATTTTTTTTTTTGTAAGTTAAGACGGTCTTTTAATGAGCACCTCTTACAGCTAGATAGGAGAGGTGGCCATTGTCTTGGCCATGCCACCATTAATGGCATTTAAACCCATCACTAAGGAGAAATAAACCTAATACTAAACCACCTTGGTTAGATAATCCATTGAGAGCATTACTTATTGTTTAGTTCAGACTTTCCATTTGTACTGTTTGTCATCTCCCCCCTCGCCCCCCAACCCTCAGGTTCTCCGACTTAGACTTTGGTTCTGTCTTGTTCCTAACCCAGCTTCCCATTTTCGGGAATACAGCACTGGTTCTACCTAATTCTGACACAATGAAAACAAATGATTACACAGAACAAACATTTAGGGCTCTATCACACCTATTCATACCTGCGTTGCCTCACTGTACTACAATATTCGGTGTATTTGCTTTGCCATTCGTATTCATTGGACCCCCATTGAAATACATGAAGTGGACAAAGGTACTTGTCTCTCAAAAATTCATTATAAAAGAAAATGAGGCAAGTACATTTTCTGAGAAACAAAAACGGCCTACACACCAAGAGGTAAAGGCCCCAAATCTTTTACTGAGGTCTTAATTGCAAAAACAGCAGATTCAGCCCACAGAAGACCTCAAAACCATTATTTTGGAGATGCTAGGCACCTTTCTCTAAGTAACAAAGTACATTTTCTGGCCATAGACATGCAATGAGGGGCCCACTGGGCTTTTCCTAAAGCATCTTCCAGGACAGCTATATGAGGTGATCGACTCCGCCCTCTATAGGAAGCACAATACCAAAACCAGTTAAAAGGTCCCTCCCACGCCTTCACTCTCCATTGTTGTGATTCTGACCCTCCAGTTACGGCACACTGTTCTTGTTTGGTATTTTTTGTCCTAGTTGGGTAATTGTGGTTACCTGCCTCTTTTTCAGGTGGACTGACCTGCCTGTCAATAAGGTTTCAGTGCAAACTGTTGGCACTAAATATAAATCTTGTATAATTATAATAACTACTTGAGAGCTTCCCTATCTTGTTGCCTGGACTTCGGCCCCTTTCTTAAAGGAGTTGTAAAGTCCTCTTCTTTTTTTTTTTTTCTTTTTTTTAAATAATCATGTTCTACTTGCTCTGTTGCAGTGGATTTGCACAGAGCTGCCCAGATCCTCCTCTTCTCGGGTCCCTCTTCGCTGCTCCTGGCCCCTCCCTCCTGTCAAGTACCCCCACAGCAAGCAGCTTGCTATGGGGGCACCCGAGCCGCTTCGCTTACATTCAGACACGGAGCCCCAACCCGACCCCCACCACGTCTCTCCCCTGATTGGCTAACTGACTTTGACGCCGCAGGATTCCCTGCTGTGTCTCATCCAATGAGGAGGAGAGTCCTGGACAGCTTAGACACTCGTGGACATCGTTGGAGAGAGATTGGGCTCAGGGTAAGTATTAGGTGGTGTTGGTGGGGCTACTACACACAGATGTTTTTTCATCTTAATGCATAGAATGCATTAAGAAAAAAACTACTGCCTTTACAACTCCTTTAAGCCTCATACACATGAGAATATCGGACGAATGATCGTCCCTTTTTTTTTTTTTTTTTTTTTTTTGCGTGCTGGTCTCATAACGAGAATGAAGGTTACTCAACTTAAGAAAAAAAATTCTCGTCCAACAGAATACAGCTTCGGAAATGATGTGATGTATGCTTTCTTTTCAGAGCATGCGTTGTCTTGTTTTTCCGATTTTTATTATTTATTTCATTTTCCAGACGAAAACTGAATAAATGAAAATCGTATGATCTGGTATTGTGGAAGAGAAAAATTTTCCCTTTGGATAATTTCAGACAAACTGTTGTGATCAGGTCTTGAAAGCTGCGTTCTAACGATCAGATTATCATACGATCGATTCAAAAGCGTTATTTTTCATCCGATTTTCTGATCGTGTGTACTAGGCTTTTCTGTGGATTGACTCCAAAAGCCTCTTGGTCTCTCCCAGGGGTGTCTCGGGATGTGTGTGGGCTGCTGTGGAGTCATCCAAGGATGGTGCCTTTTGGGGGGGGTGAAGACACCATTTCTGTGGGCACATTCTGGTGTAAGTAGACCGCCATAATTTCTGCACACCTAGAATAGTTTTGCTTTTTTCTTCAAAGTATTTTTAATTAAATTTTTAAGTTGGGGCGCAGTTTAGAAGCGACCTCGTTTTTGTTGTCTTTTGCAAAAATTCAGCTATTCTCTTTTTGATTTCAATGCAGAATGAAAGGGAAAAATCTTATCAGCTAATATGAGCAATAAAGCTTATTTGTCTTCATTACAGTATCATGCATGAGGAGGCCCTTGGTGTATAGTAGAGTTGCTCACATACCTAGGCCAATCATTAGGACCATCTAGTCCTAGTCTACTTTGCTTGTGACTGTTTGGATTCTGTTTGGATATCATTGTGCTTCGGACACGAATGTGATAAATCTACTTTGTGGAGTTTTGAGAGTTTGTAGTGTTTTCTTTTTCTGATTTACTGAAGATTCCTCGATACTGTCATTTAAAAATAGGGCATGGTTTTCCTGCTAATTCATGGCTGGGAATATCAACTGTGTATTAGAGAGATTACATTTCATGGTAGACAACTGTGCTTGGCATCTGTCCAGGTTCAGAGCTTCACTGGAAGTTTTGGCTAAATTAAACCATGTTTTCCATTTTTGGAAGTTGCCTTCTACTGCACACGTATGTCCAGAGGGGGTAGGGGTTAATGAATGGGGAAAAAGCCTGGCTGATACACCATTGTTTGCGAGTGCTGATCGGATGCCTATCATGTTTTTCTGGCATGCCCGTTCTACAAAAACCAGACGTTTGGCTAGCTTCTGTCGGACAGGCTGCTGTACACATGTACTGAATGTTGGCCGGTTTCAGCTGAACCAGCTGATATTTGGCCCGTGTGTACCAGGCTTTAGGTGTGCTGGAGCCAGAGGTCTCAAGAGGGGGTAAGATCTGATTATTTTTTAATGGCCTCCTAGATGAGCAAAATATGGGTCTACTGCAGGTTAGGGCAGCATGGACCCCCACATTTCTCTATCAAATCCAGTACCTGGGACAAACTGGTCTCCTCTGCCTATGGTGGTATTTATATGTGAAATATATTGCCATTTTCTGTGTGCAGAGCTTTTTCCTAGAAATAAATAGAAAACTGCAAATCCTGCATCCCCATTATCTCTATTATACTGCAGTCTGATCTTTGATATCCTGCAATGAAATAGAGGCACATTGTATCATTCTCCTGCTGTTAAATGTGCCAATAAATCCTGAGAGTTAATCTTCCTTGGAGAGTCTTGGATGTACCGTGTGCTGCCTTCTACTTACCTTGTTTATTTGATAGCTCAGAGATGAGTTTGTCCTTGACAGCACTTGGTTATCCTGTGGTAGATGGGGTATAATCTTTTTGCAAAAACCCTATAGTGGCAGCTGGCATCCTGTCCTTTTGCTGAAGATCGCTGTGGTAGGGAAAAACGTCAATGGAAAAGTAATTTCTTAACCCTATTTTATAACAACAAATTATATTGGACACTGTGCTTATTTCAGCTTAAGATTTCAACAAAAATTGGCCATAACTACATCATGTGATGGGTGTTTAATGCGGACCTTGCACTGCAGTGCTTTTTTTCACGCCCCCATCACGCAGCACTTAAAGCGGAACTTTACACTAAAGGGGAAGTTCCACTTTATGCCTTCCTCCCCCCCGCCTATTTTATTTTTGCAACTTTTTTGGGGGAGGGGGAGCGGATACCTGGATTTGACAGGTACCCGTTCCCACTTGTCTGATCGCCGTGGGTCCATTAAAACTTTTCCAATAGGGTGGAGATGGATTAGAACACCTATTAGCTTTTTATTGTTGTCTATGCCCTTGTTTCACTCTCCTGTTTTTACCATTATTGAAAGTAGAAGAAAATCTCACATTTTGGGTTGTCCCCAGAAAAGTAAGGCCCCTTTCACACTGGGGCGGTAGGGGGCGTCGGCAGTAAAACAGCGCTATATTAACGCTGTTTTACCGCGGTTTTCGTCCGCTAGCGATGCGGTTTTAACCCCCCGCTGGCGGCCGAAAAAGGGTTAAAACCCCTCGTATAGCGCGGCTATAGCCGCGGTATTACCGCGGTATAGCCGCGCTGTCCCATTGATTTCAATGGGCAGGAGCGGTGAATACACCGCTCCTTCACCGCTCCAAAGAAGTGGCTGACAGGAGTTTTTTTCTTCTCCTGCCAGTGCACCGCTTCAGTGTGAAAGCCCTCGGGCTTTCACACTGAACAAACAGCGGAGGCTGTTTAGGGGCGGTTTACAGGCGCTATATTTAGCGCAATAACGCCTGCAAACCGCCCCAGTGTGAAAGGGGTCTAAGGGAAATCTATTTCTATTTCTAGTGACCTGAAGGGCCCCAAAGGATTCCCATAATTTGCAGGGATTTCCTCTCACTTCCTGCTATGGAACAGGAAGGGAAGGTGAATTTCCCTATTGGGACACTGTTGGCCAAAAAAACAAACAATGATGGGGGTTATAATCCTCACTTGCGCTTTCCAAAATGGGAAAAAAAAACAAACAATAGTACTGCAGAACTAACTCAAATATGTGCTCACCAATAAATATGCTGTACCTTCTCATAAATGCATACAAATATGTGGGCCCACCAAAGCATTCTTGCTGCGCATCCACCGAACGTGTAAAGGTGGTCATAGACAGAGTGATTTTCTTTCCTGCAACCATGGGTTGCAGGAAAGAAAATTGCTTGATTCCTCCATCACAGTTGGTATTGAGGGGGGGGGGGAATTCCCTCCAATGGAGCCATTGTTTTCTCCTTGCAGGGAGGACGTCCCCACCAGAAGAACACTGTGATTACTGCTAGCAGCTAAAATGGCCACCAGCAATAATTGCATGTAAAATGGCACACACTGGTTGTAACAAAGTTGATCGATTCAGTAAACTTGGGTACATTCAGACTCCCCATAATTGGTAGCCTGGCAGCATCACTAAGGATTTCTCCCTGTGTTTGAACATTCAAACCCTCTGCAATTACTTTTTCTTTGGACTGTTAAGCCGGCCATAGATGTGTAGTATTTCAAATAAAAACTCTTATGCCCCGTACACACGATCAGACTTTCCAACGGGAAATGTTGGATGTGAGCTTGTTGGCTGAAAGTCCGACCGCGTTGGCTAGCAGGTTCTCAAATTTTCCACCAACAAAACTTTGTTGTCGGACCGATTTCCGATCGCGTGTACACAAGTCCGTTGCACAAAAGTTCACGCATGATCAGAATCAAGTACGAGCCAGAAGCACTCTGTCTTCTAAAACTAGCGTTCCTAGTGGAGATATCACGTGACCATTGAACTTCCTTTTCTCGGCTTGCCGTACGTCTTGTAGGTCGCTACGTTCGTAATTGTTGGCCAACATTTGTGTGACCGTGTGTATGCAAGACAAGTTGGAGCCAACATCCTTCGAACAAAATTTCACGGTTTTGTTGTTGGAAAATCCAATCGAGTGTACGGGGCATTAGGAAAAAAGTTTCTAAGAAAGCTTGTTTGCTTTTCTAATTATTAGTGGGGTCAAATCGATGTTTGTTTTTGACCATAGTGAGGGGGAAATTCGAAGGAGCAAACTGGAAATTTTTTTCTAAAAAGAATGAATTTCTCAGTTTGTGGTTTTTGTGTGGTAAAGTCCAATAATTTTAAAATGGATGTTAAAAGCAAACCATCTTTCAAACCACAAACAAATGTTCCGAGAATGTTCTGAGAATTTTCGTACAAATTTTCTTACTTTTTTTTTTTATCCTTAAGACATTTTTTTTAAAAATTCTGTCCATCTATGACCAGCTTTAGCTACACTCTCCTGACTGCTTAGTCCCCACTTCTCTCTACTGCTTGGAGGGCAGAAGCCACCCAGGAGCTGCTGTCAATCACAATGGTGAGAACTGGGCTATGGGACAGGAGGAGCCACTGTTAAACACACCTACCCACCCCGTTAGGCTCCCAGCTGCCTACGACACCAGCAGCACTGGAAGACTAAGTTGGTAAAAGTGTTTGACAGTGGTTCCTCCTAACATTGTATTCACAATAGGGCAGAAATCCCGCCCTGGAGGTTCAGAGAATAGACATTAGGACCAAGAGCGCATGCAGTGACAACACAGTGCAGAAGTCCTGCTCAGAGTTTAGTACGCCATGGACACATGGAGTGTGCGCACAAGTGGTGGCACCACTGCGGTGGTAGATGCAGGGCTTTTTTTCCTCAGAATATATGCAGGTACTCCCCCTTCCAAGTCTCCACCTCCTACCCCTTTGAGCACATCCCTTGGTACCAGTACTGCCCCTTTTAGAGAATACAGAACCAATCATCCTTTTTTTTTTCTTTTTTTTTTTTTTTTGGTACTAAGTAATTTGTATGGAATTTGTAACATGGATACCTCCAGCAATAACAGACCCCACTACCAACAACAGATGCCCCCACCAAAACATTTGATCCACTTCAGTAATAATAGCCCCCCTAGCAGCCAACACCAATAGACCATTCAGCAGAACTTCACTAAAATGTAGACACCCCCCCCCCCCCCGAACCCCCCAGCAGCTAGCAGCAATAGATCCTCCAGTATATCCCAATACTCCTTTGCCATTACATGCATCCAGTGCTAGAGGTGCCAGAACTGTGTTCCCCCATGTTTCAGCTGGGGAAAATTAAAGCCCTGGGTAGATGATTCCATAGATTGTGGCCACTGCTAGCAAGCAGGAGGTAGTCACTGGCAGGATCAAGTTAAGGTTCAGTTAAGTTTACTAATTCAATATAAATAAAATGTAATGCCATAAAGGTCATAGAGTAATGGACACATTTATTGTAGGGTTTTTCGTTTTTTTTTTTTTTGTTTTGTTTTTTTTAGAGGGGTTAGTGAACCTTAAAGTCTTGAAGTCACCCAGCGATGGACATCCAGAAGAGGATTGAAGCTGTTTTAGTACAGACTGCTTTCTAGTTAGTTGCAGCCAGTCAGTTCCTCCCTTCCATATTGTACCCTGCCCTAACCACATGAAAGGAAGGAGCCCATTGGTTTCTAGAGATCTGTACAGACTATTCTTCATACTGCCAGTTTTTGCCTAATCTGCTGGGAACATGTGAGTAAAAATGGCTTCTTTGGATGGATCTGAGGCCCCCGGATTGCCCTGCTCTTTCCTTTTTTATTTTTAGAACATCATTATTCTGTCCTTTTTGTGGATTACCATTGCTCTTTTTTTGCTAATATATAACCCTGCTCAGCCTCCATCACTAATATTACAAGTATAAGTGGTCACCAGGGTCTCCTGTGCCTATTGGTGTGTTTCACTGTGACATGAATAATTAAGGCCCCTGTTTCTGCAGCAGGCTAAAGGTCCTCTTTATTCAATAATTTAGCAGGCTTCCCATGCGGCTTTGTTGAGCGTACTATCAGTTTTCTCCTCTTCATGCCACAGGGACAGAGAGAATCAATTTGTCTGACCGCAGAGACTTGCTGGTATTCCCGGAAAATTACATTAATTTGTCTTAACGTTTCAGTAATTGTCAGGAGCAATGCACCATTGGATTAAGAGAAGTCATGGAAAGCTGAGGCGGGCATGGATTCTGATGGCTGGTTCTCTGTGAGGGATTTGAAGTATTTGGTGAGGTGGCACACAGGCTCCTACCAGCTCTACCCAGGTAAAAGGCTGCCCTGTTCTGTTATCACGTGCCGCAATACAATGGGAGAAGCTTTCCTGTAGACTTGTTTTCTTTGAGGATTGTATTCAATGGTTTCGTAGCGTAACACGTTTTCTTTTTCTTTCTGCGTTGTACTCACACCTTTTTAACTCCTTTTCTACCAAGATACATTTTTTTTCCACCCTTTTTTTGGCGTATTTGTGATAGTGCCACAATGATAGACTGTGTCCTGGCGCACGAGGGCAGAGACACCTCGGTGGTCTCAAGTCATATTTTGGTCATATTTTGAGTTATAGTGTAAGTGCAAACAAAACTTTTTTTTATATATATATATATATATATATATATATATATATATATATATATATATATATATATATATATATATATATATATATATATATATATATATATATATATATATATATATATATATATATATATATATATATGGATATATGGATATATATGGGATAGATTGGAGAAGGGTTAAAACCCATGTCAGTTTTATTTGTTGTTCATGTAAAATAGTCTTCACTGCTGTCCTAGAAGCACAACAGGAAGTTAGAAGAAATCTCCCAAAATTTTAGGAATCCCCCTCTTATGCCGCGTACACACGAGCGGACTATTCGACCGGACTGGTCTGACGGACCGAGTCCGGCAGACAATCCAATTGTGTGTGGGCTTCAGCAGACTTTCCCAGTCGAAAATCTGATGGACTTTAGATTTGAAACATGCTTCAATTCTTTCCGACGGACTCAAGTCCAGTAGAAAAATCAGCTCGTCTGTATGCTAGTCCGACGGGCAAAAACCCACGCTAGGGCAGCTATTGGTTACTGGCTATCAACTTCCTTATTTTAGTCCGGTCGTACGTCATCGCGTACGAATCCGTCAGACTTTGGTGTGATCGTATGTAGGCAAGTCTGTTCATTCGAAAGTCCGTCGGACCAGTCCGGTTGGAAAGTCCGCCCGTGTGTACGCGGCATTAGCCATACCTAGAGCCAATGTCCAAATTTAAATGTAAAAATGTTCTATTTTTTTTTTTTTTATTTCTTCGGCGACAACTCTAAAATTTGGGATTTGCCTTTTGGATTTAATGACAGTAGTCGTCATGGCAAACAGGGGGTGACTCTTTTTCTAATGGGGACAGACAGAGCAATAATGCTGCCCCTTGTCCAAAACGAAAAAAGTCTCTCTAGGCAAAATTTTAAGGTGATACAGTATTGTGTGTGTTATTTTTAGGGGAAAAAAAAAAAAAACATGTTATACTTACATGCTCTGTGTAATGGTTTTGCACAGAGCAGCCCAGATCCTCTTCTTGGGTCCCCTGCTGACACTCCTGGCTTCTCTCTCCTGCTGGGTGCCCCCACAGCAAGCAGCTTGCTGTGAGGGCACCCAAGAAAGAGCACTGCTGACCCGTAGCTATGTGTGTTCACTTACACATGAAGCCACGACTTGGCCCTGCCCCCTCTGTCTCCTGATTGGCTCAGTGGCTGTGATTGACAGCCATGGGAGCCAATGGTACCCACTGCTGCAAAAGCCAATCAGAAGTGCGAGTCCCCGCAGAGGCAAGGCTCTCATGGACATTGCTGGATCGAGATGGGGCTCAGTTAAGTATTGGGGGGGGGCTGCTCAAAGAAGGTTTTTCACCTTGATGCATAGAACCACTTTAAGGGCTCATGCACACTGCATCTCAAAGAAGCTGCTCCTACAGACTTTTGAGCTTTTTTGCGCTTTTATTTATTTTCTGCCTGGAAACTCCCCTCCATGTTAGCCAATGTTTCCATGCACACTATGGATTTTTCAGTTTTACAGGCATATACTCTTATAGGCAGAAAGAACCCCCCCACCAAACTTGCATTTTTTTACAGGAGCCTTTGAGCAGAAAAAAACACCTAAGTGCCAAACAACACACAAAAAGCGCTAAAAACGCACAAAATAAAAAGGAAAAATGACCTGAGTGGGAGGGTTTGTGAAACAAAGCTTATGCTCAAATAAGCTCAGTAAAAACACGCAAAAGAGCACAAAAAAGTACACACGTCTTCAGGGTTGTACGCAGAGAAGTAAGAGCTCAAATGCCTGTAAAGGCAGCTCATATTTTATTTTGTTGGGTTGCAGTGTGCATGAGCCCGAAGTGTGTTTTTGTTTTGTAATCTACATACATTTTATTAGTGAGAGGTTTTTAAAGGGGTTGTAAACCCTCATGTTGTTTTCGAAAAAAAAAAAAAAAAATGCCTATACTTACCTGCTCTGTGCAATCGTTTTGCACAGATATGCCCCCTTCCTCCTCTTCTGGGGTGCCCCGTCAGCACTCCAGGCCTCTCCTCTTCATTGGGTGCTCCCAAGCAAAGCCAATTTCCCTGGGGGCACCTGTGCGGGCTCACTCACGAGTCCCGCTGCTGTGTCCATTGATACAGACAGCGGAACGCAGCCCAGCTCCCGTGTCACTGGGTTTGATTATCTGCAGCGGGTGGGAGGGGGGTCTGCCCCACAGAGGGTTTTTCACTTTAATGCATAGAATGCATTAAAGTGAAAAACCTTGAGGCTTGACAACCATAAAGTGGTCATGGTGTGTTTTTTAGATTGATTCTAAATGGAAAACAGATGTATTTGCAAATTTAGTTAATTATATCAGTGTTTTTGCTTTTTTTTTTTTTTTTTTTTTTAACTGTTTAGCACACTTCTGTTTTTCTGGCTTGTCGTCATAGATCGATCCAAGCAAGGTGGATGGAGGAATCTATCCTGCTGTGCTATTGTAGTCTGACAGCGGGGACTACTTCACTATCAGGTTACACAGATCAGTGCTGCAGACAATTTTCCAACACTTCCATTCTAACAAATGCCTTCTGTTGGATGGAAATGACTATAGATGGATTGAAATTCGGCTGGTCCCTGCTAAATTGGATGATTTTTTTTATCCATCTATGGCCACCATTTTTCTGGTGAATATGAAGTTATAAAGAGTTGTATGTTAATAGTAAGCAAACATGTTTGCAGTCACTCTTAAAGGGGAAGTAAACTCCGTCTTCCCTGGGGGTCTTCTCTGCAAAGTAAAGGCACAATATGATACATTATTTGACACCTGCAAACCATACCCTCAAGTCATCCTAGCTGGAGGACGCATCCATCTTCGTCTGTCTTCCTTCTGGGTGACTGGCTGCATGCGCGCGGGAGCCGCCTATCACGGCCCTGACTTCTGAAGACACGGCGCGGGTGGCAGTTCCTTCAGAGCGCATGCGCCGATAACATCATCAGTGCAGTATACAGTAAATATCTCCTAAATGGCGCACATTTAGGAGATATTTACAGTACCTATAGGTAAGCCTTATTCTAGGCTTACCTATAGGTACAAATTATACAGGAAGGTTTACAACTTCTTTAAAGCGGAGTGCCGCCTTTTTTTTTTTTTTTTCTTAAGTCAGCAGGTGCAAATACTGCAGCTGCTGACTTTTAAAATAAGGACACTTACCTATCCAGGGTGCCTGCGATGCCGCCGCCATCCTCGGTAAGGGAATCAGGACCTCTTGGTTCCCTACTGCGCATGCGTGACTCGCACTGCGCTATCCCACTGGTCCCTGCTGTGTTCTGGGACCCGTGTGTCTCCCAAAAGACAACGGGGGGGAGTGGCGTAGATACCTGTGGGTGGCTCGGGTATCTATGCCCGGAAGTGGGAGTAAAATACCTGTATTAGACAGGTTTCGCCCCCCCCCCCGAAAGGTGCCAAATGTGACACAGGAGGGGGGAGGAACCAGAAAAGTGGAAGTTCCATTTTTGGGTGGAACTCTGCTTTAACACAACTGCTGAGATAAGACATTAGCCACACAGGTATTGTTCACAGTGATTCTGCCAACTCATAGGCTTCTATTATGGGAAGGAATAGTACAAAAACAGTTGTAAATTTATATGTAGGAACCGAGTTTTCTTCTATTTTTTTTTTTTTTTCTTCTAACCATAGAGTTAAATAAGGGGTACCTTAAATGAAAACTATACAAAAGTGTTTTATTTTTTTATTTTTTTTTCCACCTGGTGATTCTGTCAGTACCAACCTCCCTGTCCTAGGGTGACAAGAATGACTTTTTTTTTTTTTTTCCCCAATACATTGGGCGTGGGGCTCTGTAGTCCAGATTTAGCTGGGAGAATGCAGGTTATCTCACTTTTTTTTTTTTTTTGCACTTTTTTTAAATAGATCGAACAGAACAACTTTTCAGTTTTATATTTAACAATCCAAAATGGAGAAAATAAGAGAAGTTCATTGTTGGGGTTTACATAAATTTTTAGTTCTCTATGTACCAAAAACCTTAAATATCAACTTTTAGCAAACTGACCCTTTAATAACATTAATTTTCCCAGTAATGCATCACTGCTATATAAACGTGAGAAACAGAGCCATGTTATGTTTAGTTACAAGGATGATCATTTTCAAGGGAAAAAAGCAGCATATGAAAATAGTACTGATCTGACCTAATCCCTTGGCTGTAAATCAGTGTCCGACTATAGGCCTGAAAATACATAGTTGTACGTTTTCTGAGTTGGTTCTGCTTGGGATATGTAAATGGAAGTTTGAGGCCACCTGCCTTTGGCGGCTGCTTTTAGAATTCATTAAATTTGGTTACTGTAGTGAGCCAAGTGTTTTGAGGTTTTCTTGAATACAATACAATGCAGTGTCCTAATAGATCTATTATGTCCTATTCGGATGCTCTGCACTGCACTGGGTAAGCAGACCAAGACCAGCATGATGCAGGTGAGACTCGGTCTACATTTACCCTAATGCCTAGTACGCCTGGGCCGACCGTCAGGAAACATCGGCAAGTTCAATAAAAACCTTTCGACATTCGGCCCGTGTTCCCAATCTGATCGTAGTGTTCTGGCGGTGGGGGGAGGGAGTCACCCCCCCATGTCAGATCGCTGTACTAATGTTGGATCGTTGATACACAGCAAAATAAAAAAAAAACACCAAAATGGAAAAAAAATTAATGGGGTGGGGGTGGGGTCCCCCCCCCAATCTATATCAGACCCTTCGGTCTGGTATAGATTTTAAGGGGTACCCAATGCCAAAAAAAATACCAGCTCCCTTATCCAAGCATGCAGCCTGGCAGGCCAGGAAGGGGGGGGGGGGGGACAACCATACGAGGCCCTTAACATGGCCGGGGGGAACCTGCTGACAACTGATGAGTAATTGGTTAGGGACGCGGCAGCCGGCTTCCTGCCCCACTCCTTAACAACCAGCTATTGTTAAAGAGGCCGCGGCCACCGGCTCTAAAAATTTTCATCTGGACCATATAGGAAAATCGCAGCTGGACAGCTGCTTTGTAAATTCACAGTGAAAAAGGGGCGCGGAATTCGTAAGACATGTGTGAACCTTGTCCTGGGCCACTTTCACACGGGCGCTGCTCGGTCCAGTCAGCGGGAGACCCGTGAACAGATCCCCTGCTGAATCGGCGCAGAATGGGACAGATATCACTCTTGTGACCTTTAAAACACAAACCCACCTATAGGGCTACAGGCCCCTCACCCTTTCAGAGTCTATAGTGAATTTACATCAGAGACCAAAAAAATTCCTAGACAGCAACAGGCATTTACCATGTAGTGCTATATCAATAATATCAAATAGCAGCTACGTGAAAAAAAAAGAAAAGCTGATTCATACTGTACAGACCACATTGCCCATGTGAATGAGCCCCAAGACCGCATTCACACAGAGAGCTTTAATACCTCAATACAGTTTTGTAGTTTAGATTTAGCAGGTATTTTGTCTTTTTTGTGTTGTGTCCACTAATATTTTAGTGTATTTTTAGTGAGAAGATCATTTTTTATCTTTTCGGGGGGCTTGAACATCAGCTCTGTGCACATTTGTCATTTGGTGAAGAAAAGCTGACTACCGTGGAGTATGATCCATGCCAGTGTAGCTCCCATATTTCTCTTTCATTTTTTTTTCCTGTTAGGAGAAAACTTGAGACCTACTAACTCTGACATTGCTGATCTTCTAAAAATGCTAATGTCCTGGCAATGATAGTAGTCCACCAGCTTTAATACCTTGGGTCTCTAGCCTAGAACGGAAATGTAGATTTGGAGGTGAGACTTTCCCTGTGTTTTTCATTACAATAAACTTGTTCCTTCGAAACCAGGGACTCAATGTGACAGCCAGGCTTTTAGCATTTCTAGAAGGAAGTGGGCAAATGGCGGCCTACTTGAGTTCCTTTATGGTAGGAGTTCATTGATATAGGTCAGTAGGGTGCGTCGCAAGAGAAAGTGATGGTAAGTGCCACCTAATAGTTTACTAAGCATGTCGAGCAAGTTTTTCTTGGCGTTCAAAAATAATAATCTACAAGTCAAATCCTTTGCTTGGGTTGTAAGCAAATGCAGTTCTTAATATATCCAGGCCTGTGTTGCTCTTATAATTGGTACTATAACTACTCTGAGTACAGAGGGAACACCTTCTTCTCCTGGGCTTATGACTTTACCATTTGCGCCCACGTACACATGCTTTTGTTCTCATCCCCCCTTATACAAGTCAATGGAAATGCATAGCAGGTTGATGCAGCTCAGGAGGTCAACTGCAAGTCAGATACCCCTGTCAATGAACTGTGAATGATCCTGAAGGCATCTGAAACCGATCTCACAAGCAAGCTACATTTGCCAGTCTAGACAACCCTTCGGTATGTTCTGACATCAGATACTGTACATGTCCCCTTACTGAAGACGAAAACTTATCAGGATTATTAGAAACATTGGGTCTATGGCTTGGATACTGGAGGCAGAGGCAGCTTTTCCTTTTTCTAGATGTCGGCCACACTATTTTTTTCCCCTCATCAGCGGATTGTCATTTTATACAAGGTTGTTTAAACATTGTCTCACTATTCTAAACCAGATTAGGACCGATGAAATAAGAAAATGTCCGTTTTTAAAGTGCTACCTGCCCTGTGTAATGGTTTTGCACAGAGCAGCCCTGATCCTCCTTTTTTCGGGTCCCCCAATGGCGCTCCTGGCTCCTTGCCACCTGCTTGAGTGCCCCCCGTAGTAAGCCACTTGCTATGGGGGTGCTCGTGAACCCCGTCCTTGTGTCTCCATTGACCACACATAACGGGGCTCTGCCTCGCCCCTGATCCTTCACTGGCTGTGATTGACCGCAGCGGGTCCTGCTGCTGTATCTGAGGCAATGAGGAGAGAGAGAGCTGGGAGAGCAGCTGCTCTTGTGCACATTGCTGGATTGAGATCAGGCTTAGGGAAATAATGAGGGCAATAGGGGCAACTGCCCTGGACCCCCCCTGGCAAAAGGGGCTCCCTCAATACAAAAATTATATAAAATTTGAAAAAAAAAATAAGATTTCAAATGTATAATAATAAAAAAAATACTCTTTTACTATATGTATCTTGGGAAGTAATATTTTTCCAGCTATCATCTGTAAAAGTCTAATTTTTAAAAACATATTTTGGCTGCTCACGCGAACCACACATGGAGCACTATGACTGTGTATGTGCATGCGTGACCTCCAGAATGATGTGTCATGCATTTTAAAAATGTTTGAGAATGTAAACCAACTCTGTATATAAGGGAGCCCCCCGATTCTGAAGTGCTCTGGGCCCCCGAAGGTCTAAATTTGCCCCTAGGGCGCTGAAGGGGAGCTGCACACAACATTTTTTACCTTTTGTGCATAGAATGCACGAAGGTTAAAAAAAAACTTCAGCCTTTAGAACCACTTTAAAGACGTGATCCCAGAAGATGGGGTTCCCTTGGGCAACAAAGTTTGTGTTCCTGGCGGCCGCACGGATGGAAATACGACTCTCTTCTTGAGGTTTGTTGTGCGTATCCTTTTGTCACACTGTCAAGATATCTGAATTTACAGCAGTACAGAATGTCTAATGTTGTCTTTGCTGGATCATCCTGCTTGATGACGGGCTTTAGGGATTTAGTCAATTTTATGGCTCTTTGGCTGACTGACTTTTGCCCATAGGGTTTCTTCTCTCTTTCAGCTGACTGCGGTCCTGTCATTTATGATATTGTGGTCTAGGTAACACCAACTGCTTCAGAAATCATGTGCTGAACTTCTTGGTTTCTATCCTGTTGTTTTCTCCTACGTTCCACGGAAATAGAACTATGCTGACACTCTGCTTTTGTTTTTCCTTTTGAAAGTTTTTAAAGTTGGTCTATGGTAGCCTTTCTAAACATTAACATGGAGGAACCCTTTAAATAACTTTCCACGCTCGGTAACTCCTACTGATGATTACGATTATCTACAGCTTATCTACACAGTACATTAGCGAGATGATCTGTGAGAAGAATGCTCTTTATATTTTTGGTCATAGGGAATAATCCCCCACCCCTTACAGAGAGCTAAAAAGTTCATTGGTGTCAGTGGTAACTTTTCTGAGATTCAGAAATTGCCCGTTGCTCGAGGAAACCCTGACAATCTCTGGAAGAACCCTAGGGTTCCATGGAGCTCTGGTCAAGAGAGGCTAATCTAGAGTGATACCATTTATTGGTTAACTAGATTGTACTACAATCTACTTAGTAAAGCCTGGTACACACGATGGACGGACGAATGATCATCACTTTTTTTTTTTTTCTTTGCATGCTAGTCTCCATATTAGAAATGAAGAGGTTACTAAAGTTACGACAATTCTTGTACAACAGAATACAGAATTACATGGGAAGTGATGTAATGTATTGCATTGTATTTGTATTGTATTGTTGGGTGAAAACTGTACCGTTTAAACGAAAATCGTAAGATCTGGGATTGTACATGAGAGGTTTTTGGGTTTATCCCTTCAGATAATTTCGGATATATATATTTATTTTTTGCACCCAAAAAAAAAAAAAAAATCCCCTCCTAATATTTTCCTAAAATTTTAATTTATTAATGGGGTGTGTGTGTTCTCAAAAAATAGCTGAAATTTCTAATTCTTTTTTTATCAATTTTTTTAATTAATAATTTCACCTTTTGCACTGAGATTCATAAACCTTTTTCAGTGTTTGTTTATGGATGTGTATCTCCTTGCCATGTATCTATTGTGCAACGTTCTCTAATGCTCCATACAGATAAAAACTTGCTTTATCAGATTGTCATCCACTTTGAGTTTACATCTACCTTTAAAAGAAATCTGTCAGGAGAGAAGTATAGAAACTCCCATTGCTCTGTTAAATGCTAGTTGCCTGGCTGTCAAGGTGATCCTCTATAATTGCTGACCCAGAACAAATAATGCAGATAAGGATTTCTAGTGTTTCCTGATCTGCATACATGTTTTGGGTCAGTGATTCTGATGCCAGAGACCATTGTGACAGCCAGATAAATAGCATTTTCAGAAGCATGTCTTTAGGTAGCCCCCATATTGCGCTCATGACAAGTTTACTTTAAAGGCAAGCTGAGCGTTTTCTATGGAAGAACTTCTCTGTCCTGATAGCATCACTTATCCGCTGTACAGAATTTCTTGGCAAGCGTTAAATAAACCGTAATGAAAATAACAGGCCTGCCTGGTTGTATTCGGAACTAAATGTGCACGCCTGTGTAAGGCCCTCTTTGTTGCACGCGGCATGTTAACATAATAATAGGTCTCTGGCTTATTCTCCCCTATCTAGTCATGTTGATTGCCCATTGACTGCAGCTCCACTCAGATTGGAGGAGGGGGGATAATTATACTGACAGGCATTTAATCCGCAGCTTTTGTGGGTTGTGTGAGGACTTGATTGCCTGCTGTCAGAGGGGCACATCCCCAGAGTTAGATCACTGTGCAGCCGGCATTATATCTAACTCGTGCACTTTATTATGCCAGTCCCGGCTGACTCCCGGGCACAGTCTGTAGCAGCAGGGTGCAAATAATGCTTGGACTGGCGATAATGGGAACTGTGTGCCCACAGAATCAAATCCGCTTTTCATTTAGCATAGAATGGAGAATCTGGTTACTAAGAGTGAATTGGTGTACTGCTGTGCACCCCTATATGTTCCCTTGGGAGGGTATTACTTTTAGGTGTATGTCAGGTGAATGCCTAGAACTCTTAATAGAACAACCACATATAGTCGTCTGGTTTGATGTAATCGTAAGTCCTTCCCCTAATGCTAAAATGATCTCCTTATCTAATTGTTTGCTAGAATAAATGTGTTGTCTACATTTTAGTTTAACCCAACTTTCCGGTATAGTGAGGTACTGGTGATGTAGACAGGGCATCACAGCTATTCTATAGGAAGGCTACGCCACCAATGCCTTCCAGAGAGATCTCGCTTCTAAACTGCAAAATCATGCGAGACGTCAGAGAAAAGCTTTTATGTATTTATTTTTTTGTGGTTTATATATTGCCATGGCTTCAGCAACGTGTCAGGTCTTCTAATGCAGCGTACACACAGTCGGACTTTTCGACCGGACTGGCCTGACGGACCGAGTCCGGCGGACAATACGATCGTGTGTGGGCTTCATCGGACCTTCAGCTGACTTTTCCAGTCGAAAATCTGACGGACTTTAGATTTGGAATATGCTTCAAATCTTTACGTCGTAATCCGCCGGACCCAGAAATCCGCTTGTCTGTATGCTAGTCCGACGGACAAAAACCGACACTAGGGCAGCTATTGGCTACTGGCTATCAACTTCCTTATTTTATTCCGGTGTACGTCATCACGTACAAATCCTTTAGACTTTGGTGTAATTGTGTGTAGGCAAGTCCGTTCGTTCGAAAGTCCGGACCTGTCCGGTCGAAAAAGTCCGCCCTTGTGTACGCAGCTTTAAGCTCCTTTAACACGAAACTGAGGAGGATCTAATCAACAAGGAATCCACGAGCAGATCTCTTGCTGAATCAGAGCAGAACAGGATGAGTGTCTGCTTTCTTCCATTAATGTCCATTTAGTTTGTGGCTGGTGGACCTGTGACAGCTCTGTGGGCAGCCAGATGTAAAGCCCCCGTACACGCGGGCCGCAATCAGCTGGTTCAGTAGATACCAGCGGACAATCGGCCTGTTTTTGTACAGGTCCTTTAACAGAATCTCACAAACGGCTTCTGTCGAACGAAAATTATGGGAAAGCAGCAGCCAATCAGAGCTTCCAGCCAGTGGCTGTGAGCGCTGACCTGTATTTTCTGGCAGGGGGCAAGTCCCCCTGTCAGAACACAATAGTACAGCAGGGAGATCGCTGTACTAACATTGCATAGTTAGTAGAGTGAGCTCTTCAGTTTGTTTTCATTCAGCTAGTTGATTTGAACAAAAAAAAAAAAAACTTGGTATGTACCAGGCATTAGCAGACGTTACATTTGGGTCCCGGAAAAAATTAAAAAGCACCTGGGCAGACTCAGATGTAGGCGAGTGTAAACAGACAGTTTAAATCCACCTGTGCTTGAATTGAGCTTTAAATCTGGTCCACCTTAAAAACTAACACGCGAACCTGATCGGAATGACCATGTGAAAGGGCCCTAATGCCGCTTTAGTCCCCATAGCCATGCCAAAGCATACATAATAAAGAGCATCAGCTATTTTACAGCGAGCGCGCAAAATCTAGCGTGGGCCAGCAGCAAAAACACAGAAGAAGAATGCTGCCAATGACATCTGCTTTTCAAAATGGGGGCACAGGACTATAGAAGTAAGAGAAGATGAGTATTTGCATATGCCAACATAGAAACCAAAACAGAAAGTTATAATGAATTGTTTATTTTGCTACAACTACAGTAATGGTGGCCATTTCATATGGTTGGGAGGGAAGAAGGTCCCATTTTTAATGCTGACTTAAAGGGGTTGATTTTCTAAAGACACATAGACTGTGCACTTTGCAAGAGCAGTTGCTCCAGAGATTATTAAATGAGCAGAAACTCTGATGACTTCCATCATCCAATTGTGTGCAAGAAAATCTGCAGTTTTTTCATTTTCCTTGCATGTGATTGAGGTAAAGCTTCGCTTTGAAAAGAATACTCATTTACTAAGCTCTGGAGCAACTGCACTTGCAGAGGGCACAGTCTATTTGCCTTTAGTAAATCAACCCTAAAGTATCTTGCTAGGACGACAGAGTAAAGGGCAACTTTAGGCTGCATGTCTGAAGAGCAAAACTCCTCGTGATCTGTGCTAAATAGTAGGAACAGATTGGCTGATCCTCATCTCCAACAGAAGTGGTAGGCCTAGTGCCTTCAGACATATATTTAAAGCCCAACTGAACACTCAGGTTAAATGAGCTAAATATACTGTATTTCAGGTACGTTGATACAAAGGTGTTTAGTCTTGGGCTCGATTCACATATATGCATGTTGCTTTTGAGCTTTTCTGCAGTGCTTTTTGTGGTGCTTTCTGCATTTTTGTAACCGCGTTTTTACCGCGATTTGTGTGGTGTTTGTGTTTTTTTTCTCTTCTTTTTTACATTCACTGTATATAGCTGGTTGCTAAAGAGTGGGCTGGGAAGACGGCCTCTGCGTTCTTAAACGATTTTCTTTTTTTCTTTTTAAATTGAGCTGTCAGCAGGGAAGCCCGCTGACAGCTGAATGTAAAAAAAAAAAAAAATTACAAAAAAAAACTGCGTGGGGTCTCCCCCCTAAGACCATACCAGACCCTTATCCGAGCATGCAGCCCGGTAGGTCAGGAAAGGGAGGTGACGAGCGAGCTGTACCCAGCACCTGGGCTTCCTGGGCATGAAAGAGGGCAAAGATGCATTGTTCAGGGTATTGCTTGGGAGCAATTAACATCTTTAAATCTTCCATATAATATAGCAAAACTCCACTTTCTGAATACAGTTCTGCTTTTAGACCGGCCATGTAGTTTTGTGGTGTTACTCACCGTGTAAACCTGAAGCTGAGTGTTGCTCACCTCTATAATTTGTAGAGTAATAATTATATGTGTTATGTGACAGGACTTTTGTACAGGTCTGACTTGGTACAGTTTACCATAGATATCTGTTTTACCTTGCCATAGTCATAGCATTGTATCTGCTTTATAATGTTTATATTTGATGAAAAAGCAAAGCTTTATAGACCTTTTTATAGGCTGACAGCCTTGGTAACCATGTCCTGGGGCATACATGTTTTCTCACGTAGCAGGGTGGAGTAGATATTCTTGTGTGAGAATGCTGAATAGATATTGACTTGTATATTCTTGACCTCATTTCCAGGCCATTGTGGAGACGGATGTATACACTGATGTATACACGGTTGTTACTGACTTCGCACTTGCCGTTTTTGTTGCTTATGTTAGTAGCTTTATACTAATGCAAATGTTCAGTGATAGTGTCGAGAGCGGTGTTGTGCTATTAGTCATGGCAAACGATCAGAAATTAGCTTTCAGTTTTTTAAGTCTGCCTGATCCATGGAGTATTTTTCGCACATTCATGGCATCCTGGCTGTGCCATGGTGTGAAGATTGACTGTGCTGGGATGAAATCCTCTATCTCCAGCATAGGCGCTCACTTTAATGACAAAAAACAATGGAGGGCGCGACCACCTCCTGCATTACCATAAATAATTTTTATTGAATCCACATAAGCAAATGGATACTCGCATACGAACAAAAGTTAATAAGCCAAACAGATCTGCTCCAGCAGGATCACAACAGCAGTAAGTCCTGGAGACAAATGGTTGGATTTCTGACGTGTTTCGAGGGCCATGCCCCTTTCCTCTTAGGAAGGCTGTACCCTTGATGGGCATTGTAGAAAAGTTGGGTGGAAGATCTCCCATGGGTATAGTACTAAGTGTTTTTTGGACTTGAGCTCACTTTCATGGGTCTCTCTACTTTTTAATACCCAAATGTCACCACTAATGTCACAGGAGTTAGGAAATTCTGTTAAAGTGTCATCTTCTTTCCCTAGTCACTGACGTGTATGCACCATTGAGGAAGCTGGATTGGAGTCCAAAGTGAGGCTTGGCTCCTTGCAGATGCAGATTTTTCTCAAGCAGGAACCAGCCGAAATTCCAACCATGTATGGGAAGGCTGAATGTACCAAAGTTGATCGATCGACTTTGGTACAACCAGTGTGCCGGATCTTGCATACAATTACCACTAGCGGCTGGTATAGCCGCTAGCAATAATCACTGTGTTCGCCCGGTGGGGACCGCTTCACCGGCCAGGAGATTACAATGGCTCGGTGGGAGGGATTTCCCTTCCAGCACTGTCGATGGTGGAATCAAGTGAATTTATTTTGCTTCATCTACGACCTGCCTAAGTGCTGAGATGCAGGCAAGATGGCTCCTGCTTCAAGAATGTTCAGGGAGAAGAGCGGCCTAGGCACAACCTATAGTAAGGTCTAAAGTAAAGCTCTTTGAAGCATTTATTACTAATGGGTGAACTAAGCAAATGGGATTCAGTTTTTGGGTGGCAGGTGACAGATCTATGGTTGACGAAGGAGCACACATGTTTTGAACGCGTGCTCCTCCCCACTCTTTCTCCAACCGGAAGGGACATGTATCGCCACCCCAGAGCCGTTCTGAGAGTCTGGGAGCTACCAGCTGCCTCTCCACCTGCGCGCCGACCGCCTTCCCATAATGAGTGGATGAACCTCCTTAATATTCCAATGCTCTGACAAAGCTATGATCTTGTGAGTTACAAATTGTCTACTTTGAATTAAATATTTTTACATTGCTGCACTTAGATTGGCGCTGCTCTCTTTTCTGTCAGATGACAGATCTTCCACTTTAAGGTCTCCGTGTTGGCCATAGTGGCCTACCAGCAGTTAGGTGGGTGAGACAGGCTATTTTTCTTCAACGTGGATTTTTCTTCAAACCCCTTCAACAGTCTGTGTATACTTACCCACCTCACTTTACTAGGCCAATTTTTAGATTGGTTTCCATGAATTGTAGCTCAACATTGTTTACATCCTCTTCACTACACTATGACCCCCAACTCGAATTATACAGCAGAGAACATGGAGAACTTGTGACTGCTGAAGGCACATTGTGTTATTTACTCATTTGGGTGGACAGTGGAATTGTAATGTTAGCCAGCGCTATATAAATTATTGAAACTGAAATTTTTTTTTAAAATGTCCAAAATGATAGTGATTTTATGGTATGTTATGTTAACTGGCAGCTCTAGCTGTGAAGAGTGGCAGTACAAGTTTGGAAGACTGTTCTGCTAGAAAAAAAGCATTTTGTTATTCCCTTCTTGTTGTTTTTTAATAACCTCTGACCCATACTCTGCTCTTTATCACAGTGAAATATTTTCTGTCTTTCTCTCTGGCAGAACTGAACAGCACTGATCTGAAAGGATGTGTAAGCGAGAACAGTCTAAGCAGCAATGCCAGCCTGCCCAGTGTACAGAGCTGCCGGAAACTCGGCGAGCGCAGGGTGGCCAGCTGGGCTGTGTCATTCGAAAGGCTTCTTCAAGATCCAATTGGTGTTCGATATTTTACGGTAAGTAATATTTATCACGTGGACATGGTAACAGCAGGTGAATGCTGCAGGTGTCCAGATGAAAGATGAGTTCTGGGGGGGAGGGGGATATTTTATTTTGGAGTGGCTGCAGGTGAAATAAGTTGCCTCTAACGAAGAGTGTACTGGGACTGCAGCATTGCTGGTTACAGTAGAAATTACAGTTTAATTCACATCCAAACTCTGTCATCCATGTCTTTTATGGTCCTTGCTTTGTGCAGTGGTCCACAGTAATGTTGGAACAGGAAGGGGCCATCCCCAAACTGTTCCCATAAAGTTGGGAGCATCGAGTTGTCAAAAATGTCTTGGTATTTCCTTCCCTGAAACTAAGGGGCTAAACTCAACCCCTGCAAAACAACCCCACACCATAATCCCCCCTCCACCAAATTATTTGGACACGTACACAAAGCAAGGTCCACAAAGACATGGATGAGCGAGTTTGGGGTGGAGGAACTTGACTGGCATGCATGAATTCGAGCAGAGACTGCGAGTCAGGCCTTCTAGTCCACGTTGGTGTCTAACCCCACAAATCCGCTTCTGGAAGAATGGTCAAACATTCCCATAGACCAGGGATATGCAATTAGCGGACCTCCAGCTGTTACAGAACTACAAGTCCCATGAGGCATAGCGAGACTCTGAGAGCCACAAGCATTACACTCAGAGGCAGAAGCATGATGGGACTTGTAGTTTTGCAACATCTGGAGGTCCGCTAATTGCACTGCCATAGACTCACTCCTAAACCTTGTGGAAAGACTTCCCAGAAGAGTCAAAGCTGTTATAGCTGCAAAGGGTGAGCCAACCCAATCGGAAACCCTACGGACTAATGCCCCGTACACACGGTCGGATTTTCCTACGGAAAATGTGTGTTAGGACCTTGTTGTCGGAAATTCCGACCGTGTGTAGGCTCCAGCACACATTTTCCATTGGATTTTCCGACACAAAGTTTGAGAGCAGGATATAAAATTTTCCGACAACAAAATTCGTTGTCGGAAATTCCGATCGTGTGTACACAAATCCGACAAAGTGCCACGCTTGCTCAGAATAAAGAGATGAAAGCTATTGGCCACTGCCCCGTTTATAATCCCGACGTACGTGTTTTACATCACCGCGTTTAGAACGATCTGATTTTCCGACAACTTTGTGTGACCGTGTGTATGCAAGACAAGTTTGAGCCAACATCCGTCGGAAAAAATCCTAGGATTTTGTTGTCGGAATGTCCGAACAAAGTCCGACCGTGTGTACGGGGCATTAGACTGGGATGCCATTTAAAGTTCATGTGTGCGTGTACAGGCAAGCGTCCCAATACTTT